>NW_026652279.1:18940510-19059404 GCF_009828535.3 Hylobates moloch | reverse complement strand
TGACTATTGGGTACATAATGAAATGAAGGCAGAAATAAAGATGTTCTTTGAAACCAACGAGAACAAAGACACAACATACCAGAATCTCTGGGATACATTCAAAGCAGCGTGTAGAGGGAAATTTATAGCACTAAATGCCCACAAGAGAAAGCAGGAAAGATCCAAAATTGACACCCTAACATCACAATTAAAAGAACTAGAAAAGCAAGAGCAAACATATTCAAAAGCTAGCAGAAGGCAAGAAATAACTAAAATCAGAGCAGAACTGAAGGAATTAGAGACACAAAAAACCCTTCAAAAAATTAATGAATCCAGGACCTGGTTTTTTGAAAAGATCAACAAAATTGATAGACCACTAACAAAACTAATAAAGAAGAAAAGAGAGAAGAATCAAATAGATGCAATAAAAAATGAAAAAGGGGATTTCACCACCGATTCCACAGAAATACAATCTACCATCAGAGAATACTACAAACACCTCTGTGCAAATAAACTAGAAAATCTAGAAGAAATGGATAAATTCCTCGACAAATACACTCCCAAGACTAAACCAGGAAGAAGTTGAATCTCTGAATAGACCAATAATAGGGTCTGAAATTGTGGCAATAATCAATACCTTACCAACCAAAAAGAATCCAGGACCTGATGGATTCACAGCTGAATTCTACCAGAGGTCCAAGGAGGAACTGGTACCATTCCTTCTGAAACTATTCCAATCAATAGAAAAAGAGGGAATCCTCCCTAACACATTTTATGAAGCCAGCATTGTCCTGATTCCAAAGCTTGGCAGAGACATAACCAAAAAAGGAGTAGGTTTTAAGCAGGCAAAGAAATACAAGTTGGCTGAATTGGTTGCCTTTTGTTCACAGATAATAAAGGATATAATGAAATAATTTCATGACATAAAGATTGATTATTAGAGGTTTTCATGAATACAAACAGCAACTATTTAAAATTTTAAAACTGGAGAAATTACTTCCGAATACCTAAAGATTAGCAAGTGTTTCTCTATAGAAAAAGACAGAAACAGGCAAATTCCAGAACGTATAAAAGTCACTTATGAAAATAAGTATGAAAGGATTAAACTATTCTATTAGAAGATAAATACAACTGGATTTGGCTTGCAATCCCATATATAAGTATATAAACCACAACAGAGAAAAATAATGAAGATACAATTGTGATAAAATATTAAAAATTAAAGAATAAAAACAATTTACCTAGCAACACGGACAAAAACAAGGTGGTGGTAAACTATTTCAGATAAAGTAGAATTCGAAAGCATTAGATGAGATGGAAAAAGATAAATAAACTTCTGAAAAATCTATAGAAAAGAAAAAAGAATAAAAATGTAAATAAAATAAATCTAAACTGACAAGAAATAATAAAAGAAACTTTGTCCCACCAAGTATTAAAGCATTCTGTATTTCGATGAATAGAAGAATCATTGATTGTAATATAAACCATTGTTTTATCAACCACTGAAAAGAAAAAAAAAACTTGTAATTTTCTCTTATGCTAAGAATCATTCCCTTTCATAAAATGTTAGCATATGAAAAATTGTGTATCTTAGAATTCATGAAATACAGTTTTATAAAGCTTTCATAATTAAAATAGCATTGTGCTAGGCACATATTATAAAAACAGAAATACAATGGCACATAAATAAGTGTTTATATGAATATGACCTTAATAAACTATATAAGATTTTAATTCATAATAGTATATCCTACAGCCAGTATTAACAAACTGGAAATATATAGAATACTCAATAAATGGTGGGAAGGAAAAGAATACATTTTGATAAAACTGTCAAGTTAATGTTCAATGGATGGGTGTATTTGGCAAGATATTAAAGTGATATAATAAAACAAAGAACAAAAACATGAACCTTTAAATGACCTTGGATGGTTAGACTAATTACTAAAACACTGGGGGAAAATAACAAAGAAAAAATTAGAGGTATTTACCTATGTGAAAATTGAAGATTTCTGAACATCACAAGCAGAATTAAAAGCTAAAAATTAGGTTGAGTCATATTACATCACTTTTTGCAGGTCAACATGGTTGTGTATTGGCAAACTATAAGTAAGTTAGAAGAAAGTTTAAAGAATTTGAAAATGGAAGGTTGAATTTCTTGAACCGATATTTAAAAAATTTAAAATTAGGATAAATACAGTAATACCCTAATGGAAAAAACAAGTTGAAAATAATGGAAAAATATTGAAAGACAATAAAGAGCAATTTCTGGAAGAAATGGAAATGACCAATAAACATAAAAACATTTCAACTTAACATATATTTCAGATAAAAAACAATTAGAAGTGAATACACCAAAATGTTAATTGGGATTATTTCTGGCTTTGGGGAATATGGATGATTTCAGTTTGTGAGTTTATGTTTTGTTTTGCTTGTACTCTTTGGTATTTTAAAAATATTCTTAAATGAGCAAGAGATGTTCTTTAGCATCAGGAATATACATATACGGTCATGTGCTGCATAGTAATGTTTCGGTCAATATGTAGCATATATCATGGTAGTCTTCTAAGGTAGTCTCCTAAGATTATAATGGGGCTGAAAAATTCCTATTGCCTAGTGACATTATAGCTGGCCTATAATGTCACAACACAACACATTACTGACATGTGTGGTGATGCTGCCAGTCATATAAAACCTATTGTGCTGCCAGTCATATAAAAACCACAGATACAATTAGGTGCAGTACATAATTCTTGGTATGATAGTAAATGACTAAGTTATTGTTTAGGTATTTACTATACTATACATTTTAACGTTATTTTAGAGTATACTCTTTCTACTTACAAAAAATAAATAAGGTAAGTGTAAAACAGCCTCAAGCAGGTCCTCAGGAGGTATTCCGGAAGAAGGCATTGTTCTAATAGGAGATGACAGCTCCGTGTGCGTTACTGTCCCTGAAGACCTTCCAGTGGGAGACGATGTGGAAGTGGAAGACAGTGATGTTGACGATCCTGACCCTTTGTAGGCCTAGGCTAGTGTGTGTTTGTGTTCTAGTTTTTAATCAAAAAGTTTAAAAAGTATAAAGTAAAAATTTAAAAATAGAAAAAAGCTTATAGAGTAAGAATTATAAAGAAAATATTTTTGTTCTGCTGTACAGAGTGTTTGTTTTAAGCTAAGTGTTTTAAACATTCAAAACTTTATAAAGTCAAAAAGTTACAGTAAGCTAAGATTAATTTATTATGGAAGAAAGAAAAATATTTTAGAAATAAACTTGGTGCAGACTAGTGTACAGTGTTTATAAAGTCTGCAAGAGTGCACCAGAATGTCCTAGGCTTCACATTCACTCAGCACTCACTCACTCTCCCAGAGCAACCTCCATTCCTGCAAGCTTCATTCTTGGTAAGTGCCCTGTACATGTGTACCATCTAAAAAATCTTTTATACTGTATTGTTACTGTACCTTTTCTATCTTTAGATATGTTTAGATATGTAGATACTTACCATTGTGTTACAGTTGCCTACAGTATTTAGTCCAGTAACATGCTGTACAGGTTTGCAGCCTAGGAACCATGGGCTATACCGTACAGCCTAGGTATGCATAGTCTATACCAACCAGATTTTTGTAAGTATTGTTCATACAATGACAAAATTGCCTAATGAGGCATTTCTCAGTAAGTATCCTCATTGTTAGGCAATGTATGACTGTATATGCATATGTACATGTATATGTATATGTATGTGTATGTGTATATATGTGTGTATAAGTGTGTATATACATACACACACACACACACCCACACACATATATATATATAAAATGATTGGGATAGCAGCAGATAATTCAGCACAAAGAACAGAATAATAGAAAATGAGCCTGACTGCTGAACATTTCTGTTGGCTGGGGTTGGGGTGGTGGGGCAAAAAGCCACTTTCCTCCCTGAACTCCAGCAGCACATTGTATGTTCTACAGGTGAGGGTGGCTGGGCGGGACTTGACATCACCTTTACTTTAGTAACACTGAAGGCCTCAACGGACCATAAATGAAGATGTCTAAGGAAAAAAAAAATGGTTGAGATTGTGTACCTAATGTGAGGGTGCTGGCCCTTTAATGTCACTGGCCTCCTCTGTTTTTGTGTGTATCTTTCACACTACCTCTTATATGGTTAATTTAAAGCAACAAACGCATACTCTGGTCATTAAAACTTTACATAGGAAAGTGAAACTCGTACTAAAGAAATTGAGATGCTGAAATTGTTAATATATCACAACTCCTAGTAATTCCTGTTACTTTCAATTGTGTATATTACTAGGACCCTAAAAATTGAAATGAACATCTAGATCAGTGGTCCTCAAAGTATAGTCCCCGAGCAGCAGCATGGGGGGATTTGTTAGAAACACAGATTATCAGCCCCCACCCACAGCTACTGAGTCAGAAATGCTAGGAGTCCAAGGATCAGTGTTTTTTAAGATGCCTTCCTGGTGACTTTCCCCCTTTTTTGCACATTAAAGGAACAGGTTTATTTTAGCAAATAAGTTATCTGGAATTTCATATGATACTGTATATAACATATTTGATGATATATATATCACCAAATATATTTATATAACACACACCGACACCCACACACACACACACACACACACACACACACACATATATGTATAAAACCAAAGTAAGAAAAATATCAGAATTCGTTTGATTATCCAAAGCAGCAAATTATATCTCAAAAACAAGAGTATTCTCCAGGGCCCTTGCCCATTAGGTGTTTCCTGTGCCTTAAAAGCTTCAGCTTGTCACTTCACAATTTACGTTCACTTACTAAGGCCTCTTAGACATCCTATAGTAAAGAAGCTTTATTTGAACATAATAACTTTTCCACTTATACCTAACAACATCATTTAGAACTACTGTCTGACAAATAATACTCTAGGACATTCTAGCTTCTTCCTCTCCGTGTCCAGCAGAGAAAGAGAACAGATTCGTATTCTAAGTTGGTATATTAGTAGTCAAGTGTCCCCCATCCCCAGCTTTATTAAAGTATAATTCATGTACAAAATCTGCACATGGGAAGTTATTGTTTAATGAGTATAAAGTTCTAGTTATAGAGATAAGAAAGTTACAGAGATATTTTGTTACAACATAGTCATATATGTTACAACTTAGTCATGCTTTTGAAGCTTTTTGCCATGTTGACCAGGCTAATCTTGAACTCCTGGGCCCAAGTGATCCACCCGCCTTGGCCTCCCAAAGTGTTGGGATTACAGGCATGAGCCCCAGTGCCTGGCCTTGAAGCTTCTTTTCTTTAGCACAAATAGGGAGGACATTGTTTTAAGACTTAAAAGGAAACATAGCATACCATATAATCTTGTGATAAATAAGAATTAGTGCGGCCCTTTTCCCATGGGGAATGTACTTAAAATAATAACTAATTTTATTAGCAAAGTCCCTATGGCATATGAAGATCTTTGTTATTCCCTTTGAAAAAACTCTCAAAAACTTTGCAGCAATAAATACATACATACATACATACATACATACATAGGAAAAAGAGATGTGGATTTATTTTTGTTTTTATATATTTAATTTTGGAAGTTTAGAAAAGTCTTACGATTTCCTTGATCTAGGCTGGGCATGGTGGCTTACACCTGTAATTCCAACACTTTGGGAGTCCAAGGTGGACGAATCACTAAAAATACAAAAATTAGCGGGGCACGGTGGTGCGTGCCTGTAGTCCCAGCTACTCGGGAGGCTGATGCAGGAGGATTGCTTGAACCCAGGAGGCAGGGGTTTCACCGAGTCAAGATTGCGCCACTGCACTCCAGCCTGGGCAGCAGAGTGAGACTCCATCTCAAAAAAAAAAAAAAAAATGTCCTGGAATTAACCTTGAAATCAGTTTCTATCTTGTGACTTCTGTGCTGTGCTTCTAGGCCCTCCTCCTGGAATGTTGTTCCCTTTATCTTTACATAGTGGATTCATTCTCATCATTCAGGATTCATCTCAGAGAGGCCTTACTTGTGCAACAACTCTAACTAAGCTGCCTTAGCTCCCAATATCACTCTCTATATCAATTATGTTCCTTTTATTTTCTTTGTAGTGTTTAGAGCTGTTGGATACAATCTTGCATGATTCATTGATGGAACTGCTTGTTTCTATTATCTCATTTTTCTTGAAGGCAAGTTGCAGAGCAGGCAGAGTCTTTGTCTTGATGACCACTGTCAGCACCACATACAATAATGCTGGGCACGTGGTAGGCACTTGGTTAGTAGCTATTGAAGGAAAACAGAAAATGTGATGTTGTATAGAGGTGTTCAGCAAACTTCTCGGTAAAGGTTTGGATAGCAAATGTTTTAGGCTTCTCTTATAATTACCTCTGCTGGTGGTAGTCCAAAAGCAGCCAGGGATAATATGTAAATGAATGAGCATGGCTATGTTCCAATACAATTTCATTTATAAAAAAAGGAGCTGGGCTGAATTTGGCCCACAGGTCATAGTTTGACACATCTCTTCTACGGTATCATCGAACAAGCATCATACATTGGGCTGGAAACTCCCCATCATGAAAACAGTGAGCCAACTGCAACAGAGCAACACAAGGCACTGTAAACCTTGAGGGATCTGAGATATTCCTCCTCCTGACTGTGTTTTAAAATAAACTTGTTATTTTAAAAATAATGGCAAAAACCACAATTACTTTTGCACCAATCTAATAGAAGAGTTTTAGATTGACATAAAAAAATTTGCAAAGGTAATACTGAGAGTTCCCACATAGCCTACACCCAGTTTTCCCTATTATTAACATCTTACATCATATAGTTCACTTGTTATTATTCATTAACCAATATTAATACATACTTATTAACTAAAACTTATGGTTCATTAGATTTCCTTAATTTTTACCTAATGCCCTTTTCCCAGGGTAACGTGTTACATTTGGTACTAATGAGTCAGTGCCAATTATTTGTAAGGACGTAAATTGTCTCCTGTCTGTCATTTCCCCCCCATTTCCTCTCTTCTTTCTCTTTTCTCTTCCTCTCTACTCTCCTTCCCAGTCTGGTATGAAATCTGGTGGTAGCAACTGGAGCAGGTTACAAGATGCTCAGGAAGGCAGCAGAGCATAGCGGAAGTAACACTAAATTAAGACTTGATTTCCGCTCGTCACTGTCTTTGGGATGCATTACTTAATTCCATAAACACCAATTTTCCTGTTCCTAAGTTAAGAATGCTAAAAACTCCCCTGTCTGTTTCGAGTGACTGTTTCAAGAGCACGTGAGCTATTTTATGTGAAAACACTTTGCCTGAAAGCATTTTGCATTCTAAAACACAATTCAGATATAAGGATTATCGTTATTGTCAGATTAGAGTTGTGAGGGCAAAGTACCAATTCTTCCTTCCTGACTTCAAAGTTGGAAACTTCTGATATTAATTAGTTCAATCCATGGCAAAGAGCAATTGGCAGTGTTAAGATTAAATTTTAAAGCACTTTATTCAGGCAGAGTTCCTAATGATATTTTATATTTCAGACAAAATTGAATAATCATTAGATATTTTACTGCCAAAATAAAATCTAAGCAGATAAAAATACATCTTCTGTTTAAAATTCATCATGGTGAATGACAGAATTTTTTATATCAACATGAACGTTTTCCATGAATAGACTCAGTCTTGAGCCAACGCGATCTTCTTCCACATATATCAGCATTTGAAAGTGTTACCTATTTTCCAAGTGTAATGTAAGTAACATAAATATTGATTGGAAAAGCCCCTGTTGTGACTCTGAAAGTGAAAAACACTTCAAAGATGCTTATAAATAAATTAGAAAATCAGGTGAGCCTCCATCAGAATTATTTGAATGTTTAGCCTTTTCCCTCCACGCTTTAAAGTCTGCAGGGGTTTTTTTTCTTCCTTCTTGGAGATCTTTCCCACGTCACAAATTATAGACTCTTCATTGCATAGTAAATGCCTTGGATTTGACTAAATTCTCTAAAGAGTCTAGGCCAATTTCTTATCATCCGTGTAAGCACATTTTTGCATTTTGTGAAAATACTTTCCATGGTACTTCTGGCCATTGTGCAGCCTACTCTACTAACTGTAATTGTGAGGATTTCTCTGATGCTCTAGAGTAGCACCCATCCAAAAGGACTTTCTGTAAAGATGGGAATGTCCATCTGCCCTGTCCAGCATGGCAGCCACTAGCCACATGTGGATAGTGAGCACTTGAAATGTGGCTAGTACACTGAGGAATTTACTTGCTAATTTTAAAAAATTTAATTGATTTAAAGTTAAATTTAAATGAGCACACATGGCTAGTAGCTTCCATACTGGACAGCATAGATCTAGAGTGTTCTTTTGCTCCGTGCTTTTAAAACTTAAAGGCAGTGTAGAAAATCTAAATTTTCTTTTCATTAAAGTCTAGTTACGGAATCTTGGAACCTTCCACCAATTATTCATGCATGACAACCCTATTTTGACTTTTGCAGTTTTTGGAAACTCATCATAGAAATGAACGTACACAAAATCTGGGGACAAGTTTCCTGATTTTTAAAATCAGAAAAACAACTATATTGGAAATTCAGATCTCTCTTCTCTTATGTTCTTCAGTTAGTTTTTTTCTAATATTTGTTCACTCCCATAATCTAGGCCCTGCATGGCAGTGTAAGTCAGCTTAACATAAATCAGTACTGGTGCATCACACATACACAACCTACATGTGTTCACGCAAACAACACTGTAATGGAATAGGTGAGAATCCTTTTACTCGTGGTCAAACTAGAATCACTGCAATCCTTGGGCAACTCATCTCAGTTCTTAAGACTTTTTTTTCCTTTTTTAAATCTATAAACGAATTTGATGATAGCATGTCTCAAGGCCATCCCATCTCTCCAGCACAGTGATCTGGTGTATTCCGCTAATTGTGAATCATTAGTTCTCACCGAGATTTAGTACAGTATAAGCATTCTTTACATAACCAGAGCCACCAGCTATTGATGACTTGCTATTTTCTAGGCCCCATGCTAGGTGCTTTTCTCACACCCCGCCCTCACAATAACCCTGAAGAGAGGTAACTGCTATTATTATCCCAATTTTCCAGATGAGAAAACTGAGGTGACTCACTTGGAAAGCAGAAAAGCCAAGGTTTGAACCTAGGTAGCCGAATACCAAAGCTTTTGAATCAATGCAGTCATTATGCCACACTGTGTTGGCAAAAACTGAGTGAAGAAATTCATGCTTTTCCAGCAGCTGAAATACTTTCCATCTTGTAATGAACTTGACCCATTAAATTGATGGTGTTTGCACAGAATTCTCCTTACTATTTACGTAGACAGTTTAAAAGAAAATAAAAATGTGAAAACAAATAGATTTTCACAGAATGCCTCCTTCCCCGGCAGCAGTGCCGTAGAGGTAGCGGGTTTTGAAAATGAGTGTCCTGTGAAGGGGCTGACATATCTTCAGAGGTCTAATTTATTCTGAATTGTTCTCAATTGCTTTCTATTTGAGAAGATGGCAGCACTCCCAACGGTGCCAAAATAGGCCATATCATGGATGGTTTAGAAAATAAAGTCTATTAAAACCAGAAAATTCAGCAGTAGAAAAGTGACGATGCTAGTGTTACTCACTAACATTAATTAAATACTTACTACGTGCCAGATATTTGTTCTAATCACTGTGTGTAACTAGTGATGTGTTTTTTGTTTTACATTTTATCTGAGTCATTTCTATAAAGTAAATTTTATTGTTGTACTCTTGCTATTGATGACAAAATGGAAGTACAGAGGGTTTAAAATATCTGGCCCAAGGTCAGTCGGATGGTGAGTGGTGGAGCAGGGAATGAAACCCAGGCAGCTCACATCCATTAGGCTAGGGGGTATCTGTGTCAGGAGTCCTTAGTTTGGGACACAGAAGGCCTGCCCTCACATGGCCTTTATTAGCAACTGTATTCCCATTTTTTTTGTTTTTTCGTTTGTTTTTTTTTCCACAAGAGATTGCCCAAGGAAAAAGAGAGGGAGAGAGAAAAAAATCCAATTATAAAGATGAATGAGATTCAGATCCAAATAACATGAGGAAATAAAGAAACTTGGGCTCTGAGAGGTGAAGCCATTTGCTGTATATAACAACATGCTTCCCAAGTTATTAGAAGTCTGAATATTAACTGTCTTTTTACATTTCTAAATGAAATCCTTTTATTTTCTGGTTGGTAGGCAGTCAGGTAATGAGGGAAAAGGATAAGTTGATAAATTATTCAGGTTTCTACCTGATTTAAAAAAAAACAAAAAAGTTTCAATTAAACAGTGGACTTCAGGGATACTGTTTTCTGTGATCCATCTTTTAAGAGACTTCATAGCTATATGAAAAGGGTTAAAAACCTCTAGGAATAAAATAGTAGATATAACTATTTATTAACAGGAGAAAAACAGCATTTTGATACATTAAAACAAAGATTTCTATAGGCTGTGAGTAGAATTGGCACACCTAATAGTGTTTTAAGACATTTCATTATGTTATTCCTCATGACCTTAACAGAAATGTTCTACACCAGTAGACACACAGAACACTCCAATTAAAAACAAACACTTCCATATTTAACAAAGGTTAATCTCACAGGTAAAAACATCCAAAGAGTGATGTATTTTTTTTTATCAATAGTACCCATTTTTTTCCAGCTGAACAATCATCAGATGACAGTTGCAAGGTCATGCTATACACAAAATAATAAATACAACTTTGATGGTTTGACTTATTAAACTATTTGTGGTCATATCTATACTTTTAACTCTACCAATGTAAACAGAATTTACATAGAAGTAATATTATTAAGCCAGAAAATCATCCAGTCCACTCAGAAACAGAACAGAATCTTGAATTGAAATAAGGCATGATAATTTCTTTCTTTAATGAATACAACGAGCTGGAATTATGGCTAGCTCCACAGCAACATGAGCATAAAAGTCCTGTAGGTATTCCAACACCAGCTCACATGTAATGGATCAAGAACCCTGGGGTAGATTCAGAAAACTTCAATAGAAGACTGAGTTCTGCCATGTAGGCAACCCAAATAGTTATTTAGTTTCCTCTTAGAAATTAGCAACGTAATAATCTTTTGACTGTCCTCATTAGATGACTTTGAAAAGCAAGTTAGATTATCCAGATTAAAGGACTTTACAAATTGTAAGATAGATAAAAGATATTCTTACTTTGTATATCCAAGGAAGAACAAGACACTGTAGACTTTTTCTGTAAGGTCAGTGAAATCCTAGCTCTCTGTCCCTTTAAATGTTCCATCTACTCCTTGCATGACATCATGTTTATAACAGTCTTCTCAAGACAGGGATACTTTAATCATCTGGTCACAGTGGGGTAACAAAAACTCTCAAAATCAGCATTTATGCATGACCCTTAGGGCATTGTTCATAGTGTAGAACACTGATATGTCTAGATCCTTATACCATGTTCGTACAAGGGTGAGAATATCTCTACAGTGTTCCAGACAATCCTCTTAAGTTGACTTCTACCAGTTTAACCAATGAAAGGCCGCCACTAACACCCTTAATGTTAATTAATATGGTAAGTGGATGTAAAATACTGCTTATAGATGTCTACCTCTGGTGTGTAACTTTTGACTGGATGAGGCCTTTTAAATATTAGCTAAACACCTGGTGACTGTATTTCTCATTTGGATAACTACCTCTATGTTCAGAAGAAAACACACACACACACACACACACACACACACACACACACAGCCTGTGCTGAAGTATGTTAAAGTAAGTTATAGGGAACAAAGAATAAATCAATTAGAAGGTTCAGTGATTCACATAATGTAACCTGAAATCTAATAAATATCTTAATTGCTGTCATATTTATCTGTTGGTCTTGCTTTATGGAAAGCGCCTGGATTGTTGGCAGACAGCAGTTATTTACGTTGAAGCCTAGAACTTCTATTTTGAAATTATCTGCCTATCTCTGAATATGATTTTGTATGAAATAATAAAGTAATTCTTATAACTTATCAAATGAATTTGCCCCTGAAATCTCATCAGTTTAACAGGCCAGAATATTGTATAGTATAATTTAATTTAAAACAAAGCAAAAGGAAAAAGCCCTATAAGCTAAGCGCACATGAAAATTCAAGCAAAAAATATTATTTAGTCATCCAGTTTGACTTCAGTGTTTGAAACGAAAAAGCACTCCTGTGCAAGAAGTATTTGGGAAACTAATAGTTTAGTTTCCTATTAAATCATGTCAATTTTTGACCACATAAAATAAACATGTTAAATGATGAATAGGTTCTCCAACTTGATTGATAACGTATCTGCAAAGTTTTTATGTAAAGTTTATTCCTTTTAATATTAATAACTTTTTATATAATAAAGAGAAAATATTTTAAAATTTTATTCTATTTCCAGAACTGAATTATACTTGAATTTGACTTTCAGTTGTCCAGCTATTTAGCTCTGTGCTCGTAAGAATTTCTTCAGGGTTATTTTTCATAACTTTTAATAATAATAAATGTTAGTGGCAACTTTTATTTATTGAGCGTTTACTTACGGTACTTGCATCTTGCTTTATCATCTAATTTTTCTCAAAATAATTCTACGATATTACCATCTGTATTTCACCAATTAGCACACCAAGGTACAAATAACCATTTAAGGCCACATAGCTAGTGAAGGGCAGTTATTTTATATTAACCCATGCAATAGTCCCATAGTCTGTGATCTTGAAAGATATTTTAACCTATCTTTGATATATATTGAAGCAGATTTTTAGGCAAGGCATTTTTTTTGCTAAATCCCACAAATTAATTCAATTAATGATTTGAGAGATTTGAAAGGCTGAATTGCTTTAAATTTGAGTAGAAAATTTAAAAAACCTACCTCGTTGGAGACACTAGGTCATTTTGCAATTTTGAATAAAATAAAAATGATTTCGATTTCTACGGTGCTTTCTCTCCGCTTGCTTCTACAGATTCAGAAGAACTTAATCACAGTTTTTGTCTTTCATATAGTCTTAGATTCAATAGATGGGGCATCCCAATATCCCTGCATAATTATAACTTATAAATACTCTAAAATGATTTAAAGACATGGACAAATTAGAGTCCTTTAGTTTTGAAAGGTCTAGATCCAACTGACAATTTCGTCTGGGCATTTTGTTCTTCCTGTCTCATGGATAGATTTGTACCTTTTTTTTTTTTTTTTTCTCAAGGTGCTAAGAAGGTTAAGTCAGGGCGGCCAGGCTGTGTCCACTGTGCTGGAGTAAGCATTGGGCTTCCTCAGCAGGTGGCACTCTTTCCTCCTATCTACAAATCTTAAAACAAAGCCCTAACATAGTATTGGGGAATTGGTGCCATTTGATGCCATTTGGTGCCATTTTCCAGGAAAAATGTGAAATAGATGCCAGGGCCAACGGTTTGATATTCAGAGTATTGATTTTTCCTTTTCTTTTGAAAAAAGCATTGTTAAATTCTAAAAAGTACCACATTGACCAAATTGTCACTAAAATCTGGCCAAAGTTCTGACTCTCTACTTCTAGTTTATATCATCATAGAGGACGTGTGACATGTTCTGCCTCCAAATAGCTATTGCAGTTATTAAATACTTAATGACATACGTTAAAAGTGTGTGAGTAGAAAAACTTAATCTCATTAACATCAGATTCTCAAATGAGAACTGGACTATATTCTTTCTGGTTCTTACTATTTTATGCACCAATAAACAATTATCTTTTACTTTTGAGTTACACAGTACTAGTATTATTTATTTATTTATTTATTTATTTATTTATTTATTTGAGACAGAGTCTCACTCTGTCGCCCAGGCTGGAGTGCAGTGGTGAGATCTCGGCTCACTGCAAGCTCTGCCTCCCGAGTTCACGCCATTCTCCTGCCTCAGCCTCCCGAGTAGCTGGAACTACAGGCACCCGCCACCACGCTGGGCTAATTTTTTGTATTTTTAGTAGAGACAGGGTTTCACTGTGTTAGCCAGGATGTTCTCGATCTCCTGACCTTGAGATCTGCCCGTCCCGGCCTCCCAAAGTGCTGGGATTACAGGCGTGAGCCACTGTACCCAGCCAGATTTTATGTTTTAAATATGAAACTTTTTCTTCTTGTAAAATATTCTGCCTAAATCTCTTAGGATATACATATAGTATAAATTTAGAATACATGCATAATCTTAAAAGTGCAAATAAAGATGACTGAAACAATTGTTACTTCTTATTTCTATGGAGAAAATTAAACCGCTACATTTATTTGCCATATCTCAGGTAACCAAACAAGTTTATCAAAATTTAGTTTTACCATAAAAGTACATTTGTAACTGTAAAAAAACTATACTTGATTCTCCGTCTTTCAAACATAGAATTCATTTATTAATAGAAATAATACATGGACAAGTGTTGTTTCAATGCGTGGGATCAAACTGAATCTTCAACACCATTCTATGGAGCACCTAATAAGATCCAGGGTATGTTTTTCGATATTATAAGGAAAGCAAATTATGCTTAGTCCCTGTCCTAAAGTATAGTCACTTCTGGTAGTTTGGTATACAGGGCTTTCGAACTTTTTCAGTCATTTCCACCTTAGAACAGAAGATCTTTCGTGCTTTCCAGTGAAAAATAGGCCTATGGTCAGTGGAGTATTGAAGAAGAACAAATTTTTGTACATTTGTTGCTATAAATATGTAGGAATCTTTTTTATTTCTTAATGAGAAAAGAATGTGTGCTTACATGCATGTTTTATATATAAATTAAGTCTAAAAATTATACATAGCCCAATATTTTCATTATGCTCACTTTGACAGTATATTGGAAGATATTAGAACAGTACACATTCACAGGATATACAATGAGTGTCTCCATCCCAAAAAAATTTGGGAAAGGAGATGGCATTACATGTACACTTGTTCCAGAAACTGAGTATGAATAATTTAGGGATATGAGTAATTAAAATCCTGTTAATAGAAATACATAACACAACTTTTTGTGGGATTAATTTTTAAAGTCTTAAAAATCTAAATAGGTAATGATGTATTTATAATGATATATAATGAATAATTTAAAATAACAGAAAATAAAAACATTTACTTAAGACAACATTAATAACATATTAACAAAGCATTATCTAGAATCATTGAAATTCTCATACTTGTTGAGAATATTGCCAACTTCCACGTGGCAGTCAGTGTTTTTAACAGAATGTTGAATTAGAGTCTTCAATAAGTCCATCAATATACCAATTTTGGTTTATGAATACAAAATCTTAGTTACACTTAATAGCGTATTTAGTAGGTTACTAGTAAGAACTGCTTAATTGTGTAAAAGTGAAAGCCAATGGAATTATACATGATTTACCTAAGGAACTGAGAGAAAGACATACTTTTTTTTTCAGTTCAGAGCCAATTAAGAAGAATATGCATTTCAGAATCATGTGTATTGAGGAAGATGAGATATGAACACTAAAATTAAAACCCACCAGAATTATATAGTAGTTGAAGATGACAGCAGAAAGGGTATCTCTATGCAGCACATGCATAAGACCAAATGCGTAATAGTTGTAATATATACTAATTAGCCCTCTGATCACAAAAAGTTCATTTCAGTCTGAGGTGGGTGTGGGGACCTGGACCAGGCCTTGCATCATGCGGAGCACCTGGGGAGTAAAAGAAGAGAGAAAAATCGTGATGTGGAGATGTAAGTCAATGCACGAAGGTCAAGGAATATCCAATTACTACATTTAAACTATTTGGTTATCCTCAAAGTTAATAAATATGGAGAGGATATGTTAATTACAAGTATACTTAAAGGAGGAGAATCTCCAATTTAAAAAGTTACATTTTTAAGCAAACTATTTTCAATCATTTTGGATACTAATATTGCAAAATACTCATATATTCATATGACATTGCAAAACTTTTCTCAATGTGTCCAATGTAGTTATTTCATTATGCTTTAAAGAATGGGACACATGAAATTACTGAGTTGATAAAGGCAACAAACTCTTTCATACTAAAATATAAGCAAATATTGTTGGAATTTAGGGAGCAGGGAATGATACTAAGAGAATTTTAGAGAGGACATGGATAAATGTTTATACCATTCAGTTTTCTAGGTAGAACTGTCTTTTATTAATCATCTTATTACATTGGTTGAAAAAACCCACTGAAGCGGTTCTTTGCTATTAATTATTAGGAAGCCAAGACACATAACTGGATTATAAAGCAGTTATGATTACTAAGAGTCAGGTCACTATAAAATATTTCTCAGCCTTCACCTGAACTTTACTTTTCTTATAAGTAGACATCTTATCATTTCTGTTTCTTTCTCCATCTGATGTCATCCTCCCCTTCTTCTCTTCCTTCCTTCCTTCCCTCCCTCCCTCCCTCCCTCCCTCCCTCCCTCCCTCCCTCCCTCCTTCCTTCCTTCCTTCCTTCCTTCCTTCCTTCCTTCCTTCCTTTCTGTGTTTTTATGCATGTATGCATGTATCCTAGAAGTTAGAGTTCTAGCACTCGCTTTTCCAAAAACTTCACAGGTAACCACTATCTTAAAAATTGTAATATTCTCATGCATAATTTTATAATCTCTAAGATGTATACACTTTGCTACACGTATTTTTACTTTCAAGTTTATTAAGTTGTATTTGGAGACTAGTTAGATCACAATATGTTTAATTAATAAGGGGACATCCCTATTTCTTTTTAAGAAGTTGCGGTCTTGTGAAACTATAGGTTTCAAGCTACGCAACATCACAGAGTATTTTTTTTTCTTTTTTTTTGAGACATGCTCTTCCTGTTGCCCAGGCTGGAGTGCAGTGGCATGATCATAGCTCACTGCAGCCTTAACCTCCCAAGCTCAAGTGATCCTCCCACCTCAGCCTCCTGAGTAGCTGGGACTACAGGCAGGCACTACCATGCCTGGTTGACTTTTGTAGTTTTTGTGGAGACTGGGTTTCGCCATGTTGCCCAGGCTGGTCTCAAACTCCCAGGCTGAAGCCATCTGCCTGCCTTGGCCTCCCAAAGTGCTGGGATTACAGGTGTGAGCCACTGTGCTGGGCCTGTTTTCTTTTATAAAGTAAGGTCAGAGGCAGGGAAAAAAAAGCCCCGGTCACCTGGCTCCATTGCTTTCACGTGGTTTGGGAATGATGCATAATGCTGCTACTTACTTCCCCACTTCTCTTCACTTCAAGCAATACCTCTAGCAGACACTGTTCCATCCTCTTTCCTCTTTCCTCATCTCCTCTTCAAGATAATAAGCATTATTGTGCCCTCAAGAAGCTAAAATTAAACTTAATTGGCTTGTTCACTGGCTGCTCCGAGATCTCTGGAGCCACTGTGAATATCACGACACTTAAAATTTTCACTTTTCCCCCAGTATCTTAACTCACCCTCTCTCCTTCACATGTGCATTTTATGGGATAATTTCCTTTAACATAATGTTGTATTTTTTTAAATGTAAAAGTTGAATTGCAAAGATACTAAGTTGACAACTCCAGAAAGTTTAGCTTTCTGTTTATCCAGTACGAGGATATAGGGTCCTATAGGGGAGAGCAAATAAACATGTCCCTTATCTGTGCAAATAATAGACTATAATATTTTCCCAGTCACTGCTTTACTTAAATGTACCACAAGATGTTTGCATTCTTAGAGACTGTCATCCAAGACAAAACCTTTGGTGCCTTTTTTCACCTAATGATGCGATGAATTATTCTCATAATCCCTGTAATAATCTCTAATGAAATGCCTTATGGTATGAATAGTCTCCTGGTGCACATGAGCGCAAATTCCGCTTCAGGATAGATCAGTGAGTGAAATTGCTGGAAGGAATGTCAATGTTCCATATCATAATAAGACCAAATTGTTTTAAAATATGATTCTGCCAATTTACTCTCTCTCTCCAGCAATAGAGTTGCCACTGATTAATATCCTTGCCCACACTTTCTATTGTCAAGCTTCTTCATCTCTGCCAGCATAATTCATATAAAGTGACTTCTCATTGTAGGCTTGATTTGCATCTCCATAATTATGAGTGAGACTGGGCTTGCTTTCCTATGCTCACTTATCATTCATGTGTATCTTGCTCTGTGTCTTCTGCTTGCTAGTGGCATTTGGCTATTTTCCTGTTGGGTTGTATTTTTCTTACTGACTTGTAGGAGTTCTTTATGTATTCTGGATACCAATCCTCTGTGTCTTTGATGTGTTTTAAATATCTTTTCCCAATTGTTACACTTATGGTGTTTTTTTTTTAAGAGGTATGATTTGTTTTAATGAAGTAAAATAGTTTCAAATTCATTCTTATCCTTTATTGCTTTTTGCATCACTCAAATAATCTTTCCCTGGACCAAAGTCATCAAGATTTTCTTCATGTTTTGCTCTCAGGCTTTTATGGTTGGCCTTTTAAATCTAAGAGATGTACATTATCTGAGATTGATTTTGCATATGGTTGAAGTGGGAATTCAATCCCCCTTCTCCCCCACTCCCCTTTTTGTTATCAGTACCATCATTACCCCTTGATCTGCCACATTATTTCTGTCATTGCAAAGTTTCCAGATATGCATTGATCTACCTCTGGAGTGTTTAGTTTGCTCAGTTGGTTAATTTGTGTTTCCTTGCCTGAATACCATGCATCTTAATTGCTTACAGCTTTATAATAAATCTCGATTTTATTGGGCAAGTGTCTTCACCTTGTATGCTTTCTTCAAAATTGTCTCAGTTATTTTTGGCTCTTTACTGCTTCACATAACTTTATCAAATTTTTCATTAAAAATTCATCTTGATTTTAACTGCTGTTACCTTGATATAGAATTCAATTTAAAGACATTGAAGATCAGGATTACTAAAGACGTTATTCTCAATTTTTATTTAGGTCTTCTTTTTTTTTGTTTAATTTTCCTGTTTATTGATGCATAATAGATGTACGTATTTTGGGGGTACATATGATGATTTAATATATTTATATGATTTTTAAATATCAAATCAGTGTAATTGGGATATCCATTATTTAATTTGTCTTTTCTTTATGCTACAATTATTTAAATTATTTTCCTCTAGCTTTTTAGAAATACACAATAGATTATTGTAAAATATTGTCCCTGCTGATCTATTGACCACTAAGTCTTATTTCTTCTATCAACTGTATGTTTGTATCCGTTAATCAATCTCTTTTTGTCTCCCCACTTTCCTGCCTTTAGTATCCACCATCTACTCTTCATCTTCTTAAGATCCACTTTTTTAGCTCCTATGTATGAATGAGAACATGTGATATTTGTCTTTGTGTGCCTGGCTTATTTTACTTGACATTATGACTTGCAGTTCCACCCATGTTGCTGCAAATGACAGGATTTCATTCTTTTTTATGGCTGAATAACATTTTGTTGTGTATATATTCCAAATTGTCTTTATTCATCCACTGATGAACAGTTAGGTTGATTTCATATTTTGACTATTGTGAATAGTGCTACAGTAAACATGGGGGTGCAAATATTTCTGAGATGTATTGACTCCTTTTCTTTTGGATATTACACCTAGCAGTGGAATTGCTGGATCATACAGTAGTTTTATTTGTAGTTTCTTAAAGAAACTCCGTACACTTTTCCATAGTGGCTGTACTAATTTACATTCCCACCAACACGTTACAAGTGTTCCCCTTTCTCCGTATCCTTGCCAGTATCCATTATTGCTGGTATTTTTGATAAAAGCCATTTTAACTAGGGTGAGATGGTCTCTCATTGTAGTTTTAATTTGCATTTCTCTGATGATTATTAGTGATATTGAGCACCTTTTCATATATCTGTTGGCCATTTGTATGTCTTCTGAGAAATGTTTAATTAGCTCTTTTGCCCATTTAAAAATCAGGTTATTATTATTTGCTATTGAGTTGTCTGAGCTTTTTATATATTCTGATTATTAATCCCTTTTTGGATGAATAGTTTGTGGTATTTCCTCCCATTCTGTGGGTTTTCTCTTCATTTTGTTAATTGTTTCTTTGTTGTACAGGAGCTTTTTAGCTTCACACAATACCATTTGTCCATTTTTGCTTTTGTTTTTCTGTGCTTTTGAGGTCTTACTCAAATAATCTTTGCCTAGATCAGTGTCCTTGAGAATTTCCCCAATACTTTGTTCTAATAGTTTCATAGTTTCAGGTCCTATATTTAAGGCTTTAATCCATTTAGATTTGATTTTTTGCATATAGTGAGAGATAGGGGTCTAGATCTCTAGTTCCATTCTTCCACATATGGATAGCCAGTTTACCCAACACTATTTATTGAAGTGATTGTCTTTTCTCCATTGTATATTCTTGGAGCCTTGGTCTAAAATGAGTTGGCTGTATATGTGTGGATTGATATGTGGGTTTCCTATTATGTTCCATGGTCTATGTCTCTGTTTCTTTCCTTCCTTCTTACCTTCCTTCCTTCCTTCCTTCCTCTCTCTCACCCTCCTTCCCTCCCTCCATCTCTCCCTTCCTTCTTTTCTTTCTTTCTCTCTCTTAAGTTTTCTTTTCTTGTCTTTTTTCTTTCCAGTACCATGCTGATTTGGTTACTGTAGCTTTGTAGTATATTGTGAAATCAGGCAGTCAGGTAGTATAATGCCTCCAGCTTTGTTCTTTTTTCTTAGGATTTCCTTGGCTATTATGGGTCTTTTGTCATTTCAAATAAATTTTTGAATTTGTTTTTTCTATTTCTGTGAAGAATCTCATTGGTATTTCGATAGGAATTGCATTGAATTTGTAAATTACTTTGGGTAGAATTGTCATTTTAACAACATTAATTCTTTCAATCCACGTGGAATATTTTTCCATTTTTTTGTGTCCCCCTAGATTGCTTTCAACAGTGTTTTGTAGTTTTCCTGTAGAGATATTTTACTTCTTTTTTATTTTTATTTTATTTTATTTTATTTTATTTTATTTTATTTTATTTTATTTTTGAGATGGAGTCTAACACTGTCACCCAGGCTGGAGTGAAGTGGTGCGATTTTGGCTCACTGCAACCTCCGCCTCTCGGGTTCAAGTGATTCTCCTGCCTCAGCCTCCCTAGTAGCTGGCATTACAGGCACCTGCCACCATGCCCGGCTAATTTTTGTATTTTTAGTAGAGATGGGGTTTCACTGTGTTGGCCAGGCTGGTTTTGAACTCCTGACCTCATGATCCACATACCTCAGCCTCCCAAAGTGTTGGGATTACAAGCGTGAGCCAACGCGCCTGGCCTATTTTTATTTCTTTAAATTTTATTTTATTTTAGTTTCCGGGATACATGTGCAGAATGTGCAGGTTTGTTACATAGGTAAACAGGAGCCATGGTGGTTTGCTGCACCTTTCAACCCATTACCTAGGTATTAGACTCTGCGTGAATTAACTACTTGTTCTGAAGCTCTCCCTCCTCCGCCCACCAACAGGCCCTGGTTTGTGTTGTTTTCCTCCCAGTTTCCATGTGTTCTCATTGTTCATCTCCCACTTATGAGTGAGAACATGCAGTGTTTGGTTTTCTCTTCCTGTGTTAGTTTGTTGAGGATGATGGCTTCCAGCTTCATCCATGTCCCTGGAAAGGACATGATTTCATTTCTTTTTATGGCTGCATAGTATTCCATATGGTATGTGTACCACATTTTCTTTATCCAGTCTATCATTGATGGGCATTTGGGTTTATTCCGTATCTTTGCTCTTGTGAATAGCTGCAATGAACATACGTGTGCAGGTATCTTTACAATATAATGATTTATATTCCTTTGGATACATATCCAGCAAAGGGATTGCTGGGCCAAATGGTATTTCTGGTTCTAGATCCTTGAGGAACTGCCACACTGTCTTTCACAGTGGTTGAACTAATTTGCATTCCCACTAACATTCTAAAAGTATTCCGATTTTACCACAGCCTCTCCAGCATCTTTTGTTTCTTGACTTTTTAATAATCGACATCCTGACTGGCATCAGATAGTATTTCATTGTGGTGTTGATTTGCATTTCTCCAATCCTAGGTGAGGGTAAGCTTTTTTTTTCATGTTTGTTGGCTGCATACGTGTTTTCCTTTGAGAAGTTTCTGTTCATGTCCTTTGCCCACTTTTTGATGGGTTTTCTGTTTTTTTTTTTTCTTGTAAATTTATTTAAGTTCGTTGTAGATTTTGGATATTAGACCTTTGTCAGATGGGTAGATTGCAAAAGTTTTCTCCCATTCTGTAGGTTGCCTGTTCACAGCAATGATAGTTTCTTTTGCTATGCAGAAGCTCTTTAATTAGATTTCATGACAACTTTAGCTTTTGTTGCAATTGCTTTTGGTGATTTCATCATAAAATCTTTGCCCATGCTTATTTCCTGAGTGTTATTGACCAGATTTTCTCGTAGGGGTTTCGTAGTTTTGGATTTTACATTTAAGTGTTTAATCCATCTTGAGTTAATTTTTGTGTAAGATGTAAGGAAGGGGTCCAGTTTCAGTTTTCTGCATATGGCTAGCCCAGTTTTCCCAGCACCATTTATTAAATAGGAAGTCCTTTCTTCATTGCTTGTCCTTGTCAGGTTTGTTGAAGATCAAATGGTTGTTGATGTATGGTCTTATTTGTGAGATCTCTAGTCTGTTCCATTGGTCTATGTGTCTGTTTTTGGACCAGTACCATGCTGTTTTGGTTACTGTAGACTCGTAGTATAGTTTGAAGTTAGGTAGTGTGATGACTCCAGCTCTGTTCTTTTGGTTAGGATTGTCTTGGCTATACAGGCTTTTTTTGTTGTTGTTCCATAAGAATTTTAAAGTAGTTTTTTTTTTTAATTCAGTGAAGAATGTCAATGGTAGTTTGATGGGAATAGCATTGAATCTATAAATTTTATAAATTACTTTGGGCAGTATGGCCATTTTCATGATATTGATTCTTCCTATCCACAAGGATGGAATGTTTTTCCATTTGTTTGTGTCATCTCTTATTTCCTTGAGCAGTGGTTTGTGGTCCTCTTTGAAGAGGTCCTTCACATATCTTGTGAGCTGTGTTCCTGGGTATTTTATTCTCCTTGTAGCAATTGTGAATGGAAGTTCATTTATTATTTGGTTCTCTGTTTATCTGTTATTGGTGTATAGGAAAGCTTGTGATTTTTGCACATTGGTTTTGTATCCTGAGACTGCTGAAGTTGCTTATCAGCTTAAGGAGCTTTTGGGCTGAGACGATGGGGTTTTCTAGATATAGGATCATGTCATCTGCAAACAGAGGCAATTTGACTTCCTCTCTTCCTATTTGAATACCTTTATTTCTTTCTGTTGCCTAATTTCCCTGGCCAGAACTTCCAATACTAAGTTGAATAGAAGTGGTAAGAGAGGGCATCCTTGTCTTGTGCCGGTTTTCAAAGGGAGTGCTTCCAGCTTTTGCCCATTCAGTATGATATTGGCTGTGCGTTTGTCATAAATAGATCTGATTGTTTTGAGATATGTTCTGTCAGTAATTTGTTTATTGAGAGTATTTAACATAAAGGGATGATTATCTGTCTAATACTGACAGTGGGGTATTAAAGTCTCCCACTATTATTGTGTGGGAGTCTAAGTCTCTTTGTAGGTCTCTAAGAACTTGCTTTATGAATCTGGGTGCTCCTGTATTGGGTGCATATATATTTAGGATAGTTAGCTCTTCTAAGTTGCATTGATCCCTTTACCATTATGTAATGCCTTTCTTTGTCTTTTTTGATCTTTGTTGGTTTAAAATCTGTTTTGTCAGAAACTAAGATTGAAACTCCTGCTTTTTTCTGCTTTCCATTTGCTTGGTAAATTTTCTTCCATCCCTTTATTTTGAGCCTATGTGTCTTTGTACATGAGATGAGTCTCTTGAATATAGAACACCAATGGGTCTTGACTGTTTATCCGATTTATCAGCCTGTGTCTTTTAATTGCAGCATTTAGCCCATTTACGTTTAAGGTTAATATTGTTATGTGTGAATTTGATCTTGTCATCATGACATTAGCTGGTTATTTTGGATAGTAGTTGTTTATTCACAGTGTCATTGGCCTTTGTATTTCAGTGTGCTTTTGCGGTGTCTGATACTGGTTTCTACTTTCCATATTTAAGGCTTCCTTCAGGAGCTCTTGCAAGGCAGGTCTGGTGGTGATGAATTCCTTCAGCATTTTCTTGTCTGAAAAGGATTTTATTTCTCCTTTGCTTATGAAGTTTAGTTTTGCTGGATATGAAATTCTGGGTTAAAAATTCTTCTTTTTAGGAATACTGAATATTGGCTCCCACTCTCTTCTGGCTTGTAGGGTTTTTGCTGAGAGGTTCATTGTTAGTCTGATGGACCTCCCTTTGTAGGTGACTTGGCCTTTCTCTCCGGCTGCCCTTGAAGTTTTTTCCTTCATTTCAATCTTGGAGAATCTGATGATTATGTGTCTTGGAGTTGATCTTCTCGTGGAGTATCTTTTACTGGAGTTCTCTGTATTTCTTGAATTTGCATGTTGGCCTGTCTTGTTAGGTTAGGGAAGTTCTCTTTGATGATACCCTGAAGTGTACAACTTGGTTCCATTAGCCCCATCTCTTTCAGGTACTCCAATCAGTCGTAGGTTCAGTCTTTTTACATAGTCCCATATTTCTCAGAGGTTTTATTCATTCCTTTTTATTATTTTTTCTCTAATGTTTTCTGCCTGCCTTATTTCAGCAAGATAGTCTTCAAGCTCTGATATTCTTTCTTTCACTTGATTATTTCGGCTATTGATAGTTGTGCTGTGTTTTTCAGCTCCATCAGGTTATTCATGTTCCTCTCTAAACTGATTATTCTAGTTAGCAGCTCCTGTAAACTTTTATCATGGTTCTTAGCATCGTTGCATTGGGTTAGGACATGGTCCTTTACCTCAGCCAAGTTTATTAAGTTTATTACTACCCACCATCTAAAGCCTACTTCTGTCAATTCGTCCATCTCATCCTCCTCCTTCCAGCTCTGTGCGCTTGCTGGAGGGGTGTCGTGATCATTTGGAGGAAAAGAGGCATTCTGGCCTTTTGAGTTCTCAGCATTTTTTTGTTGTTGTTGATTCTTTATCATCTTCAAGAGTTTGTCTAGTTTCGATCTTTGAGGCTGCTGACCCTTGGATGAGGTTGTGGTGGAGACTTTTTTGTTAATGCTCTTGTTGTTGCTTTCTGTTTGTTTGTTTTTCTTTAAATAGTCAGGTCCCTCTTTATTTTACTTCTTTTATTAAATTGTTTTATCAGTGTTTCATATGTTTTTAGCTATTGTAAATGATGCTGTATTGATTTCTTTTTCAGACTGTTTGCTGTTGGCATATATCATGCTACTGATTTTGTATGTTGATTTTTTTTTATCCTGCAACTTTGTTTAATTTGTTTATTAGTTCTAATAGTTTTTTGGTGAAATTTTTAGTTTTTTCTAAGTACAAGATCATGTCATTGGCAAACTGCTAATTTGACTTCTTCCTTTCCAATTTGGATGCCTTTTATTTCTTTCTTTTGTCTAATAGCTCTTGCCAGTGCTTCCAATATTATTTTGAATAAAGTGGTGAAAGTAGGTATCCTTTTCTTGTTCCAGATCTTACAAGAAAGGCTCTCCATTTCTCACTGTTTATTATGATGTTGGCTTTGAGTTTGTCATATGTGGTCTTTATTATTTTGAGGTATGTTTCTTCTATACCCGATTTGTTGAGGGTTTTTATCATAACAGGATTTGAATTTTATCAAATGCTTTTTTAGCACCTATTGAAAAGATCTTATGTTTTTGTTCTTGGATTTGTTAATGTGATATATATCACCTTCTAACATTTGTACATGTTGGAGTATCCTTGCATCCCTGGGGTTAATCCCACTCAGTCATGGTGGATGATCTTTTTAAAGTGTTGTTGAATTTGGTTTGTTATTATTTTGTTGATGATCTTTGCATCTATCATCTTCAGTTATGTTCGTTAACCTGTAGTTTTTTGTTGTTGTTGTTGTGTCTTTGTCTGGTTGTGGTATCAGGGTAATGCGAGCCTCACAGAATGAGTTTGGAAGTATTCCTTCCTATTCAGTTTATTTGGTGTTCTCTGACCTCCTGTTATCTCAGTACTTTTTTTTCTCAAGTTTTGGAAAGTTTTCTGTTATTATTTCTTTGAATAATCTTTCTACCCTTTGCCCTTGCTCAACTTCCTCTTGAACACCAATAATTCTTAGATTTGGTATTTTTAAGTAATTTTCTTTACCTCATAGGCAATCTTCATTCTTTTTATTCTTTTTCATTTTTCTGCTCTGATTGTGCATATTCTTTCTTTCTTGTTTTTTTTGTTTGTTTGTTTTTGTTTTTTGTTTGTTTCATAGGGCCTCACTCTGTCACTTAGGTTGGAGTGCAGTGTCAGGATCATGGCTCACTGCACCCTTGCTTTCCCAGGCTCGGGTGATTCTCTCACCTCAGCATCCCAAGTAGCTGGGACTACAGGCGCATGCCACCATACCCAGCTAATTTTAGTATTTTTTGGTAGTAATGGGGCTTCACCATGTTGCCCAGGCTGGTCTGGAACTCTTGGGCTCAAGTGATCTGCCTGCCTAGCCTCCCAAAGTGTTGGGATTACAGGCATGAGCCACTGCAGCTGGCCTGACTGTGCATTTTCAAATAACCTGTCTTCAAGCTCATTTATTATTTTCTCTGCTTGATTCGTTTTGATGTTGAGAGCCTCTAATGGATTTTTCAGTTCAGCAAATGTATTTCTCAGTGCCAAGAATTATTTTTTTTTCTTTCATTCTTTTTTTAAATTTCAGACAGGGTGTCACTCTGTTACCCAGCTTGAACTGCAGTAGTACCATCACAGCTCACTGCAGCCTCAATCATCCAGGCTCAAGAGATCTTCCCACCTCAGCCTCCCAGGTACCTGGGACTACAAGCACACATCACCATGTCTGGCCATTTTTTTATTATTTTTTTGTAGAGACAGAGTCTCACCATACTGCTCAGACTGGTCTTGAACTCCCAGGCTCAAGTGATCCTGCTACCTTGGCCTCCAAAAGTGCTGGGATTATAGGCAAGAGCCACCATTCCCAGGCTGTGCCAAGATTTCTGTCTGATTTTTAAAAATTATTTCAATCTATTAAATTTATCTGGTATATTTCTGAAAAGCTTTTCTGTGTTATCTTGTAGATCACTGAATTTCCTTAAAACTACTATTTTGAATTATTGGTCAGAGTTCACATATTGCTGTCTCATTAGAGTTCATCACTGGTTCCTTGTGTTTTTCTGTTTGCAGAGGTCACGATTCCCTGTTTGCTGTTGTTTCTTGTGGACTTATGTCTATTATTTATTCCAGTCTTCTCTGTGTGGCTTGTTTTGTTTTTTATTGGATATGTTTGCTTAGAAATTCTTGGTAATTTACCTGTTGATTTTCTTTCCCTCCCTCCCTCCCCTTCCTTCCTTCCTTTCTTTCCCTTTCTTTCTCTTTCTTTCTTTCTTTTCCTTTTTTCTCTCTCCTTCCTTCCTTCCTTCCTTCCTTCCTTCCTTCCTTCCTTCCTTCCTTCCTTCTTTCTTTCTCTCTCTTGCTTACTTGCTTGCTCTCCCTCCTCCTCTCTCTCCTCCTCCTCCTTCTCCTTCTTCTTCTTCTTCTTCATCTTATTCTTCTTCCCCATCCTCCTCTTTTTCTTCCTTCTTTATTTATTGTTTTTTCCTGCTAGGTCACTACCTCCTTTTCAGAGCTAAATGATACCTTAAGCTCAAGTTTGCCTTGGTTCTAGTAATCAGAGTACCACTTGTCCAGAAGCAAGGAGATCCCAAAGGGGACGTCCCAGTAGTGTGGGAAGACTGGTTAGGACTCCCCCTTGTGTCTTTGGCTGTCCTTGATGTTTCTCCCTTCTGGTACCCCCAGTGCTTCCTGTGTGTTCAGGCCGGAATAGGTCTCCTGCTAAGGAACTTAAGATGGTGGGGAAGCTGGTTGTCTACCTCAATCTGACTTTTTCCAGTGTTGAAACTGTGAGTTTCAACATGCTTGGGGCCAGACATGTTGGAGGGAGGGGTGTCACAGAAACAGAAGTCCAATTCTCTCTGCTCAGAGTTTTTTCACTTCTCTATGGCCCCAGGAACTGACACATCTATATGTTTGAGTTCTAGGGTATTGCTGGTGATAAATTCAGTGTTGCATATTTGGTTTTGGTTTTCTGGTGGGAGAGGGGGAGTAAAGGTAGCTTGCTTCTGTGCTTCCATTTTGGAATTATGAGTCTTTTTAATATCTTTAAAGAAAGTTTTAAAAATAAGTTTCTCCTTTAAGTTGCTGGGAATTAAAACAAAATATATTTGTAGCCTGGATATCTTTTTTTTGTTGTTGGTGGTGTTGCTATTGCAACTGACATTTTAATTTTAATTATGTATTTTTTCTAAAAATTATTGTTTGTTTAGCTAATAATTCAATGCCTGTAGTCTTAGTAGGTCTAATTCTAATGGTTACTGTTTCTGCTGATTCTTGCTGGTATGGCTGGTGTTTTTATCTCTTTCTCTTCTTAATTTTTTAAGTTGTGAATTTATACTCAATGAATCATATGTATGGGAAATGTTTGAGGCCTGGTTTTCAAAGTACGTTGCTCCATTATAACAGTTTCCTTTAGGCACTAACAACCTATAACCACATTAGCCTGAATTATTCTGCTTAGCATTTTGAGGCCACATGGGATGATATGATTTCTTAGGCTAAAACTCATCAGGTCTTTCCTTTATTTGTGAAATTTCAGGAAAGACTGCCCATCCTCCCAGACCTTTCTCTAAACTAGGATAAGCAAGTTTTCCTAACATGTATTTATTAATGGTGGGCTTTGGTTGGTTCACCCTTTCACAGTGGGCCTTGCCTTTCTGGTTTACTAGTTCTGAGCTCCAATTCTAGACCCTACTTTGAACATTGCATAGACCCTGAACTTTGTCTCTAGTGCCCACTTTGGAGGCATTTTAAAAGCAGTCATCCCAAAAGGGTAGATACACCGCAAAATATTCTTCCCATCAACTCCCCTGGGGATCCTGTTCAAATGCAGATTCTGATTCCATAGGTATCTAGTAGGGTCTAAGTTTTCATTTTGTGTTTGTGTGTGTGTGTGTGTGTGTGTGTGTGTTTTAATTTCTAACAAGCTGCTAACTGATGTGATGCTGCTATTCTGCAGACCACACTTTTTGTAGCACAGTACTGGATCACTATGGATTGTCATATGTCCCTCCTGATGCTTACCAGCCACTGCTATTGTGTGCTTTTGTCTTTCTGAGCATCAAGAAACTGTCCCTACATTCTTGCCAAGTCATACGTGCACTTAGAAGATGTTTCAAATCTTTTTAAATTGAGCAAGTTTAAGTGTTTCGAACTAAAAAGCATTTTAACAAGTAAAGTCCTAAAAAATGCTCATGTTTTCAGAGTTTGAGTATATGTATATATTTACTGAGTTTGTGTTTCTTTATGTCTAGACCTATGGATCATCTTATTAGAAAACAGCAGTAGCTACTATTTACATATTACCTCACCTTAGTGTCAATAAAAACTTTTTTTGATATTATTTCTATTGTTCTATTTGATATTATTCCTGTTGATGGTCTACAAAGCAATTCTGGGAGGTCTACAAAGCAATTTAGCAGGCAGTTAAAAATGTGTGTTAGACTTGTTAAGATCTTGTAACTTTGAATCAGAAATATATGGATTCTAAACAGGTACTACCATATTATAGCTGTGTGACTTCAGGAAAATTACTTTTCTAAGCTTTTGTTTCCTTAGCTGTAACATAAGTTTAAAGGAATACTTAACTTAAAGAGTTCCTGTGAGAATTTGATGATATAATCCAGCTCTGATATTACAGATGTTTAAACATTCATTTTTTTAAAAGAAACAGGAATGTTTAGAATAAAGGGACTATTGTGATTATATTAAATAATTATTAAAATAATGCTCCTTTATTAGACAAGCCATAATTTTCCTCAAAACTATAATTTAATGAATAAATCCTTTCAGAATTACCCTTTATATTTATATTTTAGACTTGTGTTGTCCAATATAGTAGACACTGGCCACATGTTGCTATTTAAATTTAAATTAATTAAAATCAAATGAGGCTGGGTGCAGTGGCTCATGCCTGTAATCCTAGCACTTTGAGCCAAGGAATTTGAGACCAGCCTGGGCAATATTGCAAAACTCTGTCTCTACAAAGAAAAAAAACATTAAAAATTAGCCAGGTGTGGTGGTGGATGCCTTTAGTCCCAGCTACTCAGGAGACTGAGTTGGAGGTTGGCTTGAGCCTGGGGTGTCAAAGCTGCAGTGAGCCATGATTATGCCACTGCACTCCAGCCTGGGTGACAGAGCAAGACCCTGTCTTAAAACAAAAAAACAAACAAAAAATGAAACCACAAATAAAGTGTGTCAGTCACACTTCGAGTGCTCAATAGCCACATCTGGGGAGGGGTTATTGCATTGAATAGTGAAGATCTAGAGTGTTTTCATCATTGAAATTTTTGTTGGTTTGCATTTTTCTAGACTAAATAAAAGGTCTATGAATATAGGACAAAAATACTTTATTGTAATTACATATAACTTAACTAATGCTTCATCCCAATTTTTCCCCTGAGATTACTGATTTTAGTTTTTGTTGTTGTTGTTTATTTTTAACTGAACTCAATAATTAGGTTTATGTAAATAAAATTTAAGAAATACAGAGTCCAAAAACAAACAAACAAACAAACACACCACCCTGTCATTCCTTCAGAAATGACACTAACACTCTACTATCCTGCGCTGTCATCTAATTTTGCTCAGGTCATTCTTTTTTCTTAATGAGAAAAATGACTTCAAGGGAACCAGGAACTTGTATCACTTGGTTACTGGAAAAAGATATAACAAGTATGTTTATAGCACAGTGTAAACAGGCTTAGAGCAAGACGTGTGTATAACCGAAAGTTAAAAAAAAAAAAAGAAAAGGTAACCTAAAACCAGATTGTGGCGAATTTGCAAAGTGAAAAAGGCAATATGAGATGGCACTGAATAAAGAAAGGACGGTTCTTGGTTTGTTTCCAGCAGAAAAGGTAATAAATCTAGGAAGCTGTGCTGTTCACAATTTGACCTCACCCACAGGAAGTATTGGATGGGGCGTTATGGAATTCCTTAAGGAAACGAAAATAGATTTGGAAAAAGTGCAGTTTAGAAAATGCCAAAAAGGTGGCTTTTTCAGAGATTTAGTATGTTGAAGAGAAACGCTAAGGAAATGGATCTTTATCCTCACAGGAAAACAGTACGTTTTATGATGATTTAATTAAGCTGTTAAAATGAAAAAGGGCTAGATTAATAAAATTGATCCTTAGATGATATTCACACTGGTACAAAACATAGCTTCTGAAACAGAGGAACAGACACATTATAGTATATTAAGGGAAAATATTGGATAGTAGGCAGGTCTGGATACACTGAAGTTTGTAAGACAACAGCATTGGAACAATTCCAAATGCCTGATGTAATCATCACAACTATTTGATCAGAAAACATATCAATAATTTATTCAAATATTCTTGATTCTCCCACTGCAAACAGATGCATTCCTCAACTTAATCTAATTCACATCCCTTCTCCCCAAGATTGCTGTATCAAAAGATACAATTTGCAATAGCACAAGAACTAGAATTTATTATTTCAGTGAAATCTAGCTATATTCAAATGTTCATTAATTTGAAGAGAATAAAGCTAGCAACAACAGGATAGCCTGTGTGTGCTGATGTATTTTTAATTTCAAACAATTAATTAGTGGTAGAGGGATTCCAAGTTGCAAAGGACTTAATTGAAACTGAACATCATGTTCCTGGAACACAGTAGGTGCTCACTAAATATGTGTTGAATCAATCAATCAGCACCATCACTGTATTAATACTTTTATTCCACAATTCATGAGAAACATAGATGAGAATAAAGAGCACAGATGTTCTTCTGACAAAGTCTTAATTTCAAGAAAGTCAGCCAGCAAGCTACAGAAATAGCAGGGTGCTTCACAAATTGTTAAGCACACATGGGGCTTATAGGAAATTGAATTTACATTTTGAAATGCAATTTGATTAGAATAATTGACTTTGCAACCATTGTGATTCTTCTTAGAATTATCCCATTTTAAAAACCTTCTTTATATTGGGTTCAATGCTGGGTCTTCTTCATCTTTGTGGCTATTCCTCCCTTCTGCCCATTTTTATCACATGATTAGATACATATCTGCTTATTTGAAAAAAATGCCGTTAAAAATACTCCTGAAATGTTATTGCACAACAAGCCCAATCTTTGAACACGTTCATTCAAGTATGGAAATATATTATTAAATAATCTTTGTGTGTCTTTAAAGAAAACTATCTCATACTTCAATATAATTATGCATAAACTTCCCTTGACAAATTATTTCCCACTGATTAAATTCAATAAGATGACAGCAAGAATGAGAGAAAAAGATAAATTCAATCAGAAGATGTTTTGGAAAAAGAAAATCATTTTACATAGGTCAGTTGTCTTGGGCTCTGATACATTAATTTTACTTTTGTTTGTATACTTCTATCTATTTTATGGGAAAACAGAAATAGAAGCTGTAAAGGATGCCCTGGCAATTTTAGTCGGTGGATGCCCAAAGTGAATATTCTCATTTTAGCAGGAGCTCTAAATTTTAAGGAAATTGTCTGATTTCTCAGCTTGATTCAAAGTGAAGGTATTTAGTTTAATTCCCTACTACTTCATGAGAAATTTTTAACAAAGACAATCTGTTTTATGTTTGTAACATATTTATTACTACTCTCAGTAACCTAGTCAAATCAAAGGAATGTAATGGGTTTCATTTTCTGAGTCACTTTGCTCATTAATAGTGATATTATCTTGTATAAATACAAAGATGAAGTGATTTAAAATTCTTCTTTACATTAAGAGCAATAATATTATCATTGCTGTGGAGACAATTTGGTATAGTTGAAGAGGAAATGCTATCGCCTAATGTTCTGATTTTTAAAAAACAAATGAAATGAAATACCCTATTAATACTCTGTCAAATCTTAGAAAGAAATATTCAAAAGGATTTACTGTCATTTTCTTGCAAGTAGTATGGTCCTGATAGTTTATATCATAATATTAAGGGGATATCTTTTCATGGGGTCTTACACCATCAAATGTTAAGGGCCTTTTAATAATTTATCCAACTTGTCATTTTTCACAGGCTATGAAGCTTTTTCTCTACCAAAACAACAAGAATAAAAAAGATTTAAACCATTTGAAAAATTACTGTGGAGATTTTTGTGGGAAAAGTATTAGTTATAAGAAAATGTGTAAACTGAATAATGTTTCCTGTGGCTAATAGAGTGTGCTCTATGATGGGTGTTTGTGTATAAATGACCTGAAATCTGATCTAGAACAAGAAGGCAAATTGAGCCACAAAGAGATGTTTTAATGGAGTATTCCAGGCTCTTACAATGATGCACTGCCGCGGTTTGCTAGTCTATTTTGATTGTGCACCTATGCATCTGCATTTCAGATATAAACAAAATACATAAGAGATCTTCCAGTTCTCTTATCTCATCTACTTATGTGTGGCTGGCAGGAAATTCATTAAATTGCTGGAGCTGATAATGTGAACAAAAAATATTAGGAGACACTTGCATATCTGACAACATGTTACTGGTAAATAATTTACTTGTATTCTTGGAACAATGCAGAACAACTGAGAGGACTACATGAAGAATTAAATAAGGTTTTAAAATTTGGCATTCCTTTCATAAAGCCCCAATCAATTTTGACACTACACTTAACAAGTATTTAAACTGCCATTTACTGCCGTTTTTCAACATTATCAAGTAACTTTTAAATGCTTTCTTTTTAATCTTCCAATTGTCTGTATACTGTACATGAGCAACTATTATAAAAACAGTTTTTTTAAAAAATGGTGTTAGTTTTATCTAACAGCCCAAAACGCAGTCTCTCAAAAATTATCAAAAAATTTAAACATGGCCTGGCGCGGCAGCAGCACTTTGGGAGGCTGAGGTGGGCGGATCACAATGTCAGGAGATTGAGACCATCCTGGCTAATACAGTGGAACTCTGTTCCTACTAAAAATACAAAAAATTAGCCGGGTGTGGTGGCAGGTGCCTGTAATCCCAGCTACTCGGGAGGTTGAGGCAGGGGAGTCACTTGAACCTGGGAGGTGGAGGTTGCCGTGAGTCGAGATTGCATCGCTGCACTCCAACCTGGACGACAGAGCAAGACTCCATCCCCCCCAAAAAAAAAAAAAAAAAAAAAAATTAAATGTGCCTACGATAATAGTTTATGGATGGGAATATATAGAAGTTTTTGACCCCTGTAAAGACAACTTAGTAAGGTGGCAAAATAGTAACTTTGAGTTTTAGGCAACATTTCAAATATCTTTGTTTTGGGAAAAGACAACTAGGACCATGTTATATTTGGGGTATTTATGTAAAGCCCTCCCTATGTACAGAGTAACTTCAGTTACCAATTACAGAGCTCCGTTTCCTGGGTGGGCCTCATAAAACAGATAACTTTCTACCAGGGTCCTGAGACAAACCTGCCTACCTATAAAGAGACGATTCCACTGCATACATCAAGGCAGCAAGTTCCAGATACAGACCACGCGCCTGCTGGAAAGAGTTCTGTATTAATTAGGCCCAGAGGAAGCTTAACATTGCCACCTAATATTTTACCCTATGCTTCTCCCCAATTATTCCAAAACAAAAGGTCAAAATGGAATATCAATCATAAGCCAGAAGTCCAGAGGTTTTCTCTTCCAATGCAGACATGAAGGTGTTTTCACATATGGCAGAGTCTAGCAATATCATCTATGTGATTGGCATGGGTTTTCATTTGTCAACTTACTTTTGTACTGGGCTATTTTTTGGTTGCACCTGCACACTTCCACCCTATTGCCAGGCCCTGCAAGAGTCTTTCAGAAGCCCATCAGAGTCAGAATTGATGCACTTTCCAGACACCATCTGCCTTCATTTTTTTTTTAATTTTTAAGGCTGGATATGTGACTTGGCAGCTCCAACATTTGTATTTTCACTATCCCACGGTGATCCCTGATATATAGTAATTTTTCATTTTGTTGAGCTACAAATCTGAATTATTCTTATCACTCCTTACAAGACTGATGTGTGAAGCCAGTTATTTATTCAGCAGCGAAACAAACTAACAGCCAAACAACTGCATCTCTGCTTAGCTTTGCCGGTTGCCTTTCTCACTGCCTGGATTGTCACTCTCTCAAGGTGACAATCTTTCTTGTTCTTTTTGTTTTTCTTGAGGTCCAGTAACCGATATATAAAACAATGAAAATGAAATAACATCAAACTAGGGATATGATTTTACACACTGTGGATAGCTCGTGTGACTCTCCACGGATCCATGATTCAAGGGAAACTTAATTATGCTGGTAAATTCGGGGATTATGAGCAGTCTCAGGACATATTCCTTGTAAACTTTGGTAAGATGCTAGCAGTGACTTTTTCTTTCAACTCTTATTCAAATTGATCCCCCCCACACACAAAATGCCTCCCTTCACTACCTTCTTGCTCCTACTTTACTCTCCAGAAGCAAACACTCAGCTACGTGGTGTGCATCCTTTGAGGCCTCTTTCTACTCAGTTACATAGATATATGTGTCTGTACATAGATCACTTAATTATTTTTTAAAAATGTAAATTGGGATTATACCAGAATGCATGACAGCAGGGACTTTGTTTATTCTGCTATAACCAGAAGTGAGATGAGTGTTTGAAACATACTAAGCAATCCTGAAATATTTGTTGGGTTAATATAACTTGCCTTTTTAAATTTAATTTGTTTTGGTGGTGATCCCATGTCAGTACTTGAGTTTTGGTCTACCTCATTTTTTTTTCACAGATCTGCATGGGATTCTAAAATGTGAATATATGATAAAGAAATTAAGTAGTTTACATCCTAGCTTTTATTAATTCATTAAATTATCTCCTTTAAATAAGTCCTTTTCTGTGCACAATGACTTCTTGTTGGAGCTGATAATACAGTCATTCACATTCTCGCTTTCAGGGTTGTTACACCCTTGAAAGTGTTTGCTTTAGATTGTGTGTTCCTTGAAGGGCAGAGATTGTGTCACTTTAAAAATGAAAATGAATTAAGTGTTGCATTTAGGCAATGAAGCATATTAACAGATACCTATGTAGTTGGTGACTAATAATGTCTGGAGGAACAATTTTGCACAGAATATATTTGGTGGGGAAGATTACAAACTATGACTTACCTTTCAAAAAAAAATAACAAGTAGCTTGTTAAAAAGTGTTAAGGAGTGGAGTCATTGAATGTGCCTGCAGAAGCGAGGTGGACAGAAAATTGCAATTGCCTCTTTAAAAGTCTGTTCTCTTTAAATATTAATTAACACTCTCCACCTCCCACTTTCCTCTTTTAGTAAAGTTGACAAGAAGATATGAACTTTTTCAGGTGATGAAAGTTGGCCTTATATTTGTGACTTGCTTACTGGACATTTTTAGAACACCCCAAATGATGCTCAACCATATCTGTTAAAATGTGCAAAAATCAGCATTTTGTCTCAGATTGCATTCAAATTAAACAGAAAGTAAAATGATGAAACTTGGAGAAAAGTGTGAACCTTTGTTACACTGACACAACAATTGTTAAGCTAAGCAACAATTTTTTATTCCCAGATGAGCTTAAATAATGATATAGGCACACCAGAAACAATATCTTTATCCCCAGGTAAGAGATTGTTTCTGTCTAATAATCTCAAAATATTGCCTTGGTAGTAATTGTTTTTGTGACATAAAAATGATTGAGAACAAGCCAGTAAAATTTGTTGCTGAAAAAGGAAAACATTAAATTAGGCCCCAACTTTCCGTAAAATAGAACCATATGGTACATTTATTTATAAGTTGAGGAGGTATTTCAAGTTTTAATTTAAGTGTTTTACTTACAACGTTAGCTCAACTCTTCTGCCCAGATGTCTAACAACAAGCCACAGCACCACATACTGAAAAAGAAAAACAACCGTGCTAAAGATAAAAAACAAAAACTGATGAATCATGTACTTGCTCTGCACAACAAAAAGGCGTAAAACTCTAAAAGCTCATCCTACAGGGTTAACTCAAAATGTAGTTGCACTCGGTGGGGTGGGGGGACAAGACAAGGTTAGAGGAACCCTGATTCTGAGGCTTATTTCTGAGCCCTTTCCATTTACAGAAGCACTCAGCATGCCCCAGTGCCACATTTTGGGGAATCATTTTCTGTACTCCGACACTAGGAACTGAGTAGCCTTTGGCGAATTGTGTATTATCTCTGAACCTCAGTTTCTTTATCTGTAAAAACGGGAAAAAAACAATACCTACTTCACAGAATTATCATAAGGCTAAATAGTATGGTAATATATGTGAAAAAATTAGCACAGTGCCTTTCATAAAGCAGATACTAAAAAATGTCAGCAACTTCCCCTCATCCTCCTTCACTTCATGCTTTACATGAACCAGGGGGATATTTAATCAATCACAGTAAGCTGGCCATTTTGGAAAGCATGATCGTATTATGTATCGTACAGCTTGAGGGTGGCATGCACTGCTGCAGACGTTACCTTCTTGCCAGGACAATGGAGATTGATGAGTAGAAGAAGGGGGAGGCCCGAATGTGGGGCTCCATCAGGCAGCTGATGGATCCTATGATCCGTGCCCCTCTCAGTTGCTTGGTTTGAGGCAAGATGAGCAGAACCAGGAACAGCTGAGCAAACAAAGTAATCCAGACCATACTTGTGGTAATGGTGACAAACTCTAAGAAATAACATCAATCATTTGAAGCAATGACCATCTTCTCAGGCTGTGCTCACCTGGATTGGAGGAGGAAAAAAAAGTAAGTGTGCTGTTCAATACTCTTGAGTAAAAGCACTTTTCAACAGCGATAGCTTTGTTATTCTCTTATTACTCACTCTATTTTCTCCTCAATACTCACTCTTCTTGTTCCACCTTTGCTTTCAGCATCATAAAGCTGACAGAGCGGACTGTGAAACCAATTCATCGTGTGGCCTGTCCAATGAATTACATTTACTCCCAATTCTGAAAGGTGCTTTAAAACAAACACAAGAGGAGCCAGCATTTCTCTCATTAGATTACCAGTAGGCGGAAACCTTGGGCTTTACGTGAAAAAGGCCCACTTTACCAACCTGAAGAGCATCTTACCTCCAAAGCATTCATCAGGGCAGTTGCTCCCAATTGTGAGTTATTATTATTTTCCTGCTGATTTTGTTTTAATGTCCAGTGGAAATGCTCACCTTCCCCTTCTAGCTAGTTGACAGATATTCTGGTAAGCTGGAACAATTGATGCCTTTGCCCACCTACTACTTTTTGCCTGGTTTAACAACAGCAGTAATTTATTTTTCACAGCACCATTAATTAATTAGTAAGGTATTTGGTGATGATATTAAGGAAGCTGGAACCATTTCAGTTTAGACTGACGGTACTTAAGACATTGGCACAATTGATGTTTGCTCAGAAATAGAAGAATATTGCAGGGAATCTGGGAGAGAATAATAGATGGTGAATTTGGAACCAACTAATTAGAATATCATTGTAATTTGGATGGAGAACAAGCTAGTATTTACCTTTTTACGAGTATAAAAATGATTTCTGAAGTGGTGCCACAAAACTGTGATTCTAGTGGGGATGAGGAACTATTGCAGAATCTGTCACCGAGAAGCATGCCAGGTTTGGGAAAGCCTATTTACTACACCTATTTCTTACATAAGCCAGAAAGTAAAGCTGGACAAAACTTCTCGACTGGAGGAGAGGGAATATATAGAGAGTGAGAAATCAATGTAGGAGGCGTCTAGAGTGGGAACAAAAAGTCAAGAAACACTTTGAAAGTAAAAATTAAATATTTGGAAGAGTATTTTACTTATTCATGAGAACAAAGTATTTCCAAGAACTTTAGCAGCATATATTACATATATTTAAAGTCCTGGTTACCATGGATTTTAATAGCTGGGATAGCAAAATCTTTTTTTTTATTTTTTATTACATTGAAGCCTATTGGAGAAAACACAGCGGTGTAGCAGACAGAGTGCTACTGAGATTGTAATACTGGCTTTGTTGCTATGCTGCAGTTAAATTCAATGAACATTTTAGAGAGCATCTTGAGTATATGTTCTAGGACTTTTGAGAGCTCACTTCTTCTTTGAACCTGTTTCCTCCCTGTAAGTTCCAGTTACTATTGCTATGTGACAAGCCATGCAAAAACATAGTGGCATGAAACACTCATGGTGTTGTGCTCATGGATTCTGTGGGTCAGGAGTTTGGACAGGGCAGAACCTGTATTGCTTGTCTCTGCACCATGATGTCAGGGGGCCTTGGCTAGGAAGTCTCATGTGGAGGCATCTTTACACACGTGTCTGGTTGTTAACTTGGCTGTTGGCTGAACTCTTGGCTAGAACACCTACACATGACCTCTGGGTGGGCTAGTTTGGGTTTCTTCACAGAATAGTAGTTGGCTTTGAAGAGTGAATATCTCAAGAGAGCTAGGTAGAAACTAGCCTTGAAAGACGTATAGCCTTACATTCATCCTAGTTAAAAGCCCACCTAGATTTAGTGGAGGGAGCATAAACGCTATCTCTTGATGGGAGGCATGTCAAAGTCATAGTGTAGCAGTAGCTTGTGGGATGGGAGATGTTTTTGTGAATATCTTTGGAATATACAATCTGCCATATTATAGCTCAGCTCAACAAATGGTTGTGATGACTTGCTGAAGAAATGTTTTGGCTTTCAAAAATGTGAGCATCAGAAGAACTAGTGGTTTTCAAACAGCTGCAATGTTACAATGAATATTGTATTTTCTTCAGGAAGCATTATAATCTTCTTCTCCACCACCCAGGAGGCAACTGGCTTTGTTTGGTGAATACTTTCGGGTTGGTGGAGCATGAGGTCTTTCAAATCTCTGACTGAGTAACAATACTACATCCTTGCTATCTTTCTTAGGAAGACCTCAGCCTTGGATTTGTTGCCTGCCTCTACCACTTATTACCTGATTGACTTTAGACAAATTAGTTAACATTTCTTTGCCTCAGTTTCTTTATCTATAAAACAGGAGATAATAGTAACTATCTACTGGAGTTGTTTTGGGACAAAAAAGGGCCAGTGCATGTAACACAATTTGCACACTTCCTGAAACATACTAATCACTCTGTAAATGAGAGTTGTTATTATTTAGGAGGGTAGTTTAAATTATCTAAATGTATTTCTTTCACTGAGTTACATAATTGTCGTTATTCAGACAAAAAGGAATTTTCAGGAAGTAGTACCTTGGTGATGGGGAAAGAAGTGCATGGCTGAAGGAAACTGGACAAAAACATGTTTAGAAGAGTATTTTTAATGCAATTTTGCCACGTGGTATGGGCAACAGGGTTAACATTCTTCCCTGTCTTTACTCAAGTGTCTTCAATGAAACTTCAGTTTCCCATTTATGTGCTGTGTAGTTGCATTTATCTTGGGGCTACAACAGAAGCATGGAAGAGAATGAGACAGAGGCAGCCTCGAGAGGCCTCTTAGGTTTGTGTTGTTTTATTTCCTAGAATTCATTCAGTGGCTACAGAAGGTGAAATGACAGGTGCTAGTGAATCTCTTACTCCTGCCTCAGTCAATGCTATTGGTAGCCTTTCCCACATCCTTTATTTTAATGCTCTGCATAAAGGAATTCTTTGATCTCTAATGACAAACAATATTTGAAAACCCCTGGGTCTATAGATTCCTCCTGCTCTGGGAATCTTCTAGAATCTGCTTCTGGGTGTTCTTGACTATCAGACAATTATGAATGTATACATAGTCTTCCACAATTTACATTTTTTATTTTAACATCTGTTTCTTGGAGCTGTATGTGGTTCAAAATAAAGTTATTATAAAGCAAAATTTTAGATTATTAACAGTGTCACAGATTATCAAAGTTTATATGGATATGAGAATTTGTCTTCCAGTAAAATAAGAGGAGAGAACAAAGACCATGTGAGAATCATATCTTTTTTATCAATACAAATTCCTCAAAATGCACACACTCACCATAACAACATCCCAAACTACCACCACCAAAAGATTTAGCCATGTCACTATAAGTGGTTTTCATAGTTTTCATTGTTGTTGTTACCTTCCATGCAATGGTTTTGTTCTGTGTCAACTTACCTGTAGTAGCTACACTCCCCAAGTTCCTTTTCTTCTGTGGTTCCAGGTTAGAACAAGGGACATGTATGGGAGATTTGGGTGGTGCAAGTGAAGCAGCAGCTGTCGATATGCTCTGAGGGTCAGACACAAGAGCCATCCATGGATATTATTGCTGAGATGCCAGCTCACCTAGTTGTTGTAGAGTGCACCCAGACCTTCAGCTCCTCCAGCTGCTCCCAGGTCTCTTCCTTTGCCTTTTCAGAGTTCTAGGCCAGATATACACACAACTCTCTGTCAGTCATCACCTGTCCGACAGGTTATCATCATCATCAAGGTTGGAGGTAATGAGGAGCCAGTGAGAGGTTCCAATTTGTCTTTCCTCTCCCTCAGTTTAAGCTCAACACCAGCCCCAAAGGCAACAACCTTGCAGAGCTTTTTAAATTAGCTCTCATCATTGCATTAGGTCTAATTTTTATAGTAACTCCCTCATCCCATATCATCCTAGTGGTGTACCTTCTTCAATAGAACTGATACAACCAATTGAAAAACCTAGTATTATCTTTCTTAGCTTTAAAAAAACCCACACCTCTACAACCTCTTCTTACTTTATCTTCTACATATTTCCAACAGTTAAGAAGGTTTTATATACAGTTGACCCTTAAACAGCTCAGGGATTAGGGGCATTGACCCCTGTGTAGTTGAAAATCCATGTATAATTTTTGACCCCCTGTAAACTTAAGTGTTAATAGCCTACCATTGACTGGAAGCCTTACTGATACCATAAACCATTGGTTAACACATATTTTGTATGTTACATATATTATATACTGTATTCTTAAAGTAAGCTAGAGAAAAGAAAATGTTATCAAGAAAATCATGACAGAGAAAATATATTTACTATTCGTTAAGTGGAAGTGGATCGTCGTAAACTCTTCATCCTCCTGGTTTTCACATTGAACAAGGTGAGGAGGTTAACATTTGAACTTAACCTTGTCCTGCAAACTATCACAAGGCTTAGCCGGGTGTGGTAGTGAGTGCCTATGGTCTCAGCTCCTTGGGAGGCTGAGGCCGGAGAATGGCATGAACCTGGGAGGCGGAGGTTGCAGTGAGCTGAGAATGTGCCACTGCACTTGAGCCTGGGCAAAAAAGTGAGACTCTGTCTCAAAAAAATAAATAAATAAAAAAGAAACTACCATCAGAGTGAACAGGCAATCTACAGAATGGGAGAAAATTTTTGCAATCTACTCATCTGACAAAGGGCTAATATCCAGAATCTACAAAAGACTCAAACAAATTTACAAGAAAAAAACAAACAACCCCATCAAAAAGTGGGCGAAGGATATGAACAGACACTTCTCAAAAGAAGACATTTATGCAGCCAGTAGACACATGAAAAAATCCTCATCATCACTGGCCATCAGAGAAATGCAAATCAAAACGACAATGAACTACCATCTCACATCAGTTAGAATGGCAATCATTAAAAAGTCAGGAAACAACAGGTGCTGGAGAGGATGTGGAGAAATAGGAACACTTTTACACTGTTGGTGGGACTGTAAACTAGTTCGACCATTGTGAAAGACAGTGTGGCGATTCCTCAGGGATCTAGAACTAGAAATACCATTTGACCCAGTCATCCCATTACTGGGTATATACCCAAAGGATTGTAAATCATGCTGCTATAAAGACACATGTACACATATGTTTATGGTGGCAGTATTCACAATAGCAAAGACTTGGAACCAACCCAAATGTCCATCAATGATAGACTGGATTAAGGAAACGTGGCACATATACACCATGGAATACTATGCAGCCATAAAAAAGGATGAATTCATGTCCTTTGTAGGGACATGGATGAAGCTGAAAGCCATCATTCTCAGCAAACTATCACAAGGACAAAAAACCAAACACCGCATGTTCTCACCCATAGGTGGGAATTGAACAATGAGAACACTTGGACAAAGGAAGGGGAACATCACACACCGGGGCCTGTCCTGGGGTGGGGGAATAGTATTAGGAGATATATCTAACGTAAACGATGAGTTAATGAGTGCAGCACACCAACATGGCACATGTATACATATGTAACAAACCTGCACATTGTGCACATGTACCCTGGAACTTAAAGTATATTTAAAAAAAAACTATCACAAGGAAGGGAAAGAGGGATAATAGGAGAAGGAGGAGATGGAGATGGTTTTGCAGTCTCATGGGTGGGAGAGGTGAAAGAAAATCCATGTATAAGTGGATCAGAGTAGTTCAAACTCATGTTGTTCAAAGGTCAACTATAGTTTATTTTCAGTACGTTGTATAAAATCAAGAGGCACTAAATGATCTGGTTTCCAGGCACTTCTCCACTTCATCTTCTTCTTCCACTCTCGTCTACACTTCAAACACACTAATCTCCTCAATGAGCCTCAAACCCAGGGAGGTCCTGTCTCATTATCTTGGCAAATGGCTGTGACACTTTTTCCATTATTTACATGGCTGGAATATCTTTTCACTTTTCAAATATTTAATTAAATACTACTACCTGTGAGGACCTTACCTAATATTTCTTTCTGTGTGATCCCTCCATACCAATGGCATCTATTGCTGAACTGTCTTTGTTTCCTCTGTAATAAGCACTGCATGATTATAATATATGTATTTCTTTTTTAGTGTATTATTGCCCATCTCTGAGCAGAATATAAGTTCTATCATGGCAGAAACTTGAGTTTGTTTTTATTCTCAATTATATTCACATTTCCTAGCACAGTGCTAGGAACACATGGCAGCCTTCACTTGGTGAATCAATAAATTTAACAGCTATGCTAATGCAGTAACATAACAGTCTGGTTATGTATACACTTGGAAGCACTCTGTTCTCTGACAGGACTTAAAAGGAGTTTTCAGGTCATCTTTCTTCTTCTGCCATTGATAGGTGGTAGCTGTGTAAGTTTGAACTTGACCTTGTCCTGAAAATGATCACAAGCTTCCAGGTCCATGTCCACTTCCTAAATCATGCTGGAGTTTTGCCTTTGGAAATTAAATCTGGTATAAAGGACATACATTTCTTTCCCCTAACCCAAAGAATTGTGTTTGGATATAGGTTTCTTCTGATGGAAGTGGTAGTTAAAAAATACAATCCTGACCAGTCTTGTTAGTTATTAAAAAAAATGTATAGATCTTGGATGTGATATATGGCCTCCAACACAACCTGAAAAAATGGACCCAATGACCATAGGACATGAGAAAATACTCACGAGATTTTATTTCTTCCTGGATATTACTGATAGACATATACTTTTATAGATGCACTGCAACTAGTTGGAAAGGTAAAAAATGTAATTTATCTCCCTGGGCTCACATAGAAACAGAAATGGTACTGTCTGATCAACTATGCTATTTCTGATGTTCTCTAGAGTCACGTATCTTGAACAGAGCCAATAAAAATGAAAAAAAATCACACATACGCCTACCTAGACATAGTCATTCTCTTTTTTTAAAGTTTTCATATCTATTTCTATTGTCTATCTGCAAAGAAGCTAACTGCATTTGGGTACTTGTTTCAAAACAGGAGGAAGAAAAGAGCTGGCTTTGCTAACAATTGTTGTAGCAGAATCACAGTGACACTCAAAGTATTTTGGCTTTGAAAGTTGTCCTTGTACATTAATTGACATATCTCCAAGAGAATCAAATCACAACGTGTAACTGCAAACCTCTGTTTTTCAAAAATTTCCTTTTGTGAAAAAGTATACTCTATTCATTTATTTGATTAAAAAGTACAAATCAGAGGTAAAGTATATGAGCTAACTATCACTTCCATGGAGAACCTTAACTGACTTCTAAACTAGCTTATTTTCCTCCATTGACATCTCATCATTTTACCTGGAACTTCTCCTTAGTGTAACTTACCACAGTGATATTGAAGTTAACTTAAAAAAAGTATCCCTTCTGTCCTAGACTGTGAATTTTATTATGAAGTCTAGTAAGAACAGGATTATATGTTTTTCTTATTTACTGCTGTGAAACCATAGCCTTACACAGTGCCTCGTACATAGCATGTGCTTAATAAATGTCAAATGGAAGAGTTATACATCATGTCCTTCACAAAACGATACCAACATGATTCATTTTTACCTAGGTTTGCCCCTTTTTTCCACTTTTCATTTCTACATAAAAATGTGGAGACAAAAAATGTCAGATACAAAATTTTGAGAACATCGTCACAGATGTTGCAAGACTGGATACTAATACCTAACACCATTGTGTAGATGTAGGTATAATGGTGGTAACGTTGTGGTCTTCAAACCTGAGAAAATTGGATACAACATATACTTGGTAATATGCTGAACCAACTAAGTGGGTTTGTATCAGTTTTCTTTCTTAGAACTAAAATCATCAAAGACTTCTACTGCTGCCTATCATGGCTCTTACTCCATTGAAGGTGAAAAACCACACAAGTTCCTCAAGACAATGATTTCCCTTTAGCTTTTACAATCATTGAAAATTATCTTAAATGGTTTCTCTGACCTCTTTTCAAACTTTCAGTCTTGAAAATAAAAGTAGGATGCCTGCTAGACCTAGTCAGAAAGGGAGGTGAGGAAGTGGGACAAGTGAGGAGATGGTAATTAATCATAACAGTAATTAATCATACCACCTAGGGCACTGCTTCCAAATTTGGCTGAAGATAAGAATCACTGAAACTTGATAGAACAAAAAAAAATGAAAGATTATTGCTGCAACTGAGACCTACTCAACAATAATTGCCAGGGTGATCCATATATTTAATACATATCCCTTAAGGATTCTTATCACGCTGGCCAACCTAGAAAGGACTGCTCAAGGTAGTGCAGGCTTCGGGGCAAACCCAAGTATAGGTTACAGGAAGTTGTTCAATAAATCGTGAAGGGCAGAGCAGACTGAGTACAGATGATCAAAGGAAGTACGTCTGTAATATCAAGAAGCCAACGAGAAACAGAAAAAGGTTTCCCAATAGGTTACCATGATAGCTACAGTAACTATGATATAAGAAAATATGGAATCTCGTCATCTAAGGTAGTTCCCTTTTTAAAATAATTGAGGTCTAACTTATATCCAGGAAAGTGTACAAGCCTGAATTCTAGGGTTTGAAAATATTTTACGTATGTATACACCTTTGGAACTCCTTTCCAGACCATGATATTAAACATGTCAGTTATCCTAGAATGTTTCCTCATGCCACCTCTGCAGCGATTTCTAATGTGTTCTTACTCTTTTTAAAGTCAGTAGGCTCTATGGTGATGTTTTGTTTCTTTTCCATTGCAGATGTGTGTAATTTATATTATCTCTCTTATTCTTGCTTGGAGTATGGCAATTTTATAATATTTCCAAAGAACTAACTTCTGGGTTTGTTGCTTTTTCCTGTTATACATGCATATTCTATTTCATGGATTTATGCTCTTAAATATAGATTATATTTCCTCTTTCTACTTTCTTTAGATTTAATTTGCTATTCTTTTCTAGCTATATATGAGTTAGAACCTAACATTCCTGAATTTTAACTCTTCTTCATTTTGAATACAAATAGTCCTCAACTTAGGATATTTTGACTTACGATTTTTCAAATTTAAGAAGGTGCGAAGGCAATACGCATAAACCATACTTGGAATTTTGAATTTGGATCTTTTCCCAGGTTGGTGATATATGGTTCAGTGCTCTCCTGTGATGCTGCACAGCGGCAGAGAGCTGCAGCTGCCAGTCAGCCACAGCATCACAAGAGTAAACAATAGACACTGTACAGTGTACTGTGTTGCCCAGTGGTTTTGTCCAAATGAAGGCTGTTAGAGTTCTGAGCACAGCCCAGCTGGAGTAAGTTGGGCTCATCTATGACATTCAGGAAGTTAGATGTATTCCGTGCATTTTTAATTTATGATATTTTCAACCTAAATTGGGTTTATCTGGATGTAAACCCATTGTAAGTTGAGGAGCTTTATAGAGTAGACAAATTACAGTAAGCTAAGGTTAATTTATTATTAAAGAAACTTTTTTAAAAAAACAAGTGTAGTATATTCTAAGTGTATAGTGCATACATTCTATCATAGTGTACAGTAATGTGTTAGGCCTTCATGCTTACTCTTCACTCACTCCCTGAGTCACCCAGTGACTTCCAGTCCTGCAAACCCCATTCATGGTAAGTGCCCTACATATGAGTACCATTTTTTACCTTTTATACCGTATTTTTAACTGCACCTTTTCTATGTTAAGATGTACAAATACTTCTGGTGTTGCACTTCCCTACAGCATTCAGTATGGTGTCATGCTGTACTGGTTTGTAGCCTAGGAGCAGTAGGCTATACCTTGTAGCCTAAGTGTGTATCAAGCTACACCAACTAGGTTTGTGTAAGTACACTCAATGATTTTGGCACAATGACAGAATCGCCTAAGGATGCATTTCTCAGAATATACACCCATCGTGAAATAATGAATGACTGTACGTTTTTATTAATTAAAGTCCCCATGCTGTGCAATAGATCTTGATCTCAATATAATTCTTATCTAGAGGTCTATCATGGCATTTGCAGATAGAGATTCATTTTATTATTTTTATTTTCTAATTCTTAAGCCTCTAATTGTTACCTATTTTATAACTGCTTTGGATAACACCGCCGGAATAATTTTATATAGTAGTGGACATAGTGCCCCCATCTTTTCCCTGTCCCTGGCCTTAGTGGGAATGACTCTAGTGTTTTCAGATTAAATACGATGTTTAGCATTCAGGTACATATTTAACCATGTTGTAGATATATTCAACCATTCATATTTTCTGCAGAGATTTATTAATAACAGGCATTTTATGTTATTGAAATATTTTTCGGCATCCATGGAGATAAGCTTACATTTTCCCAGTAGGTCAATTAATATGGTAAATCATATTGATAAATTCCCTAACTTGGAACCTTCCTTTCATTTCTGATATAAAACCAACTTGGCCATTTGTATTGTTTTCCTAATGTGTGATAATGCTGAGATACTGATATTTCATTTAAGATTTTGTCTTTGCTATTTTATTCATAAGTGGTTGTAATCTATAGTTTCTTTTTCTGTGTTTTCTTTATCAGGTTTACCTGTTAATGTTATAACATTTTCATAAAAACAATTTGGATATTTTCCTTTCTATTCTGTATTCTCTAAGAATTTATCTACTATGGGTACTATCTTTTTCTTCTATGGAAAGTTGTTAAACTGTATTTTCCTAAGAAATATTGTATTTCATCTAGATTTTCAAATGTATTTGCACAAAGGTGTACAAAATAGTCTTCATGATTAAAAAATTTCCTTTGTATTAATAGTTATTTCTCTTTGCCATTTCTTATTTTGTATATGTTTGGGTCCTCCTTTTTTCTAACACTACTTAGTCTCAATTCTGTCTATATTCTGTCTTATGTTGGTAATAACTGTGTATATTATTGTGGTGTTATGTATATTGGATTTTGTCCCTAGCTCCTGGCTTATAACTCCCATAGTCCTGGTTACAGTCTTTTATTAGAATGTTGGGTGCATTGGGCCTCAGGGACAGCCTCTGACCTTCTTTCTGCCTTTCTTTCACCTGCTCCAATGCAGGACTCTAATGTTCTCCTGCCTTTCTGACTGTGGAGTTTAAGACCCTGCCAATAGAGGGTCCCACCCTATAACCTGGAGGACGGAATGCTAATGTCATGAAGCTTCCATTAAAAACCCACAAGGACAAGGTTCAAAGAGCTGAACACGTGGAGGATCCTGGATCCTCCATGCCAGTGAGGGCATGGAAGCTTCATATCCTTTCCCCTATACCTCACACTACTCATCTCTTCATCTATATCTCTTACAATGTCCTTTATAATAAACTAGTAAATGTAAAAGAGTGTTTACCTGAGTTTTGTGAGCTGACCCAGCAAATTAATTGAGCCCAAAGAGGGGGTCATGGGAACCCAAACTTGAAGCCTGTTGGTTGCAAGTTCCCAGAAGCTTGAACTTGCAACTGGTGTGTGTGGGTGTGTGTGTGTGTGTGTGTGTGTGTGTGTGTGTGTGATGGGGAGACAGTCTTGGGACTGTTGTAATTTGTATGCTTTTACTCCCACATATTACTTTTATAATAATCAATGAGCAGTTTGATTTCCCATTGTCTTTTCTTTCTCCTCCAATCTTCCTAGTTGTCATTTTTCTTCTTTGAGTATCCAATATTTTTTATAATTTTTTACCCATGACCACTGATATGGTTTGGCTCTGTTCCCACCCAAATCCATCTTGAATTATAGTTCCCATAATCCCATAATATCATTGGAGGAAGCTGGTGGGAGGTAATTGAATCATGGAGGCAGTTACCCTTATGCTGTTCTCATGATAGTGAGTTCTCACAAGATCTTATGGTTTTATAAGGGGCCTCCAACTTATCTAGGCACTTCTGTCTCCTGCCGCCCTGTGAAGAAGGATGTGTTTACTTCCACTTCTGCCGTGATTGTAAGTTTCCTGAGGCCTCTCCAGTCATGTGAAACTATGAGTTAATTAAACCTCTTTTCTTTAAAAATTACCCAGTCTCAGGTATTTTCTTCATAGCAGCATGAGAAGGGACTAATACAGTAAATTGATACCACGGAGAGTGGAGTGCTCCTATAAAGATACTTGAAAATGTGGAAGAGACTTTAGAACTTGTTAACAGGCAGCAGTTAGGACAGTTTGGAGGGCTCAGAAGAAAACAGGAAAATGTGGGAAAGTTTAGAACTTCCTAGGGACTTGGAGGTCTAAGAAAACAGGAAGATGTGGGAAAGTTTGGAACTTCCTAGAGATCTGTTGAGTGGCTTTGACCAAAATGCTGATAGAGATATGGATAACGAAGTTCAGGCTGAGGTGGTCTGAGATGGAGATGAAGAACTTATTGGGAACTGGAGTAAACGTCACTCTTGCTATGCTTTACAAAATAGACTGGCAGCTTTTTGCCCCTGCCCTAAAAATGTGTGGAACTTTGAACTTGAGAGAGATGATTAGTGTATCTTACAGAAGAAATTTCTAAGCAGCAAAGCATTCAAGAGGTGACAGAGCATAAATGTTTGGAAAATTTGCAGCCTGACAATGCAGTAGAAAAGCAAAACTAATTTTCTGGGGAGAAATTCGAGCCAGCTGCATAAATTTGCATAAGTAATGAGGAGCTAAATGCTAATCACCAAGACAATGGGGAAAATGCCTCTAGGGCATGTTAGAGACTTTTACAGCAGCCCCTCCCATTGCAGGCCTGGAGGCCTAGGAGGAAAACAACGGTCTCCTAGGCCAGGACAAGGGCTCCCTTGCTGTGTGTAGCCTAAGGACTTGGTGCCCTGCATCCCAGAATCTCCAGCCATGGCTAAAAGGGGGCCAAAGTACAGCTCAGGCCATGGCTTCAGAGGGTGCAAGCCCTAAGTCTTGGCAGCTCCCATGTGGTGTTGAGCCTGTGGGTGCACAGAAGTCAAGAACTGACATTTGGGAACTTGTGCCTAGATTTCAGAGGATGTATGTAAATCCCTGGATGTCTGGGCAGAAGTTTGCTGCAGGGGTAGAGCCCTCATGGAGAACCTCTGCTAGGGCAGTGAAGAAGAGAAATGTGGGATCGGAGCTCCCACACAGAGTTCCCAGTAGGGCACCACCTAGTGGAGCTGTGAGAAGAGGGCCACTGTCCTCCAGACCCCAGAATGGTAGATCCAATGACAGCTTGAAATGTGCACCTGGAAAAGCTGCAGACACTCAATGCCAGCCTGTGAAAGCAGCTGGGATAGGGCTGTACCAAGCAAAGCCACAGGGGCAGAGCTGTCCAAAGCTGTGGGAGCCACCTCTTCCATCAGCGTAATCTGGATGTGAAATGTGGAGTCAAAGGAGATGATTTTGGATCTTTAAGATTTAATTACTGCCTCATTGAATTTCATACTTGCATGAGGCGTATAGCCCCTTTGTTTTGGCCAGTTTCTCCCATTTGGAATGGGTGTATTTACTCAATGTCTGTACCCCTGTTGTATCTAGTAACTAACTTGTTTTTGATTTTACCGGCTGATAGGCAGAAGGGACTTGCCTTGTCTCAGATGAAATTTTGGACTTGAACTTTTGGGTTAATGCTGGATGAGCTAAGAATTTGGGGGACTGTTGGAAAGGCATGATTATGTTTTGAAATGTAAGGAAATGAGATTTGAGAGTGGCCAAAGGTAGAATGATATGGTTTGGCTGTGTCCCCACTTAAATCTCATTTTGAATTATAATTGCCATAATCCCCATATGTCATAGAAGAGACTTGGTGTGAGGTAATGGAATAATAGGGCCAGTTACACTCATGCTGTTCTCGTGACAGTGAGTGAGTTCTCACAAGATCTGAAGTTTTATAAGGGGCTTTCCCCTTTGCTCAGCACCTCTCTCTCTTGCTGCCATGTGAAGAAGGATGTGTTTGTTTCTACTTCCACCATGATTGTAAGTTTCCTGAGGCTTCCTCAGCCATGTAGAACTGTGAGTCAATTAGACCTCTTTCCTTCAGAAATTACCCAGTCTTGGGTATTTCTTCATAGCAGCATGAGAACGAACTAATACAACCACTTTCTTACTTTGGTCTTAGCCCTACAAATAAATATATAAAATACTCAGTATCACTCCATCTGCTGTAATTTCCTCAGTCATTTCTTGGTTGGATAAAGCTTATATTTAAGTAATGTGACTACTGGTGCAGTATGGTTTAAGACTATTCTATGTTGGCATTTTTTGCTTTTGTTGTTTTGAATTGTCATTATCTTATTTTTGTGTTTTTATAATTTGTGTTGAGAAGCAGTCATTATCATTGTGGTTCCCTGAAAGTAATGTGTCCTCCTTTATTCCTTAGGATTCTTTCAGGACTTTTCTCTTTATATTTGCTTTTTAGCAATTTGACTATGATGTGCCTATGTGTGGTTTTCTTTGTATTTATCTTGCTTGTGTTTTACTGAGCGTTTTGGAACTTGTGCTGCTGATTTTAATTAAATTTGGAATATTCTCAACTATTATTTTCAATCATGGTTAATACCACTATTAAACATTATTTGTATTCTTTTTGTCAAATATAATCTATTCTTAAAATATTATTTAAAAAAATTCTTTTTGCTTTGGCCATTGAGAATATAGCAAATTTTATCTAGCAGAGACTTTAAAAGTCTCATTTAAATCTTGAGACCACTGTGTGAAGAAGTGGACTAGCCTCCTGGGAATCAGAGACCACACAGAGCAGAGAGGTACCACCTTAGTGAGGCTTCCTCTAAATCAGCTTGGCTACCAACCACACATATAAGCTGAGGACAATCTGTGTCATAAAGACCTAGCAAATTCATCAGATGATGATAGTCAGTGAGAGATCCCAGCAGCTACCAGCTTAGGCAGTCCAGACCAGATGGCCACACAAGTCAAACCAAAGAAATCATAAGCTAAATAAAACAGTTGTTTTAAGCCACTAAAGTTTGTACAAAGTTAACTAATACAACCTCCTATGTTGCATTATTTTATATTACTCAATCTTTTTTTATCGCTTCTGATAGAATGTTAACATTTTTGTATTTACCCTAGAAATTACAAAATGTCTTTATTATAACCTACTTGAAATTTATGTTTTCCACATGCCAATCAGTGTTTGAACATTATAGCAATTTATTCCATTTATCCTCTCTCACCTTTTTTTTTTGCTATTTTTGTTATAGATTTTATCTCTACTTGTCAACAGCTCTACAAAACATTGTTACTTTAAATGAGGAATTGGCAAACAAGAGGCTATAGAATGCCAGCATGCTTTTTATTAGTAAAGTTTTATTGGAACCCAGCTGCTGTGATTTAAATGTGTCCTCACCAAATATTCAGGTGTTGCCAATGTGATAATATTAACAGCTGGGGCCTTTAAGAGGTGATTAGGCCATGAGGGCTCCTCTCTCCTGAATGGGATTAAGGCCCTTATTTTAAAAGGCTGTGTGCATTTGGTTAGCTTGCCCTTCCACCTTCTGCCATGTTAGGATACGGTGTTCCTCCCTTCCAGAAGACGCATTCCCTCATCAGACAACCAAACGTGTGGGTGCCTTGATTTTGGACTTCCAAACCTCCAGAACTGTGAGAAAATACATTTCTATTCTTAATTAATTACCCAGTGTCAGATATTTGTTGTAGCTGCCCAAATGGACTAAGAAAACACCCATGCCTGTTTATTTCTGTGTTGTCCATGGCTGTTTTCACACTACAGTGGCAGTGGTTGAGTAGTTGTGACAGAGACTGTGTAGTCTGTGAAGCTTAAAGTATTTGCTATAAAAAAATTTTGCAGACCTCCATTTTAGACAGTCTAAGAACTTGTATATTTACCCCAATATGTACATTTCTAGGGCTTTTCTGCACTTTCAGCTTTTGTTTGGTAGAGTTTTATTTCACCTTCATTTTTGATGGATGTTTTTATTCTATGTTGGCATTTTTTGCTTTTGTTATTTTGAATTGTAATTTTTTTGTGTGTTTTTGTTCCCATAATTGTGTTGAGAAGCTGTAATTATCATTGTGGCTCCCTGAAAGTAATGTGTTCTCCTTTATTCCTTCGGATGCTTTTAGGACTTTTCCCTTTATGCTTGGTTTTCAGCAATTTCACTATGATGTGCCTATGTGCGGTTTTCTTTGGTTTTACCTTGCATGTGTTTTACCGAGCTTTTTGCAGCTTGTGCTGCCAATATTGCATTTGGAATATTTTCAGCTATTATTTTCAAATACTTCTGACATTCTTTTTCTTCTCACTTTTGTATTCTGATTACATATCTGTTTGAAAATTACACTGTGTCCCACGTCTCCTGTATTGTTTCTGTCACATTTTTCCAATTTTTTTCTCATCAGGTTTCAGTTGGTATATTTCTAGTGACCTGTCATTGAGTTGACTAATCTTCTCTTCTGCTATGTCTCATATAAAACCTATCTAATGACTCATGTTTCATTGTGCATACAGTAACTTTTATTGTTTTTCACATTGTGAATGCTGTATCTTTTGAGAATCTTCCACCGTACATATATACTTCCGGAGTTAATTAAAAACAAAGTGAATTTTCGTTTTGTTTTGTTTTTTGTTTTTTGGAGCCGGGGTCTCACTCTGTCCTCCAGGCTGGAATGCAGTGGTGCGATCTCAGCTCACTGCAACCTCTGTGCCACTGGGCTTAAGTGATCCTACTACCTCAGCCTCCTGAGTAGCTGGTAGTGTGCCCCACCACAACCAGCTAATGTTTGTATTTTTTGTGGAGAGAAGTATCGCCATGTTGCCCAGGCTGGCCTCATACTCCTGGGCTCAAGCAATCTGCCCACCTCGGCCTCCCAAAGTGCTGGGATTACAGGTGTGAGCCACCATGATCAGCCTCAAAGTGAATCTTTACAAATGTTTTCGTTAATCCTTCTTTGTCTCATTTTCCCCACTAGTAGCATGCCTTCCCAGATGCTAGTCGCTTTAGCTCTCCTAATTCTAATCTGTTTCCTCCACTCAACAAGACTGCTTCTTTTTGTGTTCTATCTGCTGTGGTTTGGTTTCAGAAAATATCTGCAGAAGAAAGCTATGTTTCTCTTAAGAATTTATAACCTTGTGTTGTTTGCTGTCCTATGCCTTCAAACAGTCATTTGATATATGACTTCAGTTTTTAAATTTGTTCACAATGGGATGATGAGTTTGAATTAGCTGCTTTGGTGAAAGCCAGCCATAAAGTCTATAAGCTAGTTCTTGGCCTCTGAGATGTTCAGCAGCAGGTAGCAGGGCTGCGGTTGAATGCTAAGATTCCATGCCTATGGCTAAACTGGTAAATAGAAGGACTGGACACGCGTGCACACACACACACACACACACACAGATACTTATTTCAAGGTAAGTTAGCAAAACTATGATTCCTGAATGAAAGAAACATCAAAAATGAGACAGTTTTTTGAACTCTTTATGAGGTGGAGCTTTGGTCTGAGGAATAAGACCAAAACTTAGTTATCTGATTGAGATCATAACCATATTATCAGCATATTTCAATTGATTGTGGGTTATTTGTATATTTAGCTAGAGTTTTTGTTGTTGTTGTTTGTTTTTGAGCCAGTGTCTCACTCTGTCACCCAGGCTGGAGCACAGTGGCATAATCATAGGTCACTGCATCCTTGAACACCTGGGCTCAAACAATCCTTCTACCTCAGCCTCCCAAGTAGCTGGGACTACAGGCACAAGCCACCCTGCTCAGCTAATATTTTCAATTTTTTGTAGAGATGGAGTCTTGCTTTGTTGCCTGGGCCATTCTCAAACTCCTGGCCTCAAGTTATCCTCCTGCCTTGGCCTCCCAGAGTGCTAGGATTACAGGTATGACCTACCATGTATGGCCCTAGCTAGGGGTTCTTAAATTTCCGTTGGGTACAAGGATGATCCTAATGCCTGGCATTATATTGTTTCCACAGATGAGAATCATGTGGCATCAATTCTGAATGAAAAAGGGAGACATGGCCTTGGTAAATTACAGATTTGTTTTTAGTTGATGACACTGGATAATCTAATTTTATTAAAAGAGTGAGATTTCAATAATAAGCCGATCATGTAGTGACAGACGACCATTTTGCTTAACTGGAATTCACAATAAAAAATAGTGAAGGAGAATTCCCCTGCTCCTCCACATCAAAGATTCACTCAAGTTAAGGAAGGGGAACCTCTAAGATTGAAGTGCCCTAATTAATATAGTGCTTATTAATTATAGACTTCAAAAAGCTTTTATTTTCAAAGTTTAGAAGCTCTGCTGATGACCTTAATATGTCTTATTATGCACATTTGTACCTCACCTTGCCACTGGGGAAGAACAAATTTTGACTCTGATCTGCTAGCTAAAGTTATTAAATAAATGAACATTTTAAATGGCTGGTTCCTAGGCCTTTTTTATTTTTTCCTTTGAGTGTGTGACAGGAACAAAACAATAACAGTCTCTAAAGTTTCCTTTGCTCTTCCTAGTAAAGGAGGAGCTTTAGGACTCTGTGCCAGATCCTATAACTTCTAGGCCTTACTGGGCATGGTGGTAAAGAATGAGGGGTGAACCAGGGAAACAGATTAGGGGGCAGGTCTATATTTAGAATAGAAAATTACTTGTAGTAGAAAACTAAGTGTGACTGAAAGCAGGTAAAGAAGAGGATATTTAACATTTGCCAGGCATTCTGATAAATACTCAGCATGAGAATTAGCTCATTTGCCTTCATGACAACCCTGAAGGTAGTATGGGAGACACTATTAGTTGTCTATCCAATATCCCATTGGCCCCTGTTTCCACATTAAAACAACTAGTTTTGTTTTGGGCGATGTTCCAGTGGTTGTTCACCTTCTAAGTTTCCCATGCAGTGGTTTTGGACAATGAGTGCCAGTGGGCATCAATAGGGGGATTGGGGGAAAGCTTTCACGTTAGTTACCCATGCAACTCCGTCCTCTGCTTCCCCTTCCCTTGCCTTGAACATGGACATGGTGACTGAAGCTGAAGCAGCCCCCTGTGAAAATGAGTGAATGGCCCAGAAAATTACAGAGCAGAGGCCCTGGCATTATTGAGTTCGCAAACCAAGGCCAGCTACCATCTACCATCAGACTTGTTACATGATAAATTGATACCCAGACTTGTTTAAGCAATAGATTATCTTTCTAGCAGCTGAGTTCATTGCTAAATACCATTGGTAGTCATTCTCACTCCACAGATGAGAAAATTGTGTCACAGTGGGTTTAAATAACTTGCACAAGATCACACAGGTAGGGAATAAAGATAAAACTGGTGAGGGAGCTTGCTTGGGTTGACTTGAAGGGATGGATGTTAGAGCTTACACTGGGGGGGGAGGAAAATATTTGGGGAGCAACTTCAGGGGTTGTGTTAGATACTAAGAGTGAAATTGTGGAAAAAAAGGAATTTTTAAGTTTTAGTTCTCATTATAAATATACTTCAGCAGTTCTTTCAGAGAAACTGTGGCAAAGTTTTAGATAGCTTTTATTTATTTCTTGGTTATTGAACTATCATTCATATTTTAATGATGTAAATATGAAAGGCACTTAGTGCATACCTGGCACATTTTAAGCACTCAATAAAGATTATTTGTTTCAAATATAATAATGATAATGATGAAAGTGCCATGCAGGCTTCAAAAATAATATAAGCTAATTAACTTGCAAGTATATTTGTTTCATATTTTTCTTACTCTTACAAACATAAGACAGGTATTATTTGAATTCCATATTACCATATTTGAAAATGTATAAAATATTAATGATTCAGCAGATATTTACTGAGTGTCTAAATGTGCAATGTTTCGTGGATAATAGCTTGTTGAGTGAGTCAGGTTTACTTCCCCTAAGAAGCTTAGAACCAAGTAGGAAATATAAATAGTATATTTCATATTACAGTATAATATGTATTTTAATTTGACATAACATTAGCTTCTATTTAACTTAATATTAGACTTAAAGGTATATTTGATACATTATAAGAATACAGAAAAATGAGTGGTCAACTATGCTCAAAGTTAGAAAAAGTTATAGAGGAGTTATCTTTTGAGCTGGAGGTTGAAGGATACATACACACAGATAGATGAGATGTCAACACAGCAGGAACTGGAATGAAAGACATTCTAGATGGAACAAGAAAATTGATAGGAAAGATGCTCAGCAAGTGCTAGTTATTTGTTGATGCTGAAGTGCAGAATGCTTGGAAAGATTAACTAGATTATGCTTGGATTAGTCCATTCTCACACTGTTAGTAAAGACATACTTGAGACTGGGTAATTTATGAAGGAAAGAGATTTAATTGACTTACAATTCAGCATGGCTGGGGAGGCCCTAGGACGCTTAAAGTCATGGTGGAAGCGGAAGCAAACGTGTGTTCACATGACAGCAGCAAGGAGAACTGCCGAGCCAAAGGGGGAAAGCCCCTTATAGAACTATCAGATATCAAGAGAACATACTCACTATCATGAGAACAGCATGAGGGTAACCACCCCCATGATTAAATTACCTCCCTCCAGGTCCCTCCCATGACACATGAGGATTATGGGAACTACAATTCAAGATGAGATTTGGGCGGGGACACAGCCAAACCATATCAATGCTCTAAAAAAGCATTGTGTGGTCTGTCTTTAGTATGAAATTAGGATTCTTTTGACAACTGGGGGAAAAAAAAAACATATTAGTCCTTTAGGGAAAACAAACCTCTCAACTATGTGAAGGATGATTTGGCAACTGGGAGATGAGTTGTGGGAACAACTAACTCCACAATTGAATAAGCAAATGGCTTTCTTGAATCTGATTGCATTTGTATGTAATATAGAGAGTTACTATGAAGCGCATTTCACTGATGAAAAGATTGTGGCCTGGAAAATCTGGAAACCTTGACTACAACACAGGTTGTAGGTAGAAATAAGTTAGAGAAGGTAGTAAGTACCCTTGATTGAGATGATTAAGACTTTAACTGGGGCAAGAAGAGTGGAAATCCTCTAAAAAGGCTGCAGAAAGAGTTTTGGAAAATTTTATAGAAATTGACAGGAGACGTATGGAAAATAAAACTTCAGCTAGAGGTCTCCATTCTTGGTGAATATAGGAAAGGATGCACTTTCCTGAAGGGAACTAACATTGGGTATGTTTGGGCTCAAAAAAGAGGTCACTGTAATTCAGAAATAATGTGCAGTTGAAACCCAATAGATGGAAGTGAGCTCAACTGTGAGACAAGAGATGCAGAGTGGCAGAAAGAAACCAAGAGGTAGAGAAAAGCATATGAGATATCTGGGAATGCCTACATATAAAGAGATAGGTGAAAAAGATCTCTGAAAATGTTATTGAATGAATTATTATTGCTTTTCTTTTGTGCCATGTCTTACGTGATGAAGTAGATTTAACGTGACTATTTCTGTTGGATGCAGTTAGAAAAGAATTATGCATAATCATTCAGATTCTTGGTTTGTGTATTTTTTCCTCATTATTTTGTCATACATATATATTTTTGAATTAGATTTCAAGGTATCTCATTTGAAAATGATCAGAATTCCAGTGAAAATTGTGGTCTGATTTTCTAGGAGACGTTAGCTAAAAACAATGAAATATTTCCAGAATAAAAAGAAGACATATTTGCAATCAACCTCATTTTCTCAGAAAAACAAAACAAATAACAGACAGAAACCATATTTATTCTATACATTTACGAATGTGTCATGGTAGGACTATCAATACAAAGAGGCATGTGTTTTGTCTCAACAGTCTGCCAAGGTTTCACTGTGACTGTAAACAAAACGATGAAAAACTCTGTCCTAGCCCCATCCCCCCCATTCCTGAGCCCCCCTCCATCCCCCCACAAAAATAATTCCTGTAAGATTATTTTAGCAACTAAAGCCACCTCTTCCACTTCTATACCAGGCACAGAGAATTTCTCCTGGCCTGGCTTGGAATACTTAATTTCTGGACACATCTGTTTCTCTTTAGGAGTTAACTTTTAAAAGTAACCTTTCAGAAGATAAAACGGAGGCATGAAACATTTTCGTTTTCTTGAAGAATCTTGTTTCTCCTCTCTCAGGAGACAATCGCGCTGGGAAACTGTCTGGTTCACTTTAAACAAGAGCTACTTGTTTCATTTAAAAAAAAAAAAAAGAAAGAGGGAAAACAGGTGGTTTGTAAGTAGACACACACCTGAAACAGATTTTCTTTTAATTTGTGCCAATTAGTTGACCAAGAGTGTCTAAGGTTCCTATTTGTTTCAAAAAACAAAACAAAACTGTACTACCTAACTACTCCCTAAACATTGTAAGTCCCAAATCCATTTTCCAAGCCTAACTTTCATGTTTACCACTTTACTTTCTAACACTTGTGTTTTCTCACTTAAAATCAAAGAGCAAAAGGAATAATTGCAAACATAATTATGTAATGAAGGGCCCTTTATGTGGTGTGTAGTTAATTATAGCTGCCCAATTATGCCTCTAAAGGCAACCCCTTGTATTCTCCCTTCCCCCTGTTGTTGATAGATGTAATTGAAAACCATTAGAACAAATTGATTTTCATATAATTAGTATATTCAGATCAGATGATTTGCCAGATCATAATAAATTTGGATGTAATTTACCCTCCCCCACCATTTGTGCTCTTAAGCATTTTGAGGACTCTTGGTAGAATGATATGCTTTATTTTTATATTAGTCATCCCACACAAAGCTCCTTACAGAGACTACATGGCAAAAAAGGAATTATTGACTTTGAATCACATTTACTAGGAAATGTCTGTGGTGGGACAGATTAGCAGTCAGAGAGGTTTGTCTCTTAGGTTTTTTGTCTGCATAACTGGAAACAGTATTAATATTCTTTTTTAAATCAATGGCATTGTTCCATATCTCCCTCCTCCTTCTTTCTTTGGTTCCCTTCCTAGAAGGCAGCCGGATTTGGGCCTATGGAAAACCTTTGGCCCCCATTGAGGTGGGGGTTATCAAATTAGGGCAGTAGCCATCTGGTATCAAGTCCCCTGTGAAGAGGGTGTCCCAGCTGTGCAGCAGTTTAATGGGGTCAGGAGCTTGAGCTAATACATACATCTATTGAAAGATAAGGGGGGCTGGTTTTCTTATTCTTGGAGAATGGAAATGCAAATATGAAAATGGAAAAGTTAGAATGAACCCTCTTTTGGGATTGGGATGAAAGTGTTGATGTGAATGCCTGTTTTCAAAACATATATATACACATAGAAGTAAATATAAATATAGACGCAAATATAATATAGACGTAAATATATGGATATAATATTATGTTTGTAGTTATATTTACTATCATCTACATTAGCGTCTATAGGGAGGGGAGTGCCTGGGTACAGCAATACCCCAGTAGCAATGAGCCTAACTGGTGCCCATATCTTAGTTTTTAAAAACCATTATCCACTAAAAGGAAGCAGGGATCCTTGGAGGAACGGCTGATTTTAGGGCTGCCACAGGGAAAGAAAAGGGAACCCGTCTCATTGTGTTGTTCCAGAGAATAAGGACTTATCCATAGCGTGATGGGGCCATGTCAAAAGAACATGGAAGCCATATTGAAAGTGCTGTCACTGGCCAAACCAAGGAAAATTCAAGCAACTACCGCAGCAACAACACAAAAATGATAGCAATGGATTATAATCTGTTGAATAAATGGTTCTACATGAGATAAAAAAATGGATAAATGGAGTGGATAGGATGTTCTTTCTTAGGGTAGAATGTTAACTACTAAAGGTAGAAGGAATGACAGAATTAAAAAATCCCCATGTGAACTTTCACAATGAACATTAATTTATAAAAGAACTGGCAATGGATGTCAAAACCAGTAAGTGAAATTGGTATGAGGAACGGGATTTCATGTAGTCTCAAAGCTCCTACGAAGAAAAATATTTATCCCCTGTAAATAGAGGGCATAATTTTACAACAGTGAAGTCTGGAATAATTTCTTTTTTTTTTTTTTTTTGAGACAGGGTCTTGCTCTGTTACTCATACTAGAGTGCAGTTGGGCTCAAGCGATCCTTCTCTCTCTGCCACTGGAGCAGCTGAGACTGCAGACATGTACCACCATGCCCAGCTAATTTTTTTTTTTTAGTAGCATCAAGATCTTGCTCTATTGCCCAGGCTTGTCCCGAGCTCTTAGGCTCAAGAGATCATCCCACTTCAGCCTCCCAAAGTGCTGAGTTTACAGGTGTGAGCCACTATGCCTGCCTTGGCAGATACCGTCTCAATCAAGAGAACAAAAATTAACATTAGCACTTATGGAATAAGCCAATATCTTGTGCCACACAATAAGACTCAATGAGAGAAAATTGATGTCACTTCTATAATATTCCAGCCAAAATGCACAACTTGGGTCTAGAGATGTAAAATCATCAAATACACCCAGTTTGAGAGGCATTCTTCAAAAGTACTGACCTGTAATCTTCACGAATGCCTTATTCAAAATAAGTCAAAACTAAGGATTGTTCCAGATTGAAGAATACTATAGAGACATGACAATAGGGTGCAACTGTGATCTGGGATTGGACTCTCTCTATAAAGGGCATCACTGGGATAATTACTGACACCTGTATGTGTTGTGTGAGTCAAGGTTTTTTGGTATTCATTTGTATTATTCTTAGATACTTTTTGAAAACTTGATATCTTTTCTTCAAAATTAAGGAAATAAATTTAGCATAGCACATCATTACAACACTGTTCTTTATATATGAAAAGGATACTTATAAATGGCTATCAATGACACCATATTGCCGACTACAGCATAAGCTCTGTGAAGAGAAAAACCCTGTATATTGTGTACACTTCTAGCAGGGTTCAATAAATATCTATTAAACTTAAATAGATTTGTGAATGACTAGATAAATAGTATTTCCTCATGATATGCTCAGTGAAGAAACTGCTTGACAGTAGGTGGACTCTTAGAGGGGGCTTTTGTTTGGTAGCAAAAAGCAATTTACATTCTGTGCATGCCCTCATGCAGGGAGAAAATATTGCATCTTGCTTTGCATAGTATTTAAGGACACATCCTGAAGAGAGGCTTTCTGTGTTAGAATCCTGGTTGTGAACCTCAGTGAGGTGCAAACCTAGGCAAAACACTTTCATTTCCATGCCTTGGTTTCTTTACATGTGAAATGGGGTGATGACCTACTAAGGTCATCCTCTTAGGGTTCTGGGTGGTTACAAGGGAGATGAAAGTAACTGCAGTGAAGGAGTAAGAGGAACAGAGAAGAATTCACCTCTGCTGGTTTTAAGATATAATATACATGATGCACACACAAGGGATATCTGAATTCTTGTGGTCTAGCAAACTGCATTGCGGCAGTCACAAACAAGGAGAAGGGAACTGCTAATACCAGTGTTCACCAGTTTTGTTTTTTTTTTGAGGCAAAGTCTCACTCTGTCACCCAGGCTGTAGTAAAGTGGCGCGATCACAGCTCACTGCAACCTCTGCCTCCTGAGTTCAAGCAATTCTCCTGCCTCATCCTCATGAGTAGCTGGGATTACAGGTGCCCGTCACCATGCCTGGCTATTTTTTTTGTGTGTGTATTTTTAGTAGATACAGGGTTTCACCATGTTGGCCAGGCTGTTCTCGAACTCCTGAACTCAAGTGATCCACCTGCCTCAGCCTTCCAAAGTGCTGGGATTACAGGCATGAGCCACTGTGCCCGGCCCAATGTTCACCAATTAATTTAGTTATTTATCCAATAGGTACTGAGTACCTACTGGATGCTAAAAATTATTCTAAGTGTGGAAGATATGCCAGTGAACAAAATATTTTTAAAAAGTTTGCCTCAAATGTAAATGTGCGTAGAAATCACTGAGTTCTTGATTCTTTTGCGTGGACAGAGCTCTGGAAGATGCACTTTTAACAAGCACTTCTAATAGTTACTAATAGACATCACTAGTAATAATGTAAAGATACTTGCCATTATCTCAATTAATCCTTACAAGAACTTTATGAATCAGGTACTATTATTATTATTTCATTTCGTAGGCGAGCAACCTAGACTTAGAGAAATTCATGTCTTGCTCTTGGCCACATGGCTGGCAAGAGGCAGATTCAGGACACTAACTCAGGTCTGGCCAACATTAAAGCCAGCTCAGTATGAGGCTGCTGTCTTAATAGTTTCAGAAAGCAGAGCCCTGGACTTAGGAAGACCATGGTGCAGACAAAGCATCAACCTGGCTGCAATGAATAGCAGGGTATGATGGCTGGGGCTGGGTGCCTGCCTTTAGTCTAAAGGTACAGTTACACAGACTCCGGTTAGGGACTGTGCTCAGCTGAGTTCAGGAACACTAAAAAGTCACTGATGGAGACCCAAAAATAAATGTGTCAGTAAAGGATGATTAAATGACAAACTGATGTTAGCTGCAGTTTTATTAATAGAAAAAGAAAAAAGTAAAACTTTTACCCAAACACTAGATGACACCAAAATACTTCAGTCTCACGTATGTATGCATACAATATTCATCCTCAATCCACTGTGGTGTGGGAGAGGGAAACGCTGCAAGAAATTGGGGATCTACCACCCCTTATTGTGGTTTATACAAAGTAAACTGGAGCCATGACTGCCTTTTGCCATGGTGAAACCTTATTGTATTCACGTCAAGTCGATTTCTATTTGCAATTCTTTCCTCTCGCAGGCATTCTTTTTACCAATAAACAAAGAATAGCCCAAAGCTGCATGGGTGAAGAACACATGAAGCTGAGATTCATTATTTTTGGTCTCTTTCTTTTTCTTTAAACAAAACTTTCGTGCAAATATACGTCCCTCTTGGCTTCTCTCCTAGTCCCCTTTGTCAAAGACCCATCACTTTTTACTTTCCAATGAATCAGAGGCCTTGTCTTCAGAGAATTTCAAAAAGCTTTCAAGTTGTTCGGTTTTGTGCTTCAGTCGTGATAGCCACGAGCTAAAAATGTGCAAGAATCGCAGAAACAAGTTCCAGATGAAGTTTCTGGAGTTAGTAGTGAGAGTGCCAACCACACTCAATATTGGTGCCAAACTGTTTCTCCGAAATACATTCTTATGGGGAGAAGTCAGCTTCAGAAGACTTATGAAGGATGTAGGAAATGGATTTTGGCATTTAAGACATTATTTCCTAAACACTGGAATCACTCATAATACGTATTAAAAATGAAGATTCTTAGGTTCCCCCAAACAAATCAGGATTTGGGGGAATTTTTACATTTGTAAGTGAACACTCGAATTTGAGCTATCCTGCGCTAAAAGTTGATGCATGTTATTAATAAATAATGCTTTTTTTGAGGAGCTGAATAATGCTTTGTGTGAGCACCTGAAGCCAGCCACCAGGATGCTCTGCCTTAAGACTCCAGATAACAACAACAAGAAGTTTCAAGCTTTTCCGTTACGTAAAATAGGCCAGGCACATATGTGCTAGGTGCTATATATTCTATTAAATTTTTACAACCCTGGTTCCTGTGTCATTTTTTCTTTCATTTTGTTTTCTTTTTTAAAAAATTATACTTTAGGTTTTGGGATACATGTGCAGAAAGTGCAGGTTTGTTACATAGGCATACATGTGCCATGGTGGTTTGCTGCATCCATCAGCCCATCATCTACATTAGATATTTCTCCTAATACTATCCCTCCCCTTGCCCCACACTCCCCCAACAGGCCCTGGTGTGTGATGTTCCCCTCTCTGTGCCCATATATTCTCGTTGTTCAACTCACACTTATGAGTGAGAACATGTGGTGTTGGTTTCCTGTTCCTGTGTTAGTTAGCTGAGAAAGATGGTTTCCAGCTTCATCCATGTGCCTGCAAAGGACATGAACTCATCATTTTTTATGGCTGCATAGTATACTATGGTTTATATGTGCCACATTTTCTTTATCCAGTCTATCACTGATGGGCATTTGGGTTGGTTCCAAGGCTTTGCTATTGTGAATAGTGCTGCAGTAAACATAGGTGTGCATGTGTCTTTATAATAGAATGATTTATAATCCTTAGAGTATATACCCAGTAATAGGATTGCTGGGTCAAATGGTATTTTTAGTTCTAGATCCTTGAGGAATCGCCACACTGTCTTCCAAAATGATTGAACTAATTTACACTCCCACCAACAGTGTAAAAGCATTCCTATTTCTCCACGTCCTCTGCAGCATCTGTTGTTTCCTGACTTTTTAATGATCGCCATTCTAACTGGTGTGAGATGGTTTCTCATTGTGGTTTTGATTTGCATTTCTGTGGTGACCAGTGCTGATGAGCTTTTTTTCATGTTTGTTGGTCACCTAAATGTCTTCTTTTGAAAAGTGTCTGTTCATATCATTCACCCATTTTTTGATGGTTTTTTTTTTCTTGTAAATGTGTTTAAGTTCCTTGTAGATTCTAGATATTAGCCCTTTGTCACATGGATAGATTGTAAAAATTTTCTCCCATTATATAGGTTGCTTGTTCACTCTGATGGTAGTTTATTTTGCTGTGCAGAAGCTCTTTAGTTTAATTAGATCCCATTTGTCAATTCTGGCTTTTGTTGGCATTGCTTTTGGTGTTTTAGTCATGAAGTTTTTGCACACGCCTATGTCCTGAATGGTATTGCCTGGGTTTTCTTCTAGGGTTTTTATGGTTTTAGGTCTTATGTTTAAGTGTTTAATCCATCTTGAGTCAATTTTTGTATAGGGTGTAAGAAAGGGGTCCAGTTGCAATTGTCTGCATATGGCTAGCCAGTTTTCCTAACACCGTTTTTTAACTAGGGAATCCTTTCCCCATTGCTTATTTTTGTCAGTTTTGTCAAAGATCAGATACTTGTAGATGTGTAGTGTTATTTCTGAGGCCTCTGTTCTGTTCCATTCGACCATATATCTGTTTTGGTCCAGTACCATGATTTTTTTCTTACTGTAGCCTTATAGTTTGAAGTCAGGTAGCGTGATGCCTCCAGCTTTGTTCTATTGCTTAAGTTTGTCTTGGCTATATGGGATCTTTCTTGGTTCCATATGAAATTTATGGTAGTTTTTTCTAATTCTGTGAGAAAGTCAATGTTGGCTTGATGGGAATGGCATTGAATCTATAAATTACTTTGGCCAGTATGGCCATTTTTATGATATTGATTCTTCCTATCCATGAGGATGGAATGTTTTTCCATTTGTTTGTGTCATCTCTTATTTCCTTGAGCAGTGGTTTGTAGTTCTCCTTGAAGAGGTCCTTCACATCCCTTGTGAGTTGTATTCCTAGGTATTTTATTCTCTTTGTAGCAATTGTGAATGGGAATTCACTCATGATTTGGCTCTCTGTTTGTCTGTTATTGGTGTATAGGAATGCTTGTGACTTTTGCACATTTATTTTTGTATCCTGAGACTTTGCTGAAGTTGCTTATCAGCTTAAGGAGATTTTTGGGCTGAGACAATGGGGTTTTCTAAATATACAATCATTTCATCTGCAAACAGAGACAATTTGACTTTCTCTCTTCCTAATTGAATACTATTTATTGCTTTTTCTTGCCTGATTGCCCCGGTCAGAACTTCCAATACTATGTTGAATAGGAGTGGTGAGAGAGGGCATCCTTGTCTTGTGCTGGTTTTCAAAGGAAATGCTTCTAGCTTTTGCCCCTGCAGGATGATATTGGCTGTGGGTTTGTCATAAATAGCTCTTATTATTTTGAGATACGTTCCATCAATACCTAGTTTATTGAGAGTTTTTAGCATGAAACGGTGTTGAATTTTATCAAAGGTCTTTTCTGCATCTATTGACATAATCATGTGGGTTTTTTTTCTTTTTATGTGATGGATTAAGTTTATTGATTTGCGTATGTTGAACAACACTTGCATCCCAGGGATCAAGTCAACTTTATCGTCATGGATAAGCTTTTTGATGTGCTGCTGGATTTGGTTTGCCAGTATTTTATTGAGGATTTTCGCATTGATGTTCATCAGGGATATTGGCCTGAAATTTTCCTGAAATTTTCTTTTTTTGTTGTATCTCTGCCAGGTTTTGGTATCAGGATGATGCTGGCCTCATAAAGTGAGTTAGGGTGGAGTCCCTCTTTTTCTATTGTTTGAAATAGTTTTAGAAGGAATGGTACCAGCTCCTCTTTGTACCTCTGGTAGAATTTGGCTGTGAATCCGTGTGGTTCTGGACATTTTTTGGTTGGTAGGCTATTAATTACTGCCTCAATTTCAGAACTTGCTGTTGGTCTATTCAGGGATTTGGCTTCTTCCTGGTTTAGTCTTGGGAGAGTGTATGTGTCCAGGAATTTGTCCATTTCATCTAGATTTTCTAGTTTATTTGTGCAGAGGTATTTATAGTATTCTCTGATGCTAGTTTGTATTTCTGTGGGATTGGTGGTAATATCCCCTGTATCATTTTTACTGTGTCTATTTGATTCTTCTATCTTTCCTTCTTTATTAATCTGGCTAGTGGTCTATCTATTTTGTTAATCTTTTCAAAAAACCAGCTCCTGGACTCCTTGATTGTTGAAGGCTTTTTCGTGTCTCTATCTCCTTCAGTTCTGCTCTAATCTTAGTTATTTCTTGTCTTCTGCTAGCTTTTGAATTTGTTTACTCTTGCTTCTCTAATTCATTTAATGGTGATATTAGGGTGTCGATTTTTAGAACTTTCCCGCTTTCTCACGTGGGCTTTTAGTGCTAACAATTTCCTTCTAAACACTGCTTTAGCTGTGTTCCAGAGATTCTGGTGCATTGTGTCTTTGTTCTCATTGGTTTCTAAGAACTTACTTATTTCTTCTTTAATTTTGTTATTTACCCAGTAGTCATTCAGGATCAGGTTGTTCAGTTTCCACGTGGTTGTGCGGTTCTGAATGAGTTTCTTAATCCTGAGTTCTAATTTGATTGCACCATGGTCTGAGAGACTGTTATGATTTCCATTCTTTTTCATTTGCTGAGGAGTGTTTTACTTCCAATTATGTGATCAATTTTAGAATAAGTGCAATGCGGTGCTGAGAAGAATGTATATTCTGTTGATTTGGGGTGGAGAGTTCCGCAGATGTCTATTAGGTCTGCTTGGTCCAGAGCTGAGTTCAAGTCCTGAATATCCTTGTTAATTTTCTTTCTCATTGATCTGCCTAATATTGACAGTGGGGTGTTAAAGTCTCCCATTATTATTGTGTGGGAGTCTAAGTCTCTTTGTAGGTCTCTAAGAACTTGCTTTATGAATCTGGGTACTCCTGTATTGGGTGCATATACATTTAAAAGAGTTAGCTCTTCTTATTGCATTGATCCCTTTAACCAATATGTCATGCCCTTCTTTGTCTTTTTGAATCTTTGTTGGTTTAGTCCGCTTTTTTTCTTTTTTTTATTATACTTTAAGTTCTGAGGTACATGTACGGAATGTGCAGGTTTGTTACATAGGTATACATGCGTCATAGTGGTTTGCTGCACCCATCAACCTGTCATCTACATCAATTATTTCTCCTAAGGCTATCCCTCCCCAAGCAGTCCACCCCCTGAAAGGCCCTGGTGTGTGATGTTCCCCTCCCTATGTCCATGTGTTGTCATTGTTCAACTCCCACTTATGAAGGAGAACATGCAGTATTTAGTTTTCTGTTCCTGTGATAGTTTGCTGAGAATGATGGTTTCCAGCTTCATCCATATCCCTGCAAAGGACATAAACTCATCCTTTTTTATGGCTGCATAGTATTCCATTGTGTATATGTAGTACATTTTCTTTATCCAGTTTATCATCTATGGGCATTTTCGTTGGTTCCAAGTCTTTGCTATTGTGAACAGTGCTGCAATAAACATGCCTGTGCATGTGTCATTATAGTAAAATGATTTGTAATACTTTCTGTATATACCCAGTAATGGGATTGCTGGGTCAAATGGTATTTCTAGTTGTAGATCCTTGACGAATCGCTACACTGTCTTCCACATGGTTGAACTAATTTACACTCCCACGAACAGTATAAAAGCGTTGCTATTTCTCCACATCCTCCCCCACATCTGCTGATTCCTTTTGGATAATCGCCATTCTAACTAGTGTGAGATGATATCTCATTGTGGTTTTGATTTGCATTTCTCTAATGACCAGTGATGATGAACTTTTTTTCATATGTTTGTTGGCCGCTTAAATGTCTTCTTTTGAGAAGTGTCTGTTTATATCGTTTGCCCACTTCTTGATGGGGTTGTTTTTTTCTTGTAAATTTTAGTTCCTTGTAGATATTAGCCCTTTGTCAGATGGATAAATTGCAAAAATTTTCTCCTATTTTGTAGGGTGCCTGTTCACTCTGATAATAATTTCTTTTGCTGTACAAAAGCTCTTTAGTTTAATTGGATCTTATTTGTCAATGTTGGCTTTTGTTGCCATTGCTTTTGGTGTTTTAGTCATGAAGTCTTTCGCCATGCCTATGTCCTGAATGGTATTGCCTCAGTTTTCTTCTAGGGTTTTTATGGTTTTAGGTCTTACTTTTAAGTGCTTAATCCATCTTGAGTCGATTTTTGTATAAGGTGTAAGAAAGAGGTCCAGTTTCACTTTTCTGCATATGGCTAGCCAGTTTTCCCAACACCATTTGTTAAATAGGGAATCTTTTCCCCATTGCTTGTTTTTGTCAGTTTTGTCAAAGATCAGATGGTTGTAGATGTGTAGTGTTATTTCTGAGGGCTCTGTTCTGTTGCATTGGTCTATATATCTGTTTTGGTACCAGTACCATGTTGTTTTGGTTACTATAGCCTTATAGTATAGTTTGAAGTCAGGTAGCATGATGCCTCCAGATTTGTTCTTTTTGCTTAGGGTTATGTTGGCTATGCAGGCTCTTTTTTGGTTCCTTAAGAAATTTAAAGTAGTTTTTTCAAATTTGTGAAGAAAGTCAATGGTTAATAAGTTAATGGAGATAGGAGTGAATCTATAAATTACTTTTGGCAGTATGGCCACAATATTGATTCTTCCTACCCATTAGCATAGAATGTTTTTCCATTTCTTCATATCTTCTCATTTTCTTGGTGGTTTGTAGTTCTCCTTGAAGTCCTTCACATCCCTAATAAGTTGTATTCCTAGGTATTTGATTCAATTAGTAGCAATTGTGAATGGGACTTCACTCATGATTTGGCTCTCTGTTTTTCTGTTATTGGTGTATAGGAATGCTTGTGATTTTTGCACAGGGTTTGATTTTGCACTCTGCTTTGGTTTTGTATCCTGAGACTTTGGTGAAGTTGCTTATCAGCTTAAGGAGATTTGGGGCTGAGACGATGGAGTTTTGTAAATGTACAATCATGTCATCTGCAAACAGAGACAATTTGACTTCCTCTCTTCCCATCTGAATACACTTCATTCCTTTCTCTTGCCTGATTGTTCTGGCCAGAACTTCCAATACTACGTTGAATAGGAGTGGTTATAGAGGGCAACCTTGTCTTGTACCGGTTTTCAAAGGGAATGCTTCCAGTTTTTGCGTATTCAGTATGATAGTGTCTGTTGGTTTGTCATAAATAGCTCTTATTTTGAGATACGTTCCATCAATACCTAGTTTGAGAGTTTTTAGCATGAAGGAGTGCTGAATTTTATTGAAGTCCTTTTCTGCATCTATTGAGATAATCATGTGGTTTTTGTCATTGGTTCTGTTTATGTGATGAATTATGTTTATTGATTTACATATGTTGAAGCAGCCTTCCATCCCAGGGATCAAGCAGACTTGATTGTGGTGGGTAAGCTTTTTGTTGTGCTGCTGTATTTGGTTTGCCAGTATTTTATTGAGGATTTTCGCATTGATGTTCATCAGGGATATTAGCCTGAAATTTTCTTTTTTTTGTTGTGTCTCTGCCAGGTTTTGGTATCAGGATGATGCTGGCCTCATAAAATGAGTTAGAGAAGAGTCCCTTTTTTCTATCGTTTGGAATAGTTTTAGAAGGAAATGGTATCAGCTCTTCTTTGTACCTCTGGTAGAATTTGGCTGTGAATCCATCTGGTCCTGGACATTTTTTGGTTAGTAGGCTATTAATTACTACCTCCATTTCAGACGTTGTTATTCTTCTTTTAGGGATTCGACTTCTTCCTGGTTTAGACATGGGAGGATGTATGTGTTTAGGAATTTATCCATTTATTCTAGATTTTCTAGTGTGTTTGCATAGAGGTGTTTATACTATTCTCTGATGTTAGTTTGTATTTCTGTGGGATCAGTGGTGGTATAACCTTTATCATTTTTTATTGCATCTATTTGATTCTTCTCTCTTTTCATCTTTATTAGTCTTGCTGGAGGTCTATCTACTTTGTTAGTCTTTTCAAAAAAACCAGCTCCTGGATTCATTGATTTTTTTTTTTTTTTGAAGTGTTTTTCATGTCTCTATCTCGTTCAGTTCTGCTCTGATCTTAATTATTTCTTGCCTTCTGCTAGCTTTTGAATTTGTTTGCTCTTGCTTTTCTAGTTCATATAATTTTGATGTTAGCATGTCAATTTTATCTTTACTGCATTCTCTTGTGGGCATTTGGTGCTATAAATTTCCCTCTACACACTGCTTTAGATGTGTCCCAGAGATTCTAGTACGTTGTGTCTTTGGTCTCAGTGGTTTCAAAGAATATCTTTATTTCTGCTCTACTTTCGTTATTTTATTGTTATTTATTGCTCATTCAGGAGCAAGTTGTTCAGTTTCCATGTAGTTGTGCAGTTTTGAGTGAGTTTCTTAATCCTGACTTCTAATTTGATTGCCCTGTGGTCTGAGAGACTTTTATGATTTCTGTTATTTTGCATTTGCTGAGGAGTGTTTTACCTCCTATTTTGTGGTCAGTTTTAGAATAAGTGTGATGTGGTGCTGAGAAGAATGGATATTCTGTTGATTTGGGGTTGAGAGTTCTGTAGATGTATAATAGGTCCACTTGGTACAGAGCTGAGTTCAAGTCCTGAATATCCTTGTTAATTTTCTGTCTCATTGATCTGTCTAATCTTGACAGTGGGGTGTTAAAGTCTCCCGCTCTAACTGTGTGGTAGTCTAAGTCTCTTTGTAGGTCTCTAAGAACTTGCTTTATGAATCTGCGTGCTTCTGTATTGGGTGCATATACATTTAGGATAGTTAGTTGCATTGATCCCTTTACCATTATATAATGCCCTTCTTTGTCTCTTTTGATCTTTGTTGGTTTAAAGTCTGTTTTATAAGAGACTAGGATGGCAACTTCTGCTTTTTTTTCCGATTTCCATTTGCTTTGTAAATATTCCTCCATCCCTTTATTTTGAGCCTATATATGTTTTTGCATATGAGATGAGGGGGGAATACAGCACACCTATGGGTCTTGACTATTTACCCAGTTTTGCCTGTCTGTGTCTTTTAATTGGGGCATTTAGCCCATTTACATTTAAGGTTAATATTGTTATGTGTGAATTTGATCCTGTCATTATCATGCTAGCTGGTTATTTTGCCTGTTAGTTGATATAGTTTCTTCATAGTGTTGATGGTCTTTACAATTTGGTATGTTTTTGCAGTGACTGGTACCAGTTGTTCCTTTCCGTGTTTAGTGCTTCCTTCAGGAGCTCTTGTAAGGCAGGCCTGGTGGTGACAAAATCTCTCAGCACTTGCTTGTCTGTAAAGGATTTTATTTCTCCTTCACTTAGGAAGCTTGGTTTGGCTGGATATGAAATTCTGGGTGGAAAATGATTCTCTTTATGAATGTTGAATATTGGCCCCCACTATCTTCTGGCTTGTGTATGGTTTCTGCAGATATCTGCTGTTAGGCTGATAGGCTTTCCTTTGTGGATAACCCGACCTTTCTCTCTGGCTGCCCTTAACATTTTTTCCTTCATTTCAACCTTGGCAAATCTGACAATTAGGTGTTTTGGGGTTGCTCTTCTCAAGGAGTATCTTTGTGGTGTTCTCTGTATTTCCTGAATTTGAATGTTGGCCTGTCTTGCTAGGTTGGGGAAGTTCTCCTAGATAATATCCTGAAGAGTGTTTTCTAACTTGGTTCCATTCTCCCTGTTACTTTCAGGTACACTGACCATATGTAGGTTTGATCTTTTCACATAGTCCCATGTTTTTTGGAGGCTCTTTTGTTCCTTTTCATTCTTTTTTCTCTAATCTTGTCTTCATGCTTTATTTCATTATGTTGATCTTCAGTTTCTGATATCCCTTCTTCCACTTATTTGATTCGGTGATTGATACTTGTGTATGCTTCACAAAGTTCTCATGCTGTGTTTTTCAGCTCCATCAGGCCATTTATGTTCTTTTATAAACTGGTTATTCTAGTTAGCAATTCATCTAACCTTTTTTCAAGGTTCTTAAATTCCTTACAAGATGGCCAAATAGGAACAGATATGGTCTGCAGCTCCCAGGGAGATCATTGCAGAAGGCGGGTGATTTCTGCATTTCCAACTGAGGTACCCATCTCATCTCATTGGGACTGGTGAGACGGTGGGTGCAGCCCACAGAGGGCGTTCTGAAGCAGGGTGGTGCTTTGCCTAATCTAGGAAGCAGGAAGTCAGGGAACTCCCTCCCCTAGCCAAGGGAAGCTGTGAGGGACTGTGCTGGGAGGAAGGGTGCACTCTGGCCCAGATACTATGCTTTTCCCACGGTCTTCCCAACTCACAGACCAGGTGATTTCCTCGGGTTCCTATGCCACCAGGGCCCTGGGTTTCAAGCACAAAACTGGGAGGCCATTTGGGCAGACACTGAACTAGCTGCAGGAGTGTTTTTTCATACCCAAGTGGAGCCTGGAACACCAGTGAGTCAGAACCGTTCATTCCCCTGGAAAGGGGGCTGAAGCCAGGGAGCCAAGTGGCCTAGCTCAGTGGATCCGACCCCCATGGAGCCCAGCAAGCTAAGATCCACTGGCTTGAAATTCTCGCTGCCAGCACAGCAGTCTGAAGCTGACCTGGGACGCCTGGGCTTGGTGCGGGAAGGGGCGTCTGCCGTTACTGAGGCCTGAGTAGGTGGTTTTCCCCTTACAGTGTAAATAAGGCCATGAGGAAGTTTCAACTGGCTGGAGCCCTCCGCAGCTCAGCAAAGCCGCTGTAGCGAGACTGCCTCTCTAGATTCCTCCTCTCTGGGCAGGACATCTCTGAAAAAAAGGCAGCAGTCCCAGTCAGGGGCTTATAGATAAAACTCCCATCTCCCTGAGATAGAGCAACTTGGGGAAGGGGCAGCTGTGGGCACAGCTTCAGCTGACTTAAACATCCCTGCCTGCCAGCTCTGAAGAAAGCAGCTGATCTCCCAGCTCAGTGTTTGAGCTCTGCTAAGGGTCAGACTGCCTCCTCAAGTGTATCCCTGAACCCCGTGTCTCCTGACTGGGAGACAACTCCCAGCAGGGACTGACAGACACCTCATACAGGAGAGCTCCATCTGGCATCTGGCAGATGCCCCTCTGGGACAAAGCTTCCAGGGGAAGGAACAGGCAGCAATCTTTACTATTCTGCAGCCTCTGCTGGTGATACCCAGGAAATCAGGGTCTGGAGTGGACCTCCAGCAAACTTCAACAGACCTGCAGCAGAGGGGCCTGTTAGAAGCAAAACTATCAAACAGAAAGGAATAGCATCAACATCAACAAAAAGGACGTCCACTCAGAAACCCCATCCAAAAGTCACCAACATCAAAGACCAAAGGTAGATATATCCATGAAGATGGGGAGAAACCAGTGCAAAAAGGCTGAAAATTCCAAAAATCAGAACGCCTCTTTTCCTGCAAGGGATCACAACTCCTCACCAGCAAGGGAACAAAACTGGATGGAGAATGAGTTTGAGAATTGACAGAAGTAGGCATCAGAATGTGGGTAATAAAGTCTGTTTTATCAGGGACTAAGATTGCAAGCCTGCTTTTTTTTTTTTTTTTTTTCCTTTCCATTTTCTTGGTAAATCTTCCTTCATCCCTTCATTTTGAGTCTGTGTGTGTCTTTGCAAATGAGACACATCTCCTGAATATAGCACACTGATGGGTCTTGACTCTTTATCCAATTTGCCAGTTGTGTCTTTTAAATGAGGCATTTAGCTTGCTTACATTTAAGGTTAATATTGTTATGTGTGAATTTTATCTTGTTTTTATGATGCTAGCTGGTTATTTTGCCCATTAGTTGATGCAGTTTCTTCACAGTGTTGATGGACTTTACATTTTGATATGCTTTTGCAGTGACTGGTACCAGTTTTTCCTTTCCATATTTAGCCCTTCCTTCAGGAGCTCCTGTAAGGCAGGCTTGGTGGTGACAGAATCCATCAGCACTTGCTTGTCTGTAAAGGATTTTATTTCTCCTTCACTTATGAAGCTTAGTTTGGCTGGATATGAAATTCTGGGTTGAAAATTCTTTTAAGAATGTTGAATATTGGCCCCCACTGTCTTCTGGCTTGTAGGGTTTCTGCAGAGATCTGTGGTTAGTCTGAGAGGCTTTCCTTTGTGGATAACCTGACCTTTCTCTCTGGCTGCCCTTAACATTTTTTTCTTCATTTCAACCTTGGCGAATCTGATGATTATGTGTCTTGGGGTTGCTCTTCTCGAGGAGTATCTTTGCGGTGCTCTCTGTATTTCTTGAATTTAAATGTTGGCCTGTCTTGCTAGGTTGGGGAAGTTCTCCTGGATAACATTCTGAAGTGCGTTTTCCAACTTGGTTCCATTCTCCACATCACTTTCAGGTATACCAGTCAATCATAGGTTTGGTCTTTTCACATAGTCCTATATTTCTTGGAGACTTTGCTCCTTTTTATTTTTTTTTTCTCTAATCTTCACGCTTTATTTCATTAAGTTGATCTTCAATCTCTGATATCCTTTCTTCTGCTTGATTGATTCAGCTATTGATACTTGTGTATGCCTCATGAAGCTCTTGTACTGTGTTTTTCAGCTCCATGAGGTCATTTATGTTCTTATCTAAGCTGGTTATTCTAGTTAGCAGTTCCTGTAACCTTTTATCAAGGTTCTTAGCTTCCTTGCATTGGGTTAGAATATGTTTCTTTAGCTCAGAAGAGTTTGTTATTACTCATCTTCTGAAGCCTACTTCTGTCAGTTCATCAAACTCATTCTCCATCCAGTTTTCTTCCCTTGCTGGATGAGGAGTTGTGAACCTTTGTAAGAGAAGAAACATTCTGTTTTTTGGGATTTTCAACCTTTTTGCGCTGTTTTTTCCTCATCTTTGTGGATTTATCTACCTTTGGTCTTTGATGTTGGTGATCTTCAGATGAGGAGGTTTTTGTGTGGTCGTCCTTTTTGTTGATGTTGATGCTTTTGCTTTCTGTTTGTTAGTTTTCCCTCTAACAGGGCCCTCTGCTGCAGGTCTTTTGGAGTTTACTGGAGGTCCGCTCCAGACCCTGATTGTCTGGGTATCACCAGCAGAGGCCGAAGAACAAAGATTGCTGCCTCATCCTTCCTCTGGAAGCTTCATCCCAGAGGGGCACCCAGCAAATGCCAGCCAGAGCTTTTCTGTATGAGGTATCTATTGTTCCCTGCTGGGAGGTGTCTCCCTGTCAAGAGGCATGGGGGTCAGGGACCCACTTGTGGTGGCATTCTGTCCCTTAGCAGAGCTTGAGTGCTATGTTGGGATATCTCTTTTCAGAGTTGGTAGGCAGAATCTTTAAGTGTGCTGTGGCTGTGCGCACAGCCACCCCTTCCCTCAGGTGCTCCTTCCCAAGGAGATGAGAGTTTGATCTATAAGTCCCTGACTGGGGCTGCTGCTGTTTTTTCAGAGATGCCCTGCCCAGAGAAGAGGAATCTAGAGAGGCAGTCTGTCTACAGTGGCTTTGCAGTACTACGATGGGCTCCACCCAGTTTGAACTCTTTCATTTTCTTATAAAAGATTGAGACTGACTCAATCTTTCTTATAAGAAGATTGAGACTTCTTTCTTATAAGAAGATTGTGACCGATGCAATGTCACAGAGCTAATCCATGGAGAAAGCTGGCATTGGAACCATGGACTGCAAGACTCCTGAAACAATATTCCCAAATGCTGTATTCTATATAAACAATCAATATTTTAAAACACTTGGCAATTTACTAGTTGAGAAAAGCTTTTATATGCATAACCTCTTTTAAGTTTCATTAGAACTGCATGGTTTATGTCAGTATAACTAGTTTCATTTTATAGAGCTTTAGAGTGTTCCCATAACTAGGAATTAGTTTTGCTTGTACCAAATATCCAGATTATCAGTGTCCCAGTCTCTCACAGTTTACTTGTTTAATTCCCATATCTAGCAGGTAAAGAGGTTTTTGCTACTGTCTTTAAATCAGGCACGATTATCCTTTACCTTTAGTAACGGGCTGCCGAGCTGGTAGTTATGGGCATATTTAAAAGCATTTGGTGACGACACCTTGGCCGCACTGTTTGCAAGTGAGAAGAAATGATGAAGGCGGTAAGAACAGCCAGAGAAACATAATAAGGCATTGTTGAGGTTGAGAATGGCACATCTTCTCACTTCCTTATCCCTAGGAAAATGATTTCCATTTCATTTTTGAAAGTGGGTCTAGTAACACTGATTTTTGAAACAAAACTTCAGGGAGGGCTGAGACCCAGGGCCCCTTGTGCCACTTTCAAAGCTAATGTTGCTTTCTTCTTATCTGGCTGATACCCATTGTTTCATAGAGAACGTGCAACACCTACCTTGCCATTTGTAATAATTTTGTACTACCTGAAATATTTGAAAAGGGCTTTATGATCATTTTAGCTCATTACTTCTCACTAGCCCTGGGGTAATTCAGCATTGAAGTCATCAGGTAGATATTATTAGAGCTATTAATACCAATAATAGCAATAAGTTTAATGCTATTGTCATTTTAGTAAATGGCCTGCACCCTGAGGGGCTGAAAATGATGACTGTCGATCTATATATCTGAAAAAAGAGTTTAAATCACATTCAGATAATGGTGTCTTAAGATGCTGAGAGAATTTTCTGCAGGAGATTCAGCTTTACATGTAAAGAACCATTGGCAGTTTCCCTAGATGGCTCACTCCAAGACATGACACAACCTAGAAGCAAAAAGCAATACTATACAGGACTACCATTGTCACAGGATCACTGTGACATGTAGGTATACAACAGATCTGTAGTTGTTGCTTTATGATTTTTAAATATGCTTCTCCCTTTTCCTGGGTTGCTTTTGACCAGGTTTTTATGTGACTGATTAATAATTTTAAAATTTTTTAATTTTTTATTGAGATGTTATAATTGTACATATTCATGGGGTTCATGTGATACTTTCATACGTGTATACAATGCGTAATGATCAAATCAGAGTAATTGGCATATCCATCACTCAAACATTTATTATCTACAATGTTTTCAGACTTTCCAAAATCTTGTAGCTATTTTGAAATATATAATAAATGATAACAGTGTTCACCCTTGCCCTACTGTGGTACTGAAACTATAACTTATTCCTTCTCATTGTATTTTTGAACCCATTAACAAAACTCTATTCATCCTCTTTCTCCCTGCTAACCTTCCTAGCCTCTGGTAACCATAATTCTACTCTCTACCTCTGTGACATCAACTTTTTTACTTTTTAGTTATCACATATTAGCAAGAACATGCTATGTTTCTTTTACTCCAAGTGACATACAATGGGGAAAGGGGAGTCTCTTCAATAAATGGTGCTGGGGAAACTGGGTATCTATATGCAGAAGAATGAAACCAGACACCTCTCTCTCACTGTATTAGGGCTGTCTTAGAGGGACAGAACTAATAGGAGATATATATAGATATAGATATATAGCTATATATGTATATGTAGATAGATCTATATCTCCACATGACCAGCTGCAGAAACGAGGACTGTAATTGTCATGAGTATTTCCTCCTGCTTTGGCTAAAAACATGTTTGTGCATGTGTACACCTGTACTAAGAAAATATCTTCATTTTATTTCCTTTCTGCTTTTTCATGTGACATAAGATTTATTGACTTCATATCAGCATTTAAATATTGGTAACTTTATGTAATAGTATTTGGGTTGGGGATTGGTATGTTTCTGGCTGTGTGAAGGATGGTTGTATTATGTTAGGCATGATTTTAACATCATTGTTTTTGAAGACTATGTATGATCTCAGGGGATGTATATGGGTTCAAGTTGACAAGGAGTGGACTTGTGATGGTTAATACTGAGTGTCAACTTGATTGGATTGAAAGATATGAAGTATTGATCCTTGGTGAGTCTGTGAGGGTGTTGCCAAAAGAGATTAACGTTTGAACCAGTGGGCTGGGGAAGACAGATCTACCCTTAATCTAGTGGGCACAATCTAATCAGCTGCCAGTGAATGTAAAGCAGGCAGAAAAGCATGAAAAGGAGATGATGGGCCTAGCCTCCCAGCCTACATCTTTTTCCCATGTTGGATGCTTCCTGCCCTGGAACACTGGACTCCAAGTTCTTCAGTTTGGGGAGTCAGGCTGGCTCTCCTTGCTCCTCAGCTTACAGACAGCCTATTGTGGGACCTTGGGATTGTGTAAGTTAATACTTAATAAACTCCTCTCTCTCTATATATATATGGGAACACTTCATATATGTATATATACACACACACACATATGTGTGTATATATATATACACACATATATACATATATAGTATATACATCTATACATATATATACATTGGTGAGCACTCATATGAGATATTCATGTATGTATACATATATACATGTATATATATATTAGGATACTAATAGGATATATATAGTCACTCAGTAAAAAGTAATACTATGCAAGACCACAATTGTCACGGGATCACTTTGACATGTAGACATACAACAGATCTATAGTTGTTGCTTTATGATTTTTAAATATGCGTCGTATGATTTTTAAACATGCTGGTCATGTGGTCGTAGCTGGTATTGATGACTACCTTCTTCTACTACCCATTCTGTATTCCCTTTGCCTTCAGCAAGCACCTCAGCAGGTCATGTTTTCTTTCCTGGTGGAGTGACCCAAACCTTCATTCCTGAGCAGTCTGGGTCATTTGTAGTCCCGCCTGGATTGGGCTGTTGCAGTTTCCCATTGACCTTAATCACAGGCAATGGTAATACTAAGACACCCCAATGGATCTCCTGTATTCCATGCATACTCTTCCTTACCTCCATTGTGGAATAGTAGACTGATTTCATCTTGATAGTCTGGGTCATTCACCCCAGCCAACACTGTAACTCCCTTCTTAGCCTGCTGACTTAAACGTAGGAGGACCCCAAAGTGTCCAGGTGACAATCTTCCAGTTTAGTGGAATCTTTGTCGTGTCTCCTGGTTTTAGCATTCCTCCCTCTGGAACTAAGACCTCTAGGCCAGCAGAACGTGATGTCATGGGAACTGGAGGCAAAAGTTTTGCTCGTGGATCACTAGGGGTGATGGTGAATTGTGCCACTTCCACTTTCACCTCTTGATTCCTGGACCTGTGAATCCTGGCTATGGGAAAAACAGTATCATATATTGGATGCTGATTCAGAGCTTACAGGGCCTTCTGGAGAACTTTGCCCCAGCCCTGCAAAGTATTGTCACCTCCTTGGTGTTATAATTGGCCTTCAAAAGGCCATTCCACCGTTCTATCAATCCAGCTGCTTTAGGATGATGGGGACCATGGTAAGACCAGTGAATTCCATGAGCATGAGCCCACTGCCACACTTCTTTGGCCATAAAGTGAGTGCCTTGGTCAGAGGCTATGCTGTGTGGAATACCATGATGGTGGATAAGGCGTTCTGTGGGTCCACGGATGGTAGTCTTGGCAGAAGCATTGCATGCAGGATAGCCAAACTCAGAACCGGAGTGAGTGTCTATTCCAGTGAGGACAAACCTCTGCCCCTTCCTGTCACCAGGTAGCTAGCTGGCTGATCACCCCGAGGAATGGTTCCATATCAAGGGCTCAGTGTTGGTCTCTGCTGCTGGCAAATTGGGCCCTCAGCAGTGGCCGTAGCCAAGTCAGCCTTGGCGAATGGAAGTCCATGTTGCTGAGCCCATGCATAACTTCCATCCCTGCCACTACAGCCATTTTATTCATGGGCCCATTGGGCATTGACAGGGGTGGCTGGGGAAAGAGGCTGAATGGTGTCCACAGAACAGGTCATCCTACCACTTGATTATTTAACTCCTGCTCTGCTGATGTCACCCATCGGTGAGCAGTCACATGGGATACAAATATTTTCATTGTTTTTGACAACTCAGAGAGGTCCATCCACATACCTCTTCCCCAAATTTTTTTGTCAGCAATTTTCCAATTATGCTTCTTCCAAGTCCCTGACCATCCAGCCAAACAATTGGCTATAGCCCGTGAATCAGTATATAATTGCACATGTGGCCATTTCTCCTTCCATGCAGAGTGCACGACCAGGCCAATAAAATTATGACACAAAGCAGGAAAGTTGAGATACCCCTAAGGTAGGACAGTAAAGGTATATTGCTGACCTTGCCATCTGAAGGCAAATTGCTTCTGGTGGGCCTTATGGACAGGAATGGAATAAAAGGCATTTGCCAAGTCAATGGCTGCATACCAGATACGAGGAGATATGTTCGTTTGCTCAAGCAATGAAACCACATCTGGTACAGCAGCTGAAATTGGAGTCACGACTTCATTAAGATTATAATAATTCACTGTCATTCTCCAAGATCCATCTGTCTTCTGCACAGGCTAAATGGGAGAGTTGAATGGGGATGTGGTGGGAATCACCACCCCTGTATCTTTTAAGTCCTTCATGGTGACACTAATCTCTGCAGTCCCTCCAGGGATGACATATTGTTTTTGATTTACTATTTTTCTAGGTAGAGGCAGCTCTAATGGCTTCCATTTGGCCTTTCCTGCCATAGTAGCCCTCACACTATCAGTCAAGGAGCCAATGTGAGGGTTCTGCCAACTGCTAAGTATGTCTATGCAAATTATGCATTCTGGCACTGGGGAAATGACCACAGGATGAGTTTGGGGACTTACTGGACCCACTGTAAGTCAGACCTGAACTAAAACTCCATTAATTACATGACCTCCATAAACACCTACTTTAATTAGAGGATCTCAGTGACGTTTTGGGTCCCCTGGAATCAATGTCAACTCACAGCCAGTGTCCGTCAGTCCTTGAAATGTCTGATAATTTCTCTTTCCCCAGTGCACAGTTGCCCTGGGTCTCCTTAGGAAAAGGCCAAAGGTTTCCTAGAGAAGGATGGGAGACAGATTCACTGCATAAATTGTTGGTAATGTAGTGGGGTCCCTCCTCAAGGGGACCTGGCCTCCACTTCATTCAAGGGGTTCTGGGTCTGTAAACTGGTTCAAGTCTGCAAATTGATGGAGGGGCCATGAGTCTGTTTTATAATTCAAATCAGTCTTTTGTCTATCCGACCCAGAAGTTTTCTGTTTGTATAATTTAAGCGGGAATGCAGTAGACTTCCTATCAATTTCACTTATTTTGAACTCTATGATTAATTAGCCAATGCCAGAGCTCTACACGAGTCACACTATTCTGATTGCTGCTTTGCCTCTGCTGTCAATTATGGTAGCTATGCCCACCTTGCCTTTGCTAGTTGAGTGCTGCCACTTGGCTCCTGCCACCTCAGGATCCAATTATCCCCGTTGTATTTAAATGTTGGAGTTGAGTGACTGTGGTTCTCAGTGTTAGATCTGACCTACAGAGAAGAATTACAGAGCTCTTCTAAGAGGCAGTTGTTGTCCTCACAAATCTATTTAGCAAGGCATTGGTCAAGGATGTATCTTCTGGACCCTCCCAGCTGTGATGGGTATGTCTAAAGTGACTAATTCACTCCACTATCCCAATCTCCCTAAGCCTTTGGATCTCTTCCTCTACATTAAACCAAGGGATATCAGGCATTTCCAGATCATTCACAGTGGGCCATCTTTTAATCCATATTTCAGCTAACCAAGCAAATAAACTATTAAAACCTTTAACTCCCCAAGCTGCAACATTAAATGCAGAGTTCCTACTTAGTGGGCTCAAATCAATAAATTAAGCCTGATCCAACTCTGTTCCTTCCACCATTATCCCATACCCTTAATATCCATTCCCATGCCTTTTCTCCAGATTGCTTTTTATGTAAATTAGAGAACTCAAACAGTTCTTTTCGAGCGTAGCACACCTCCTCATGGGTCACACTCTCAACCTCACCTCCAGGGGCCCACGGGGACTTTAGTTATAGGCCTAGTGGCAAACAGAGGTGTTGGGGGTGGCTTCTGAGGAAAATCAACATTATCTTGCCTGGCAACTGCCTCAGGGGAGGCCATCACTGTTGCCTCAGGCAGTGCATGGTTTATCTCCTCAGACAATGGTGGAAAGGCTGATGGCAGCGTGGGTCAGGGAGATGATGTTGCTACTACTGGGGATGGGGAAGCTGTTCCTTCTGGCAAAAAAGTTTAATCAGTGTTTATAAACTCAGTGTTTCCTGCTTCATCAGGGTACTCCCACACATTCCCATTCCAAGTTGCAGAGTCCTGTTCTTTTCCAATCAATGCCCTCACTTTAATAGTAGACACCTGGTGAGGCTGTGCATGCACCTTTCATTGCAGGTCAGCCACTGGCATGATAAGAGCTTGTGTTTGGCCAGGCGTGGTGGCTCATGCCTGTAATCCTAGCACTTTGGGAGGCCAAGGCGGGTGGGTCACCTGAGGTCAGGAGTTCAAGACCAGCCTGAGCAATATGGTGAAACCCCATCTTTACTAAAAATACAAAAAACTAGCTGGGCGTGGTGGCGGGCACCTGCAACCCCAGCTACTTGGGAGGCTGAGGTAGGAGAAACACTTGAACCCAGGAGGTGAAGGCTGCAGTGAGCCCAGATGGCGCCATTGCACTCTAGCCTGGGTGACAAGAGAAAAACTCTGTCAAAAAAAAAAAAAAATCTTGTGTCTGTTTTTCCACAATTTCAGCTCTTTCTCTACAGGAGATAACACTCTCTCAGGGTAATCTCAGCACATTTGAGGCTCACTATCTGCTTCTGAAGCTGGGACACAGAATCCCTGAGTTAATCATTTTCTTTCATCACTTTGTCCACTGAACTTAGAAGCAACCAAACAGCTTCATTATGTTCCTTGGTTCTCCACATATGGTCAAAGGTATTATGTATAGATTCACTAAACTCCTTGCCTCTCAGGAGTGGTGAATCAGGAGTATCAAATGCATTTGTTTTGCATAACTCTCCAAACAGTTCACTCCAAGTACTCTCAGTGTTCTCCATACTACTAGAAGTAGAGTCCTTAGCGTTTTTGGGTCTAATCATATTAAGCAGCCAACTCCAGAAACCCTAAAGCCAATGAAAGAACTCCATCCTTTAATATTCTTCCTCTGGAACTACTCCTGGAACCAAAATCTCTACTAGTCAGGGTTCCCTTGGAGGGACAGAACTAATATAATATATATACATGCACATATATACAATATGTGTGTTCAGTTTATACATACATACATTGCATTTCTAGAAGTTAAAACAGATTTGTGCTGATGCAGGCATATGTTGCATACTTTTTCAGGCCATCTGATTGAAGTATGCATATTCACTAAGGAGTGGAAGGAACTAAAAGGCGTATCTATCAATATATAAATATTAACTATGTGGTCATGGAGTCTAATATAGCAGAAAAGATACGTAAGTGCCCCAAAGATGTTGTATTTAGATGGAGTTACTTATAAAGTGCAAACTAATGACCGTAAATAAATGTGAATTTGAAGTAAACAGTTTACAAGTTTTAAAAATAAATTTCCAAGAATAGCAAGCTTTATAAAATAATACAAACTGTCAAGAATTATAGATTTTGAATTAATTTAAAACTCATCTGGATAATGACTCAAATATTTGCATTATTTATCATACTTTTCAGAGCATTTTCAGGTACACACTATATACATAGAAAAGTATATATATTTTTCCACCTGCCTTCCCAAGATACGAGTTTTGCCATGTTGCATTTCTTCTTCACTATGAGGGTAAAAAAGGTAAGAGATATGATCATGACTTTAGACATGTACAATTTGGATAGCGCTGATCATCTGTTGAGCAGTGAATCCATTAAATACATGTGCTTGTCTGCATCTACTACTGTTTTCTACTGCAGTAATAGTTTTCATTGAATTTTTTCACATATATAATACATAAGGAAAATTTTGAGTTTCTAATGACTTATAATAGCAATGGAAGGATAGTAGCCCAAAATAATTTAAAATACAGAAATCAGAGCAGATAAACAGCTCTCTATATAAAGAAAATCTTATTGGGATCTCAGGTGTTGATCTAATTTAGTTACCTGCTTTTCAGGATAGATGACTATTTTCATATAATATTTTGGGATGGTTATTATGTGATTTGCCTTATAACCTTAACTTCAGTACTTCTAGATGCTTCTTAAAAATTAAGCCCTTCCTTTGCTCTGATCTAATACTCCTTGTGATAGTTCGTCTAAAATATCATACTCCTAAGTGAGGGATTCATATTATATGAGGTGACAGACTGTTTCTGCTTTAATTCATTTGACTGAAAGGGATCTTTGATGACATTGTCTCCCTATGACCATTCATTAAGCAAATGAAGTAATTGAGACTAAGAAAGATGAAGTGACATAACCCGGGGGCATAAAATTATTCCATGAGAGAATCCGGAGAGAATGCAGGGCTGTGTTCCTGACTTCAGAGTGTATGTCTAAGTCCTGTTGAAGTTTAGCCAATTTGAAATCATGGGCAGAGAATTGGAAATTCTATAATGGATAACATTTGCAAAGGGAAATTTCATGTAAAGGAGAAAATAGATATAACATGCAAATCCTGCAGTGAGCTATTTCGTTTGTCCTTTAAGCTGAGGTGATGACACTGCACCATTTCTTATTATCTGGGGGTCTGGATATGACTGAAAAAATCAGTATGGAACTTCATCATCTTCCACAGTTATTGAGCATCCAGCCTACGTGCAGTGCTGAAGTCAGCCATCTGCGCTGCGGTCTCTTTCACGCAAGAGGCTGGACCCAGGGCTGGGGAGGAGGTTTCAGCATGTAATTCTTGCCTCAGACAAGATTGGGGGTTCTGTCCTTTACCAAATAACATTGTATTTTCTAGCTAAAATTCTCATCCAAATTTCTATTGAATTTAATGTTTCCTTATCAGAACACAATGTTCCCAAGTCTTCTAATACACATGCTTTTCCAGTACTGCTGGCTGATTCAGATATTTCCTGCTCAAAAGATTTTCTTACTCAAGAGACTCTCTGTGATTTCAACCAGTATAAACTCTGACCTATTTGTGCCTAGATAAGATTTCTGCTACTTATGAAAACGTTGTTAATCATTATTCATTGAAAATATTTAACTGCACATTGTCACTTAACCAGGTTGTACTCAGGGAGTTGAACCCAGTTATAACATTAGTGGAAGAAAACATAAGAACGAATAGATATTGCAAAAATTACATAGTGTATCCACTAATCAAATATGAATTCATTTTACATTAGCTCATGCTTTGCATTATCCATGTCTTATTTGTTCTTTCTGTTACCTTTCACTATCCACGGATATAAGATTAATGAGGATTGTTTTTGTTAACATTTGACAAATGTCAAAACATAGCTTCTCACATTCCACTAGTGACCTCTCTCTGATTTTCAGCCTATGTGCTCTTGTCTCTGTGTGAGCTTTTCAGATTTGATCTCAGTGAGAGTCAGATATATTCACAGGGTTTTGCAAAATAATGAAATGGAACATCGTAATGAAAGTGCACATCCCTGGTATCAGGTTTCTTTATGAGTTCCCAAATAATTTAGGTTCAGTTACTGAGACTTGGAAGTGCCTTGGATATGATCAAAAGGGAGTCAGCACACTTCACAGACACCAACTCCTCTATCAGCACTCTGGAAAACGTCCCTGTCTTAAACATGTTAATGTTGTAAAGGCACTCCTAAGGCCTAGGAAACGTTCCTTAACAATCTCCTATGCTATATACAACTTTCTCTCTCTCTCTCTCTTTTTTTTTTTCTTTCTACAACTCTAATGGCTTAGCTGAGAGGCTGTGGGCAAATTGAAGCAGGCTAGAAGTATTACGTGGTTGGTTAGAAAAGGTTGATTTGTTTCTGACATGAACATACGGTCAGGTTTTGGAGAAGTTGTAAACAAAGCTTTGAACCATCCAACTGAATTAATAATAGGTTCTCAGTCATGTCAAGATATGTTCTAAGTACCTCCTTGTTATGAACGTGTAATTGCGTTGGGCTTATCCAATGGTAGATAGTGAAAATATGTCATTTTTTGGCTGACCAGCATGTGAACTCTTTATCTTGGAGAAATTCATCAAATCCTGGGAGTCCTGGTGAATCAAGCCAGTGATCATTTGGTCTCTTTGCTGCAAGGCCCTGCCTGAGCATGTTGTATTACCTGGCCAGGAAGGTGTACCTACTCCAGAATTGTACTCCCCAGATCTTGAAGACACAGAGGCATTAGAAAACCCATTTTTCTGACTGGTGGCAGCCTTAGTGGCAGTCACGTTACATTTCTAGTTTGGTTGTAGATGAGTATGCAGTGTGAGCTGGGAAGTTTAGTGTTCAATGAAAATACTGTCTTTGTTTAAATGATTTTATGTGTGAAACCACTGATGTCAGTCCTAACCACTACAAACATTCTTTGTTCCTGCCCAGCTTTTGAAGCTGAGTTACTGGATAATTTTGTGAATTACCTAACATCCTTTTAATCCATTTGATGTCTGCTTAAATCATCCAAAGTTCATTTCTATTTTTTGGAACTTACAGCTTTGACTACTGTTGCTACACTGTGCAATACATACTGGTAGATAATTTTGCATATTGTGCCATATTAATAATTTAACTCCCTACAGAAAGTTTATCAATTCTTATATTCAAAAGAATCTTTGGTGAATGAAAATTAGTAGTTGTCTATATGACATCTTATGATTACATTTTCATTCTGATTCCATTGCAGAGAGACTATTTAGTTTTAGGGAGGCACTGTGGGTTCAACTTGCATCAAGGAGGATATAGTTTTAAAGATTTATAGTTTGGTTCGATTAGTTCATGTCTTTGTTTACTGAGCTAAACAGTCAAATGAGCTATCGAATTCAGTGCTATGGTATGTTCAACTACCAAGATCAAACACTTCAAATCTTGGTTCGTAATGAAAATGCCCCCCCCGAGAACTTTTATGTGTAATCCAGAGAGAAACACCAGACCTGAAGCAAAGATTTAGCTTTCAGGGTTATATACTTTATTCTGTGTTTAATGTGGGGCTTAATGCTCATGCTATCGGACAAGAGGTCTTAGACTTCTGAGCAAGAATGTGCTGTACTTTTAAAATGAAGAGCAGTGAGAATACTATTCCCTCTCCCGTCACATTAGCAGCAAGACTCACTCCTCAAATGTTTCCTGCTGGTTCCCACCGAGCACAGGAAGCAATGTTCTGGTGATTAAGCAGCAATATCATTATAAAAGCCAAATGAAAAATCATTGTGTTAATGAACTTTATCTCAAAAAAGATTAGTTTTTTAATGTTAAGCCTCTTCCAATATGAAAGAGAAAATGTATTTCCATTCCATTTAATCAACCAGAGATGTTCATAATCTATACAATTTCATATCCTGTCTGTGCTTATCTCTCTGATCTGCATGTGCAATGACTTCAATGGATGTTGTCTCAGTATTTTACTAGATCTCAGCCTCTCCTTTCCTCCCTCCCCAATGCACGTCTCCAGAAATTTAGCCATAGTTTTTCATGAATTAGATAAATTAGATTTGTTGGTAACAAGCAACATGTGGTCCACAAATTAGTAATAACAATAAAATTCCTGAGAAACAAAGTTTGTCACTTAGAAAAAAAATTGGAGTGCCTCTTTAGGGAAAAAAAAAAACAACAAATATTAATTTCCCTTTATAAAGTGCTTTTATGAGCTTTGGGTCCTGAGTTGTATTTTGATGAACGGTGTCTTTTCAAACACAAAACACCCCCTCCAAAAACATAAAGTTTTGCTACAAATGGGCAGAAGATAAGACTATGAACCCAAAGTATTGCATTCTTTCTTTTTGCATCTTATATATTCTTAAGGAATTTTCATAGACATAAAATGAGTGCCAGTTACCACTATTACCACCCCCATCTATTTCTCACTTTTGGTGCCATTGTACTAGATGCTAATGTGAAAGAAACTTGAGATAGGGTTCCTGCTGGGTAGAAACTCATAACTCAAAATGGACATTGTCAATCTAGACAAAAATCATTTAACAAGAAAAGTGCAACTCTCCAACACCCCAAGGGCAGTGTCTAGTCAAAAATTTGATAGATTTTTACCTTAACAGTCCTCAACTATGGGGTCATGGGCTGGTGACAGAAAAAGCATGCATATGTCTTATCTACAATATAGCTCAGTGTTTTTCAAAACAGGAAATACAACATTTCATGTGACACATAAGCAAACACTAAAAATATAACTTTAAATATAAGGAAAAGTGTATGGCTATCAATGAGATTTCATGTATAATTTTACCACATTTGAGACTAAAGTCAATCCATTTTAAGCTGACTTAGAAAAGTTATGAGTTAATCATAGTCAGATGCTAATGCTGGTATGGAAAAATTATGACATTGTATGTGAATAAATGGCACCAGGAAAACACTATTTTAACCATAGTCAATTGCCATTTCTCATGGGAATAAATTAAAACAGTTGTGTACCATTGTCAATGTTTGAGGTCCCTCTAAAGTATATCTTGAGGCAAGAACTTGAATTCTGATAGTTCATTTGGGAAGTAACTTCAGAGAGTGCAGTGGGGGAGTGGGAAAGAGAGATATGGAAGGAGAGAAAGGCAATTAAGACACATTGAGGTTGTTATTCCAAACTCAATCACATAGAGGACACACTGATAAACTGTAGCATACAGTACAGCACTGCTCACTGAGGGCAAGTAAGCTCAGGTGTTTATGCATATCTTCCCACGTATCACTGGTTAATGGTTGCTCCTGGGGACATTCATTTCCTGGCACTTCTATGCTATCTTGAAGAGTCCACATGAGCTTTCTGGACAGATTGTGTCTTCATGCAGAGAAGGATAGGAAACATTCAGTGGTGTATGAAATGAGAGACACCCTGACACCATCTTCTGTAACCTTTGCTCTAGATGCTATTGAATTGCTTTAAAATGGGTTTTAAATGACCAGTAATGCATGATTTATTTTCCAGAGGTTTTACTTTAAAAATTGCGTTCTGATTCTGGGGAAATTATTTATACCAATGTCATGTAAATGAGACAATTGTTTTTTTTTACAGCCTACAGGTCTTAATTTTTTTTTTTTTTAACACCTATTATGCCATGAATTCATAGGGAATAGGTTCCAGCAGGTTGGGCTCCTTCCCATTGGTTCTCACTAAGTGTGCTTCTCTGGGTGGAGCAGGCTGGTGCTTCAGTTGAAACCAGGTAACTTTCTCTTTGGCTTCTTTCTTTTTCTGATCATTTTCCTTCACGCGTTTCAGGAAGCTATCTCTGCTCTTAGAGTGCTTAATGTGCTCAATACGCACATTAATTCTCTTGGCAAGAATCTTGCCCTTAACTTGTTTGTTTATAACAATGCCAACAGCATTCTGGGTAACACTGTAGACTCTTCCAGTTTTGCCATGGTAACACTTGTGGGGCATTCCTTTTTGAACAGTACCCATTCCCTTGATGTCTACAATGTCGCCTTTCTTATAGATTCACATATATGTGGCCAAAGGCACAACTCCATGTTTTCTAAAAGGCCTAGAGAACATATATCGGGTGCCTCTCCTCTTTCCCTTTGTGTTTGTCATTTTTTTCTTAACTGGACTATCTCTTCTCAACTAGGTTGAATCAACAAGAATTGAATCCTATTTATTTTGTGTTTTGTATTATAAATGTTTGAGGAGCTGGCAGATAACGAGTTAATACTCACATATGTGATATGGCTATGCATATATTGACATCTTGGGCTAAAATTTAATTCTGGAAATTAGGAACAAGAGACAAAGTTAGGTGTTTGGGAGGAAAAACAAAAGACCAACAAATTATACATAGCTCCATTAGTATCCAAAGGGGTTTTTAGGTCATCCCCTTTTCAATTACCCTTCTACCACAAAATACTTTTTTTTTCCAGATCCTGTTGTTCAAGTCCATTAGTATTTGCCTTCCTAGGCTTAATCCCAAATCATTTTTTGCCAGCCATCTCTAAGCAGCTCTGGTGCCTGTTTTTTTGCTGTGCACTTCCTAGAATACGCACCACCTCCCCATTTGTCATCTGGCAGGTTAGTCTATCTCTATTTTTACCCTCCAGCCAACTGACAATAAATAAAAGTCATGGCTTGAAGCTTTAATTTTTCAGAAATCTCAGTATTACTTGGAATATAAGTGCATATCTCAGATCCTCAGTTGAGAAAGCTAAAGTGCTACTTGGAGTTTAAAAATTGATCCTACTTTAGTGGAACAGAAACTTGCAGCTAGAGTATGGGAGGCCGCTGGAGGAGTGCCCTGTCACTTTAAAATATGCCCCATTTTGTACCACTACTATCAGGTTCTCACTGAGAGCAATGACTGGAGAGTGAAAACATGTTTAAAAACAGTAACGTGACTCCTTAGCCATGCTTTAAACAGTAACTTGACTCCTTAGCCATGCTTTGGCAGGATGCTTCACTATTGATCAGAAATGGAATTGTAGTCTTTCTTCTCAGACTGCAAATGTATTTTTACCCCTGCACAGTCCAGTAGCAAGCTCCAATTTAGAATTGCCACTTGTAGCTCAGCTCTTTCCTCTGAGTCACCAGTACTGATGACCACCCGAGGAACATATTTTCTTTTGCCTTTCACACTACTATTCTTTGTGCAAAACCAAAACTGGAGTTAATTAAAATGCACCAGAAAACTGCTGCATGCACACAGATCCAAAAGGAACCATATCCATTCTTAACTAAAAGCACACTGTGATTCAAAGAGCAACGCTTAACCGGTGATTGTATAGGAGCCCGTGGAAAACCAGAATCTACACATGAGGGGGAAAGAATGCTAGCTTTGATCATTTCTATGGCCTTTCCCTTTAATCCTTAAGTCTGTAAATGAAAATTAACATTCATTTTAATTTTTATCAACAACAGAAAACATTCATTGAGAGTATACTCTGTGACGGAAAGTGTTTTAGGAGCTGGAGATAGGAGATCAATTAAGAATGGTTACTGCCTTCAAGTTATGTACAATATCCTCATTTGGGAAGGAAAACACAAAGTGATTTATTCAGTGAATTCTGAGAGGTTGAGAGGCTTGAAAGGAGCACAGAGAAGGGCTTCATGTGCCACAGGTTGGTGAGCACGCGTGAATGGGCTTGCTTCATTTTTAAAGCTTTTAGAACAGTGAAGGAGCCCAATGAGAGGCTACAGGTAGGTGAAAGGGAAAGACAAAAAGGTTATCATTCTAGAAATGACTGTTCCAACCACAAGCAGGGCAGTGGAAGATATTCTTTCTCTGTCTTTTATTCTATAAATATTTACTAATCCTCACTATGTGCCAGGAACTCTGCTTCATTTCAGAACCAGTAATAAGGATCTTTCACAGGGAAGCAGAAACAGTTGGAAAAGTAACCTATAGATTAAAATACATGGCAAAGACTTAGAAACCTGTCATACGGGATAATTTTTGGATCCCAGTTCAAACACATTTTTGAAGTTTATTAGACAGTTGGGAAAATTTGAATACTGACTAGCTATTTGAAATATTGTTGATGAAGTGTCATTTCATTGGTGTTCGATAACACTTTTATGGCTGTGTTTTCAAAAAATCCTTCTCTTTCAGAAATATACCCCGAAATATTTATAAATAGAATGAGATCAAAAAATAAAATAAAAAATTTAAAAGTTAGAATCTTATCCATGTTTGAGTACCTCTCCAATAATTTAGTGTTTATTGTGATGCGGCTGGTTCTGGTTTGAAAGCCGTAAGCAGTTGATCGTTTATTCTGGCTTGTCATAAATGTTTATGGGCTTTTACTATAGGATTGGGGTAAACATGCAACAATACCCTCCCTGTCTCCCCTCACACTGCTTTCTTCCAAGCCCTTTGTGTCCTTTTCCGTTTTTGTGGGGCTCAATCATGTCACTTCCCACTTCCAGTGTCCCACTCTTATTATCTGAATTTCAAAGCAATGTCCATTTTGGACAAGTGCCCTTTCACTGATTACCTGCACAAGTGGAATTAATATGATGTGACCTATACACAAACACAATAAAGTGTTTACCCTCTTTCAAAACAAATTACAAGCCCCTTTGAAACCGTTTCTGTCTTTCTAAAACATGAAAAAAGGAAGTGCTGTCTTAGATGGATGTCTAAGGAGGTGAAAGTCTTCCACCAATCAGAGGAATGGATTTTAAAAGACGCAAGATCATCCTTGAAAGCCATTATGAATGGAGCATAAGAATTCCATTTTTCAGCATTTCTCCTTTATAAAGGCAAGAAAATAGATTGAGAAAATAAACCTAAGCAAACATTTGTCACTGATAAATCTCCCACTGCTTGGGAAAAAAGTGGTCATTGTCTTGTAGCCTGAACATTTTCTTTCCCCTTGGATGAACTAGAATTCATTTGCTTTATCAATAGGGCCTAATCGCCTCTTCCTCTTCTCTGCTGGGATTATGCTTTAGTTCTGTCTGATTATACTGTCATTCAGATCTGAAATGAGGATGGCAGAAAGAATAAGCAAAATATTTAACAGAGCTAGTTATAAAGAACTATTTCTTAGCCTTCCTATCAGCAGATGAACAGAGGCATCACCCATACAATTATGAGCCAACCATATTTATACCACAAGCCCTTTTTCAAAGTGCCCTTTCTTTACTGTTGAAATCATGCCAAATGGCTTAGTATTGCTTGAATAAATATTATGTACTTACCAGGTTGGCTTGAAAATAGTTTGAGAATTAGCTCTTGATCCATCAATGGGCAACAAGAAAATTGTAGCTACTGAAAGGTCTGTTAACATTCTCCCCTGCAAGCAGTCCCAGAAGTCAGAGTCATTTTCTACTTTAAGAGTTGATTAATGGGAAAAGAGCTCTTGTGCTAAAATAAAATGTCAATAGTTCCGACACAGAACAGTGTAGCTAGACCAGTTTAAAGAGGCTTGCTCTGTGTTCTTTTCTTTTCTTTCTCTTTCTCTCTTTTTCTCTTTCTCTTTTTCTCTTTCTCTCTCTTTTTCTCTTTCTCTCTTTTTCTTTCTCTCTCTCTTTCTTTCTCTCTTTCTTTCTCTCCTTCCTTCCTTCCTTCCTTGCTTCCTTGCTTCCTTCCTTGCTTCCTTGCTTCCTAATGGGCTCCAGGTTAAGGACAGGTAATGCAAAATGAATATAATACACTCTTTACCCTTGCAAACTTTATAGTGTAGACAGATAATACTATGCAAGATGTGTTCAAATCATGTATGATTCAAACATGACTCTATGATAGTACTTAGGACACTATATTTTATTTGTATACATTTATATATTCCCCGTGGAGTTATGCATGAATGCCCAAGGCAAGTATCATTTTGAATGCTCAGTGCCTTGGACTGTGTTCAGCACATAGGTTTTCAATACGTGTATTCTGAATATATAAATGAGTGATATTCCATCAAGTGTAAATAGAGTGAGATTTCCAGGAAAACAGAACAATACTGAACAAGGCTCATAGATATGGATGTAAATATGCTGTTTGAGGAAAAGTGAATATTTCTCCAGTTAAATATAGCATACCAGAATTATAACCAGGGAAGTCAAGGAAAGGAAGAGATAAGAGTGGAAAGGAAGTGATAAGAGTAGAAAGGCAAGTTGGAATCTAATTATGAATGAGTTTGGCCTTCTATGCAAAGGCAGTGGGATATACAATGAATATATAGCCTAAGTTGTGCTGGTAGAAAGATAATTGTCAAGCCAGAGGTGAGTTAGGAAGGGGACCATTTCCAGCCTGAAATGAAGTTGACTGAAAAGCCTATGGCTGGGATGAAGGTGAGTGAATGGAAGGAGACTTAGAGAGTGAAACCAAAAGTATTAATGATTCATAGGATGAAAGATGCTTCAGAGAAAGAAACAGACTAGAAAGTGACCTTGGACTTTGAAGGATGCCTGGAGATAATGTGATAAGTATTTCAGATTAAAAAAAAAAAACAACAGGAAAATTTAGGTCCCCTAGAACAAAACAAGAAAAAAAATTTATCCCCAAATTCTCAGGTGTTCTGACTATTAAATGTCTGAGACTTTTTCTGTGCCACTGAGTCTGAAATTCTAGAGCATCTTTTTTTTACCTTAAAGAAGGCCTATCTTGTGTCATACATCCTGAATATGCAAATATGGCCAATTATGTTCTCTTAATGTATATTTTCTTTGGAAGACCACTGGAATTTAAGGGAACTACTGAAGAAACCCCCAAAGTCATTATGGGGTCTAAATACCCTAGAGGGAGCACTCAGACATTCTGTGTCCTTGCCACAGGTTTGTAATGCTGCCCGGCATGTCAATCTGCTGACTTATCTAGATTCAGGAATTTCTTCCTAGACATTCCATTTCATAGATTATGGTTGTGTCAGCAATCAGAAAATAACAGAAATCCCTTCCCACAGGGAATTAAAAATAAAGACATTTATGGCTTCCCATTACTGGGAGTCCAGAAATAGGGTGTGTATCAGGGATGACAAAATATACTTGCCCAAGTATATTTTTCTAGCAGTCTTTTGACCCTGATTTCCTCTGTTGGGATTGAAATCTCCGGAAAGGTGATTAAAATAGCTGTAGGAACTGAACACAGGAGAGTGTTAAGAGAGAAAGAGAGAAGCTACTGGAAACTGTCCCAGAAAATAAAAGCAAAATAATCCCACACTTTACCAGCAAATGTTTCCTGCATTCTCATTGGCTCAAATCATACAATATACCTATGCTTGAAGCTATCACTGGCAGTAGGATGAGATTAATTTTAGAATCAATCAGTTCCCTGGAAAGAAAAAGAAATACAGAGATTGTGTAACAAAATTATTACAAGAGTGGAATGATCAAGGAGTCAGAGAAATTAGTCAGAGGCCAGTAACTGCCATAAGCCACTATTGCCCCTATCCTTGCAAAGAAAGAAAGGGGGCAGGTGGTACAATGCTGGGTGTAGGAATTGGTGCTGCTTCTGATGAAACTCCTGCTCTGTCACTAGGTAAGAAAGCAAAAGACCTCTGTCCCACTTTGTGTGCTAGAATCTATGGTTATCTACAGGTTCTTTCAGCTGCTGAATCATTTGCCAGAACTGGAAGCAGGAAGACAATAGCTTTTCCCTCCCTACCCCTTCTTATTTCCCATCCAATGCTTCTTATTGACAATACCCAGCTGGCAAAATACTCTAAGAAATGTCATTTGTAGGCTACCATTCCCCTGCTGGAGCATATAGAAAAAAGACTCTGGGGCTAAGTGTCTACATACAAACAATTGGCACCGCCTTAGACCACACAGGCCTGTATAGGGAGCTCAGGAGTGTGGTGGGTGAGGATAGGGTTATAGCAGGTAGTAGTTTCTCTGAAGCACATAGATTAAGTGGGTAAGAGAAATACCTAAACAAACATGGGTTCTGTTAACAGCGAGGAGGGGGTCATGAATACTGGACAGCATATATGAGAGAGGCTGACAACCAATCCCAAAATTCATTTTCAATAATCCAAATTGGTAGAGACTTTGGAAAATATCCCTTGAATTCAAATTGCTTAAATAGTGTTGTGTATCCCTTGATAGTCTAAGAAGACTGTTGTTATTATTTCTGCTTCTATGAGAGAAATACCCCACATGGACCAAGAAGAAGCATTTCTATGGGAGATATTGTTATCACTGCAACACAAGAGCTAAAAGGAGTAATCAATGCATTAACCGAGATCACCTCATTAAGATGGAATGTGTTAGACATGCTCACACACATTATCAGTAAGTTTGACTGTTTTATCACTTAATTGATGCTAACAGATTTTCTTCTCAAAGTTTTCACTTCGTATTGGCTCAGTGGGAGTCCGAGCATCATTACCACAGGGCTGGGAATGAAAGATTTTGTCAACTCTTTTCCCTGATGAATATGTCATTTAGGAGGACTTCTGGAGGGCAAGACAATCTAGGTTTACAGTGTGGCTGGAGTGCCGTGCTGCAGTCTCACCAGACCTATTTTGAGTTGCTTGGCAAGATATAAAAGATTGCTCCATTAACTTACTTGTATCCTCCTTGACTTCTAGAAATTTCTAAACGTCGTTTCTTGTCCAACAGACATTCTGCTTAATGATTCTTCTTTCTTTTTGACCATCAATACAACACAAATGACTAGTCAGCCTTTTATGAAATGTGCACCTATGTGCATATTGCACATCTACCTGCGATACCACAACATCTGTCTGCTTTTTAATACTAATCTTGCAGTCCTCTAATTTCTTTCAGACAATAGGGTCTGGCCATGTCTACTTTATTTTATGATTTTCTTATAGAATGTGCTCCTTGTCTTAATTTGGATGCTCAAACACTCAATGATACTCATCATAATTATATTTACGTTACTGTTTAAAATGTTTTTAAACTACAAAGAAATGTAAGCTAATTTTAACACTTAAAAATAATAGCAGTGTTGAAAATAAAAATTATACTCTACTTACTCTAAAATTCCTGCCCATTTTATGAAATCATGCTTGGTATCTCCCTCTAGATTTTTTATTTAATTCAACAAGAATGTTTATGTGTGAAATATTTCATCATGCAGAGAAACATAATGAAGATTATTAATTTATGTTAAGTGCCCAGTAAAGTGCCTGGCATATAGTAAGTGCTATTAAAGTTTTATTCAGTTAAAATATAAGTCCATTTATTCACTGTCAAGGTTTTAAGTATGTTCACATTTTTCTGTATTTGCTTCAGATCACTTTGTGCTTAAAAAGAAATAAAGCCTTATAGATTCATTAAAACCTCAGGCCCATGACTTTCCTCCCGAAGTCTCTCCCCCTGATTCTTCTCTGAATGGACCTGTTAGGGAACAAGGGTTGGTAGAAATCTTAGCATCTGCTTCTTGGTGTGTAGAATCTCCATATATATTTTGGCAACATTACTGTATATCTATATGTCCATAATTAGTATATGCTATAATTTGTGCATTTAAAAAAAAAATTTACAAAACCAGGATTATATTGTTTTAAAAAGTTACATTTCCCCTTCTCATTACGGTTTTGTGATTTATCCATTTTAATTCACATAACCTTGTTCATTTAATTTCTGTATATTTTTCAATTGTGTGACTAATGGATATTTACTTACCTCTTAGCAGTAGGCTTTCAGGTTGTATTAACTATTCTGCTATTACAAAGGGTGCTAATGTAAACGGCCTTGTTTGTGCTGCCTCAAGCTCTCCTTCAAGAGTGGCTCTACAAGCTTCCTGGATGGTAGTATAAATGCATCTTCAATTCACTTGGTATTAATAAATTATTTTCTAAATTAGCCACATCAGTTGACAATATTACTAACAAAGCAGGAGTATTTCCCTCTTTCCTACATTCTCACTAACAACTGGCCTGCTCAGACATTTTAATTTTTACCAATCTGGGTATAAAGTGACATCAATTTTTATTTTGGATCCTTTGAATATTATTGAGAATATACATCTTTTTATATGTTGTTGAGCGATTGTTCCTTTTCGTGAAATATCCTTTGCTCATTTTTCTGTTGGGTCATTCACATTTTTTATTGTTTTCACTGTTTTTGATATAAACTCTTTATGGGTTATTTACATTACAAGTATCTCCTCTAGGATGTAGCTTATAAATCTTATCTCTGTTTATGGTATCTTTAATTTTAATGTAGTGAAATTTCTCATCTTTTTCATCTTTGGTTTGTTTTGCCTGTTGTAAATGTTTTTTGTATTCTCTTTTGAAAGTTTTAAAGCTTCTCTTTTAATATTTAGGCCTTTAATCTGTCTAGAATTCATATTTGTGTAGGTTATAATAGTCTTTCTATTTTCCATATTAGTAGCCAATTGTCCCAGCATCATTTATTAAGAATTCTATTCTTCTGCAACTTTTACATATTTTGTTACACATCAGATTTGTGTTATCCCAAATTATCATATGTTCAGCACATTCGACTCAGCTCATTGTTTAAGTTATCTCTTCTATTTTTCTATACCTCTCTTCTATTTTCTTTCTCTAATACCACTAGGTGCTAATTTAAGAATTATTGTCTAGACTGCATGATACCAAGACTTTCCTATTAAAAGTGGCTTAGTGTTTTGTTTCTAGCATGTCTACTTGTTTATAGTGGAATGGTATTTTGCCTACAGACTCTTGGCAGAACTAGACTTCTTTTTGATGTTTATAAAATACTATATATTAGAAAAAAAATTGTAGTATATAACCCTAAGAATTTTTGGCCCCCTCGATCCTCACTGTTGAAGCAGCTAATGATTTCTGCATTTGCTGTCCAGGAGAAGGGGTGACGCAGAGAAAGAATGTCAAAGCAGGTTCTACAAACAGTAGAATCAAAGATTTAGCCTAGACCCAGAAGAAACAGAAGGCATAAGGAGAAAATTTGATTGTATATATTATTATGACTATGGATGGAACTGCTTAAGAAAAATTGGAAATGGCAGTACTTATAAATAAAGTACATATTTATTAAGCATTAGCTTCAGCAATCTGGTCAAAGTTATTACGCAGACTCTTGACTATGATTGCTCTCTGTTGATGAGTAACATTCAAAACATTTTGGCTTTACAGCATGATCTAAGAAACATAAGCCATATGAAAACCACCATTCTCTTTGTACTCAATGAGGTTAATTTGCCCGGGTTACTTCTTAGTAAATTATGAGATATGATTGTGCCACTGCACTCTAGCCTGGGTGACAGAGCGAGACCCTGTCTCAAAAATAAAAAAATAAACTGGAAAATACTTTGTAATTCTACAGTAGCTAGCTTATAGGAACAGAACCTATAAACATAAAGGGCTTTGTATTCTGGAAAGTATACAATATATACAATGGCCCTCTCTGCTTTTCTTTGGATTGTTTGTGTTAGCCTTGGCCTGAAGTGAATCCAAGTCCTCAAAACCTGCCTGGTTTTGTCATTTTTAGCTGGAAATTAATGGGAAACCTTCACCTCTCCCTGGCAGCAGCAGTGGAGCCAACAGCAGTCGCTTTAGCCTCCCAGGAGCTCTGAATTCTGCTTGGGGCTGGGGCCAGGTTGGGACAGGTAGCTCTTGGTGCTGCTCAAGTGGTGGAACCACAGTGTTGAGCGTTTTCTTTGTCTTTATACTTGCAATTCCATAAAACAATTTAAAGTTATAGTATTCTATTTTAAATCAATAACAATTCTACTTCAGCTGAGGGTGATTTTGGATCCTTAAAATACTTGCCAGTCTCTGGAGGCATTTCTGGTTATAACAACTAGTAGTTTCTACTGACATCTTGTCAATAAGCATTGCTATGATGCACAGGACTGCCACCCTTCCCAGTCAAAAAATAATTTTCTGACCCCTAAATATAGAACCTAAATTATCAGTAAAAACCTCTCCCTTATGTAAACATACTGGGAGGGTCTCCAAGGACTATAGGAATTTAGTAAATTTGAACAATAAGCCTGTTTTACAGACTCCAGCCTTGCAGCCTGTTTTTTTCCCAAACCCTGTATGGAATGAGGTCACCTAGTTGGTTGGAAGCAGTTCTTGACAGACCATGGCATCTTACAGATGAACGTGAGTGAACTTTCCTCAACACCATGCCAAAATCTCCAGCCTGGGAGGAACTAGAGCTGCTTCTTCTTCTTTTTTTTTTTCTTTTTTTTGAGACAGGGTCTTACTCTGTCACCCAGGCTGGAGTGCTGTGGCATGATCTCGGCTCATGGCAACCTCTGCCTCCTGGGTTCAAGTGATTCTCATAACTCAGCCTCCCGAGGAGCTGGGACTACAGGCATGCACCACCATGCTTGGCTAATTTATGTATGTTTAGTAGAGACAGGGTTTCATCCTGTTGCCCAGGCTGGTCTTGAACTCCTGACCTCAAGTGATCCACCTGCCGCAGCCTCCCAAAGTGTTGGGATTACAAGTAGGAGCCACTGCCCCAGCCGAGCTATAGCTTCATTACCATCTCATGCCACCCATGTGCTGGCATAATGACTCAGTGGGCTTGCACCACTGGGACCCCTCCTCTACATGCAGTGTTGCGCCCTCTCCCCTCTCCATCTGCCCCATAGCACCTTTCTGTCACTTTCCCTTAGGGAGACACTGCTGTGAAGAATCCTTTCAGGGCTCTCCTTACCTGTGATAATACAACTCTTATTGATCAAAACATGCTTCCTTGTGGAGAGTTTTTTGTTACTCACCAGGTGAAAGAATGCTTGTTTTTTCAGGTAACGTTTCCTCCATAGACTCCTGTCTCCACAATAAAATTCTGTGGATTCTGGAAGCCGGGATGGGAGGAGAGTTAGAGATGAAGTGAAGATTGTTTAGTGGTGGGGCCCCAGAGAAGGGCCATTGCACCGCAGTTTCTTTTAGCCCTCTTCCTAGCAGGGGGCCATGGTAAGAGTTGGAAGGAATATCAGGTTGACTTGGAGTACCTAAGGGAATCTTCAAGCTGACTCTGTGGTGGCATGAGTATTCTAACTTCCCTTTATTCCCAGTGTGTCACTGGAGTGGAACAGCAGAAATGATTCTGTGCTAGATCTCTGAGACAATGAAACGTACACCCCTTACAAAGTTTCCCAAAGTCCCAGAATCGAGCGTGAACAGTAAAGTGATTTCCCACGTGCCTACAACTGCAGGAAAAGATTGAAAAACTTAGAAGGATGAAACAGGTTTTCCATTGCCTATTTGTGGCTCTGGAACTGCAGAAATGTTGTCGATGGTAACCCCAAGCACCTTCTGGATATGTAGTAATCAATGAAATGGTAGAAACAGGCACGGGCTAAGACACAAAAACAAAAGTAAGTTCTTTGTGCTTTGAATCACCCAGTTCTCCTCCTGGTACTGCAAACAATGGCATCCTGCACCTCAACCTCCTTTCTGGGGGTTCTACATGTCAAACGCATTGGGATTGAATAGAAGCCCCAACAGGGGATCATGGTTATTTTTGTAACTTAGTAGTGTGGCAAAGGAGGTGGATTCAGAAATTAACTTCAGGCTGCCAATGACCTTGGATCTCCTACTGCTTTCCTTCTTATGAATTTAATTAGATTATTTTTATGTGTGATTTTAAAAAAATAACTAATTCCCCAAAAGATTGAAAACACCTTGAGAGGAAGGGTTATGACTACCGGTTCACTGCTCTGTCCCTAAATATTGTGCCTGGTGCATAAAGAATGTTTACCAAATACTTGTTGAATGAATGAACAAATATACACACGAATATACAGCTCATATGTAGTTATCATGGGAAAAACTCTAGTATGGGGTTTAGATGTTCTGGATTGATCCTGACCCATTCACTAATCATGGGTCATGTTGGCAAGTCATAACCTGTTCAGAGCCTCAGTTTCTTCATGGACAAAATGGGAAGGTTAGAGTTGAGCGGTGGTTTATGAACTGTGTTTACTCTGGGAATATGTTTGAGAATGGAATAGAATTTGTGTAGTTGGCCTGCTCAGTACTTCTTGCCTTTACTTCAGTGAGAGCAAAATTGATTTGTTTTAAATATTAGGCTTTGCATTTAAAGAATGTGTCTTTGGCTTATACACTCCCCAAACTCTGCCCACCCACTGCCCCCCATCACCAACCCATATGTACACACATACACTTGGGGAAAATACTTCTAAGTTCCCTTATATGTTCTTTTTAAAAATTTTTTATTTTAAATTTTCAATGCTTACGGGTATGTAAGTGTATATTTTTAATGGGGTACATAAGATATTTTGATACAGGCATGCAATGTGAAATATGCATATCGTGGTGAATGGGGTTTCTATTCCCTCAAGCATTTATCCTTGGTTTTACAAACAATCTAATTATACTTTTAGTTATCTTAAAATGTACAATTATTATTGACTGTAGTCATTCTGTTGTGCTATCAAACAGTAGTTCTTATAATTATATATTTTTATTCATTAACTATCCCTACTTTACCCCTACCTACCCCCCATTCCCACTACTCTTCCCAGCCTCTGAAAACCAACCTTCTATTCTTTTTTTCTTTTTTTTTTGAGATGGAGTCTTGCTCTTGTTACCCAGGCTGGAGTGCAAAGGCGTGATCTTGGCTCACTGCAACCTCTGCCTCCCAGATTCACGTGATTCTCCTGCCTCAGCCTCCAGCGTAGCTGGGATTACAGGCATGTAATCCTGTTAATTTTGTATTTTTAGTAGTGACGGGGTTTCTCCATGTTGGTCAGGCTGGTCTCGAACTCCTGACCTCAGGTGATCTGCCTGCTTTGGCCTCCCAAAGTGCTGGGATTACAGGCATGAGCCACCGCGCCCAGCCATCCTTCTATTCTTCATGTCCATGATTTCATTGTTTGGATTTTTAGATTCCACAAATAAGTGAAAACATGTGGAGTTTGTCTTTCTGTGCCTGGTTTATTTCACTGAACATGATGACCTCCAGCTCCTTTCATGTTGTTGTAAATGACAGGATCTCATTCTTCTTATGGCTGAATAACACTCCATTGTGTATACATACCACATTTTCTTTATTCATTTTTCTGTTATGGAAACTTAGGTTGTTTCCAAATTTTGGCTGTTGTGAGCAGTGCTGCAACAAACATGGGAGTGCAGATATCTCTTTGATATACTGATTTCCTTTCTTTTGGGTATATGCCCAGCAGTGGGATTGCTGGGTCATATGGTAGCTCTATTTTTAGTTTTTTGAGGAACCTCCTGTTAGAAATAGGTACTTGGTGCTGCAAAGAAGAACCAGTATTTAAACTGAAAATTTCTCAGCAGGGCAACTTTACTTCTGCAGAAGGGTGCTGCCTACATCTGATGGCAATTGTAAGAGCACACTGAGCAGGGTAGGGCAGGGGTTTTTATCCCTAACACAGCTCCTGTTTCTGTGTCCTTTCCCCATTGGACCAGAGTTGGACCACACAATCTAAACTGAACTGATTGGCTGATTTCGTTTAAAATCGAATAGGGTCAATTAGGTGGGAAGGGAGAGGCTGTGCATTACCAATTAGGTGGGAAGGGTGGTTTACAGAACCAGAAAGAACCAAGACATTTGAAGAGGAACTTATTGTTTCTGGCAATATCCCCCCTCTTTTTGTTATAGTTCTTCCTCTTAAAATTTTTCTGACATAATTTGGCTTTGTTGTTCTTCTTGGTGGTCCAGAAGTAGGAGTTTATCTGAATAGGGTGGAGGAGAATTGAAGGAGATTTTGGCAAGAGCTGTTTCTATAAGCCTTTGAACTAACCCACGAATACAAGGTATGATACAGCAACTTACAATAACAAGTACACCTTTAACAATTGCAAGAGAAGTAAATATTGAGGTCATGAGTCCTTTCCACTTTCCAAACCATCTCTCCATGAGACCTGAAAAGGGGCCATCTATTCCAGAACTTGCAGCTAATTCATTTGCTAGGGTGGTAAGATCCTGTAATGCTTTGGTAATTGTTCCATCAGGGGCTGTGTTGTTAGGGATAAAAGTATAACATTGGACTCCAATTGTGACACAAACTCCACCTTTTTTGGCCAGTATCATGTCAAGGGCTATCCTATTTTCCCAAGCCATTTGGCTGGTAGGGCCTAATTGTTCAGCTATTCCTTTAATGACATCTCTTGTGCAATTGACAAACCACTGTTGATTATAGTAAATGTAATTTATCCAGTCTACATTTTTATTTATAGTTGGCCACCAGAATAAGAGATTCAAATCCTGCGGCTATTTAATTTCAGGCTTTAAATATATTTGGCACCCCTTTGGGAACTCTGATCGCATCTATATAAATGTGAGGGTCAAAAGACCCATGAGGGGCACTTCTTTTTTTGCGACCATCCTTTTTTATTTGGCTGGTGAAATGCCAGAGTGAAAGGGATGGCCAATTGGATTAGAGGGCAAGTGCCGCTCCAGTTACTTGGCAGAGTACCCAATAGTGGTCCATCGCAATACCACCATACATCTGCTTGGGAATGAACAAGGGTAGACTGATTGGTTAACTTCTGAAAAGGCTTAGATTCATTGCTTCCTGTTAGGCTTCCAAGGAATGCCAAATTTTCCCCTTGTCTTGAGAGACACGAGGTGACATTGACATCGATAGCTGGAGGCCAGATGGCTCCAGCTATCTGGAGCCTGTGGGCTGACCCACAGTGCTGTTAACTTCTGGGAATAGCAGCGAAAGGGTTTGATATGCCTTATTGCCCTAGGCTTTGTGGTTTTGGAAGAGGGCTACCATATAGTCCATGCCCAGCTGGTCAGAGGACCATCCAAGTGGAAAGGGGAGAGTTTGGGTTTCTGGCCTGCCCATTGCACAAGCATAACAATCACTTTTGTTCAGTGTGCAGACAGAATATTTAATCCATTCCAGCCAGGCATTTGCATCTTGGTACCCTGTTTCAATGGCTAAAGTTTGCTTTAACTATTTAACTTCTACAGTGTCCACTTTGGCGTTGCTATTGGGAAAGGAAAGGATAGTAGTTTGGTTAGAAGGTTTAGAAGGAGAAGAAGATGGAGAAGGAGGAGCGGTATGAGGAGGCAATGAAATGCATTTCGAAATATCCTGTAGGGTCTGCTTCTGTGACTTCTGCTCCTATACCATAAAAACGACTTAATGAAGGGGAAGAATCTTGTGAAGTTGAGATAGTAATGGAAATTTGTATTGGATTACATTGGTTTTGTTGGCAGTTGGTGGTGTGTGCTTCCTTTAGTGAAATGCATGTATGGTTTTAGGGATACACAGCTACTTGTTGGGGAGGTCCAACCTTGAATTTTGGTAGTCCATAGAACATTGGATCATCTACAGCAGAGAAGCTCTGTTCTTGGAGGACAAGATTCCCAGTTAACAGAATCTTCTCCAGAATCTTCCCAGTCTAAGGGAGTCCAGTTAACAGAATCTGCCCAGTCTCAGAAGCTCCAAGAAGGGCAAAGATACTTTTCTGAAGTAGAGAGCTGTCTTTGACTTTGCACGTCTCCCCAAGGTGTAACAAGACAAGCATCAAAAGTAATGGTTTGAGGTGAGTTTGACTTGTATTAATAATAAGATGTAGGGCAGCTAGAGGAAAGAAAAGACGAAAAAGGGACAGACAGATTAGGCTTTTCTCTTTAATGTTACTCTGGTGAGGGTTGGTCTGGGGGTGACAGTCCATGACTTTGGAGACGGTGATGCCTTCTCGACTCAGGTGTGATGGGTCCACCCCTTCTCAACAGTCCAGACTGCTGTCTCAGTTGTTAGGAGCACCAGATAAGGTCCTTCACAGATGGGTTCAAGCTTTCCCTCTCTCCAACTTCTGATAAGGATGTGATCTCTGGGTTGGTGTTGCTGAACTGGGAATTTGAAGGGTGGAGTTTGTGCTAGAAGGCGTTGGGTCCTGAGGGAGGAAAGAGTGGATGACAGACCAAGTATATAGTTTTTAATAAACTGATCCTTTGTTTCAATTGTAGGAAGGTCAGTTGCAGAATTTAGGTAAGGCAGCTCATAGAGCATTTCATAAGGAGACAGGCCAAGGTCTTTCCAAGGGGCAATTCAGGTTCTTAGTAAGGCAGTGGGAAGGCATTTTGTTCATGGTAACCGGGTTTCCAAGATTAATCTGGCAAGGTGGTTTTTTTAGAGTTGAGTTCATTATTTCTACCCTTCCTGATGAGGGTGGATGTCAGGGAGTATGGTATTCCCACTTTATTTCTAGTGCTTGGGTTAACTTTTTAATAATGAGCATGGTAAAGTGGGTCCCATTTTCTGAATCAATATTCTCTATTAGTCCAAACCTGGGTATGATATGTTCCAACAGAGCTTTAACTACATTACTTGCTGTTGCACTTGGGAAGGGTATGGCTTCTACCCAGTGGGTAAGATGGTCTACTATTACTAATAAACTTTTGAGGTGACCTATTGGAGGCATTTCAGTGTAGTCTACTTGGATGCTTTGGAATGGCCTTAGCCTTGGGTTTCTTCCTCCGAAAGGTTGCTTCTTTAAGGTTTGCTTATTAGTTTTTCTGCACACTATACAACTATGTATAACTTGCTTAGCGAGGGTATAGATCCCCATATACCCATAAACCGTAAGGACTGTGTCACACATAGCTTGGGGCCCCCAGTGGGTTCCTTGATGAAGCTGTGACAGTATTTTTCTCATGAGGGGTTTAGACGACATTTCCCTTCCATCTGGTAATAACCATTTTCCCTCTGGGCTTTCCTCAGCTCCTGTTTTTTTTTGTTTTTTTCTTGGTCCGGGTGGGAAAAGATGGGATTGCAGCTGGAGGGGGAAGACAGGGGGTTAGATGGAAAATTGGAAGAGGCAGCTTGCTTAGCTATTTGATCTGCAAGGTTATTTCCCTGGCTTTCAGAGGATGTCCCAACCACCAAAGAAATACTTAACACCCCATGGCTTTTCTTACCTTGGTCTGTGCACAGAGTTACCTGGTTACCACGGTACCTATTTGTAGGCCTTTTCTTCCCATGTTACTGAGAGTCCAAGTTTATTTTTCATGCTTGGTGGGTCTCGATCTCTTACCCCTGAGGCCACCACATTGCGGCAGCGGGACGCATCTTGTCATGAGAGATTATTGAAGACCCTTCCCCAGAGGAGAATGGGATCCCAGACAAGCCTCCAAATTGTTAGCAACAAGTGCTTGGTGCCGCAAAGAAGAACTAGCACTTAAACTGAAAATTTCTCAGCAAGGCAACTTTACTTCTACAGGAGGGTGCTGCCTGCGTTTGATGCAATTGCAAGAGCACACCAAGCAGGGTAGGGCAAGGGTTTTTCTCCCTAATGAAGCTCCTGTTTCTGTGTCCTTTCCCCATTGGCCAGAGTTGGATTGCATAATCTAAGCTGACCCGATTGGCTATTGTTTGAAATTAAATAGGGCCAATTCAGCTGGAAGGGAGAGGCTGTCCATTACCAATTAGACATGAAGTGTTGTTTACACAACCAGAAGGAACAAGGAAGTTTGAAGAGGAACTTACTGTTTCTGGCACTCCAAACCATTTTCCATAGTAGTTGTATTAATTTACATTCCTAACAACAGTCTGGAAGAGTTCTCTTTTTTCCACATTCTCACCAGCATTTGTTATTGCCTATCTTTTGGATAAAAGCCATTTTAACTGGTGTGACTTGATATCTCATTGTAGTTTTGATTTGAATTTCTCTGATGATCAGTGATGTTGAGTATCTTTTCATATGCCTTTTTGCCATTTGTGTTATCCTTTGATAAGTGTCTATAAAAATCTTTCACCTATTTTTTGATTGGATTATTAGATTTTTTTCCTATAGAATTGTTTCACCTCATATATTCTGGTTATTCATCCTTTGTCAGATGCATAGTTTGCAAATATTTTCTCCCAACCTGTGGGTTGTCTCTTCACTTTGTTGATTGTTTCCTTCCCCATGCAGAAGCTTTTTAACTTGACGTGATTCTGTTTGTCCATATTTGCCATGGGTGCCTGTGTTTGTGGGATATTGCTCACGAAATTCTTGCCCAGACCAAACCCTTACATATTCTTAGGATAGACATGCTGGTATATAACCAGAAAAAGAAATCCAGTGTATTTCTCCATCTTAACTTTGTGGTTAGTTAAAAGCCTGCAAGCATTGTTAAGAATCTGGACTGTTTAGCTAAGAATTGGTAGGAAAATAGGTATACCTGGGGAATCACATTAACATGCTTGTCATCTGTTGTTCAGTACCCAGGAACCTCATATATGTATCTGACTAATCAGAAAAAAATATGTATATGTATAAATACTTTGAGTGTGTGAGCCCCCCAAATTTGAGACAGGTCTTAGTTAATTTAGAAAGTTTATTTTGCCAAGGTTGAGGATGCGCCCATGACACAGCCTCAGGAAGTCCTAATGACCTGTGCCCAAGGTGGTGAGGGCACAGCTTGGTTTATACATTTAGGGAGACATGAGACATCAATCAATACATGTAAGAAGTACGTTGGTTTGGTCTGGAAAGGCAGGACAACTTGAAGCAAAGGCAGGAAGACTTGAAGCAGAAGTGGGGAGGGAGCTTCCAGGTCACAGACAGGTGATACACAAATGGTTACATTCTTTTGAGTTTCTGATTCGTCTTTCCAATCCTTTGGAAAAGACTGGATGTCAGATATGCCTCCATCTCAGTGAGCAGAGGAGTGACTTTGAATAGAATGGTAGGCAGGTTTGCCCTAAGCAGTTCTCAGCCAGCTTGAGTTTTCCTAGTGGTTTTGGTGGCAAGATATTTTCCTTTCACGCATGTTTGGTGTGTGTGTCTGTGCATGCCCACAGGCTGACATTTTTGCAAGTACTAAATGTGTACCAGGTATTTTACTGATAGGTTAAAAAAAAAAAAAAAGCTAATGAAATACAGCAGTACTATAAAGTAGGTAAAAATTATCATCCAGTTTTATCTTTCTTCACTCAAAATGTTTATGCAGACTGAGCGTGGTGGCTCACACCTGTAATCGCAACACTTTGGGAGGCCGAGGCAGGTGGATCACCTGAGGTCAGAAGCTCGAGACCAGCTTGGCCAACATGGCGAAACCCCGTATCTACTAAAAATACAAAAAAATTAGCCAGTTGTGGTGGTGTGCATCTGTAATTCCAGCTACTCAAGAGGCTGAGGCAGGAAAATCACTTGAACTCAGGAGGCGCAGGCTGCAATGAGCTGAGACTGTACCACTGCACTTCAGCCTGGGTGACAGAGCAAGACTTTGCCGCCTCCCTGCACTCCACGCCCCTCAAAAAAAGGTTATTCAGTGTCTACTATATCCCTAATAACAATAATGTAATGGGCAAGGGATTTCAGTGTAAAAACGACACACAAGGTCCCTGCTTTCATGGTGCTTATATGAAAAGTGAGCGGCAAGGGCAGAAAATAAACAAATTCATAGCAGTCTTTGAGATAACGCTTTTCTCATCCTTATTAGAGATTTTCAGGTGTCTCTGAAGAAAATAAAGAGGACAGTTGTGATGGCTAGTTTTATGTGTCAACTTGGAAGGTGTTTTGGGATGAGATTAAAATTTAAATAAAAGAACTTTTAAAAGTAAAACATGTTGCCCCCATAATGTGAGTGGGCCTTGACCAATCAGTTGGAGGCCTGAATAGAACGCAAAGACCAGCCTCCTTGGGCAAGAGAGAGTTCTCCAGCAGATTACTGTTGAACATCACCTGTACTCCTGGCTCTCCTGGGTGTCCAGACTGCTGGCCCATGCTGCAGATTATTGTGAGTCAATTCCTTATAATCAATCTCTCTCTCTGTTTCTATTGGTTGTGTTTCCAGGGAGAACTCTAATGAAGTCAGCAATAGAATATAGCATAATGAGGATGGAGTGGGGTGAGAAGAGAAGCTATATTTGAGGGTATTCCTGGGCAAAGGTCTCTCTGAGAAGGAGACATTTGAGCTGTGATCTCAGTAATGCCGGAGAAACAGTTATCTGGAGAACAGCAGCTTGAAAGGCCTTATGGCATACAATAATTTGGCGTTTGGAAGGAACACAAAGGATTAAGAAACTGAGGTGCAGAGAGGTTAACTAATATTCAGAGAGAAGAGGCGTGGTGGGAGGTGATTGGATCATGGGGGAGGATTTCTGCCTTGCTGTTCTCATAATAGTGAGTGAGTTCTCTGGAGATCTGGGTGTTTAAAAGTGTGTAGCACCTCCCGCTTTATCCCCTCCCTCCTGCTCCAGCCATGTTGGATGTGCCTGCTTCCCCTTGGCCTTCCACCAATGATTGTAAGTTTCCTGAGGACTCCCAAGCTATGCTTTCTGTACATCCTGTGGAACTGTGTGCCAATTAAACATCTTTTCTTTATAAATTACCCAGTCTCAGGTAGTTCTTTATAGCAATGCAAGAATAGACTAATACACAGATATACAGTTAATATCTACAAAACAGGCCAGAAAGCTTCTTAGGACAGTTAATATCCATAAAACAGGCCAGAAAGCTTCTCAGGATAAAAAGATACGTGGTTTTTGTTGTGTTGTGAAAACATTTGATGACTTGAAAGGAACTCTTGAACAACTGAGAGTGTCACAGTGATATGAAAAGTAGTAGTCAATTGTCCTTTTGTATTTATATTAAGAAAAATCCTGTAAAATTTCCCCTCCCTGCCAACTTCACAGTTGCCAGTGAGATGAGGTACCTTAAGGCAAGGATATGACCAGGTAATTGGAACTGCAAATTGATGACAATTAGATCATTTGTACTTGAACAGCAGCAAGCAATAATTGTAATTGACAATGGGGTAGGCTATAATTGATATCAATGATTCCCAGGAAGAACGGACTGGAAGACTAGAGGGAAGGCTTAGATTGTGTTTGTGGGCACAACAAAAATTAGCAACAATTTGTATTTAGAAAATAGAGTTAGAAAATTGGGCGTAAACCACAAACCTTATAATACTTAATTTGTATCTAGATTATAAACTCCCAGGGATAAGGCATGTTCCGTTGGATGCTCCTTGTGATACAGCACAAATTTACCCTTGCTTTTGAGACATTAGAAAATAATTTTAAAAACAGAAAATTCCTACAATGCTGGGACTTTTGCCATAGTTTTATTGTCTTTGTTTATACAGTTTTTCTCCTCTTTTCAAGCTCTAAGGGTTTCATGAATCTTAGGCTCATTAATTTTTATAACATGCCTATGATGTTTATATCAAACTTTATATGTTTACCCAAATATGAGAAATGAAGCCCAGAGTGGTTATAGAATTCACTCTTTATCCCAAAGCAATTGAGAAAAGCCTAGAATGTTTCAGTCACTAGTTCTCATTGATTATTTTGTGTCACATTGAGCCGTTTGTGTACTCTGCCTTTGGGCTAGAAAGGAAGTAGCATCTAAGGCAGAGTGATAGAATCTGCATGAAGTCAATGGCTTGATGAAACACATTCACAAAAATGGCCCTCTGCAATTCTCCATTGATACATTTTGAGTAACCAAAGAAATATTATTTATCCTTATTTCAAAATGCATTCATATTTGGAAAGTATATGTAAATGAGTGGGGAACACATCACTATCCAGTGTCAACAGTATTTTCATCTGATATTTTTTATGATTATTTTTTATTCAGGCATTGAGATGTTATTGCATACACTCTTCTGTTTCCTGAATTACAGTTCAGAATGCCATAGTAAACATTTTACCATATCATTATAAACTTGATAACTAAACATTCAATGACTGTACATCATTTTTCCTAGTGCTAGTCTCATCTTTTTCCATTTTTGTGATAATTATTTGTATCAAGGAATATCTTCGTGATGCTCTTTGCATTTAGATTATGTTGTTGTGACTTCTAAATTGGGTAAAAAAAAGATAACATTTTAAAAGTGTGATTTGGCATTGACATCCTAGAAATCCTAGAATGCTAAATCTCAGATGTCTAAAGAAGTGCTTCTTAAATTTAAAATACACATTAAGTATTTTTAAAACTGGAATTCTGATTCACTAGGTCTGGAGTGGGGGTTAATATTCTGCACTCTAATAACCTTCCAAGTGATGTTGATGATGCTGGCCCTTGCCTCACACTTTGATAGGAAAATGCTAGTGATTTTTTTTCTCTAAATGTGTCATTGATCATTATGTTTCAATGTCCATGTATATCCAAGAACCCTTTAACCTCACCGCCACGCAGGGAAGATATCATGACTGCATGTACATTTTTAGGTTTATGTATTATTTGCCAAAAATTCAGTAGTTAAATCCCTTTCCTTTCTGGCATTTGTTTTGTAGAAGAGTAGCCTGAGGACACCTCATTCTGTTTTCATTTGTGGTTAGATAACCTCTTACATTCCCCACCCTGTGTGTTTATAGGGTCATAATTCAAAAATGAAATTCAAGCAGCAGGGCTAAGTGAGCTCCAGCAGGACAAATCCTCCTGCTAATCATGAACTCTAGACACAATACAAACAACTGTGTGAAAACACTGGGGAGTGAACAAGAGCAGTGAGATTTTAGAGGGGAATTGACATGCAGAAAAAGGAAAGAACACAGAGTGAGTTTCTGGAGTTTATAATTTTTAGTTTGAGGGCAGGTCATAGTCAGTGTCACACTGCCAATTAAAACTCCCACAGAAAACCTGCAGCCTTTTTTGGCAAGAAGAACTGGAGGTTAGAACTTGAAGCAAACACTTCCTCTCAGAAGTCTAAGGGTAGTCCTGGAGAGGAGAGGGAAAGGGGGAGCCCCTAAATCTGTGTATTAACTCTCCCCATATCTCAAGGCTACGCCATGAACCATGAGTGTATAGAGTACACTGCTAGCAGCTCAGCAAAGGGTGAAAGATATGAAGTGACATTTTTGATACCACCTTTAGGGGAACACATTTAACAAAAGATGTATAGTGTCTAGTTTAGTTACCTACTGAAAGGAATTAAGAAGACTTGAAGAAATAGAGAAATATGCCGTGTTAAGAGAAGACTAAATATTGTTAAGATGTCAATTTTACCTCAAATTGATCTGTAGTTTCCATGTAATTTCTATCAAAATCCAACAACCCTGCTTTTAAAATTCATACAGAAATATTAAAGACCTAGACTATCCAAAGCAAACTTGAGAAAGATGAACAAACTTGGGAGACATACACTATATAACTTCAAGATTAACTATAATATGCTGTAATCAAATTATTATTTTACTGGCATAGAATTAATAAATAGATTAAAGTAATAAAATAAAGGGCTAAAAACTAGAGACACACTTAGATGTCCATTTGATTTTTTTGGTCAAAAATTCAATAGGAAAATGAATAATCTTAACAAATCGTGTTAGGGGAAAACTAGCTATCCTTTGGGAAAGCAATATACCTAGACCCTACTTCACACAGAACACAAAAATTAATTTGAGATGTATTATAGACTGAAATATAAAAACAAAACTGTAAAGCTTTTACATAAAAATATAGGAGAAAATCTTTGTGACTTGTGTGTAGGCAAATGTATCTCAGGACACAGAAATTAAAACCACAAAAGAAAAAAATGAATTAGATTTTCTCAAAATTAAAAACTTCTTCATATTAAAAATGTCACAACTTTGGCAGGAAGGTATGCGTAAAACTTTTAAAATGCAAGTAGTGAAACAGCAAAGAGGTAGCCTGAAAGGGCTCCCACTGGCCTAAGCTAGGACAATGTGAACATCAAAATAAGAATAATGGATGATCATCTTTAAATTAAAATGATCTGTGAAACTGCTGATAAATAAATACATTAATAAGTAAACAAAGTAAATGGAGGTGTGGAGGACCTATTTCCTACAGTAGAGTGACAACCAGTAAATGTGGAAGTAATGATAAAATTGTGAATCAGTATTTTACAGCCATCATAGTAACAATTATTGCAGAAAACACGTACCAATAGATGCCCAAACCAGAGAGTGAATTTTAATGAATTTAAATTTAAAAAAGTATGTATACAGTCTCAAATATCTATGTACAGATTACTTATAAATCTCAAAGGCAAAATGGTAACTTTACAGCTGAGAAATCTGGCAGACTCTACCTTGGATGTAACCAAAAGATCAAAGTTAACATTAGTAGTAATGGGAAAAATTGGTAATATTTACTTCTTGATGTGACACACTGAGAAGAACATACATCATTTACAGTATTCCTGTCAAAAGTGCATAGCCTGACACTGATCATGAGGAAACCACCAGACAAAGTCAAATTGAAGAACATTTTACAAAACAATGGACCTGTGCTCTTCAAATGTCAATGCTATGACATTTTTCAAAAAAGAGTGAGAAGCTATTCTGGATTAAAGCCTAAAGAACCATCACAATGAAATACCATGCATGATCCTAGATTAGGTCACAAATGGGTCAAAGAAATCCTATTAAGGACAATTGGTGAAATTAAATAAAAATTTCATAATTAGTATTATCAATGTTAAATTTTCTGAATTTGATCATTTCACTTTGGTTATGTAAGAAAATGAATGACCTTATTTTTGGAGGAAGAGAGAGAACACAGTATACAGTAATATTGTAAAAGGTAACAATTGCTGAGAGGTGTATATGGCAATTAATTGTATTATTCTTGTGAGTTTTAAGTTTTAAATTGTTTTTTAAATGCAAAGTTTAAAAACCAAGGCAAAAATACAATTCAAACATTTTGCTGCTGTTTATTGAGGGGGTTTTTGGATTCATCTTTATCTGTGATTTAGGGCCTTAGGACATGCAGGTTTTCTTGATTGGTATCATTTATCAATTATCATTTAATAATTTTTTCAAATGTATTTCTTTTTTATCCTCCTTGAGACCAGGTATATTTTGTACTTTTAAGAGGTACGTGTTGCCAGGACCTCCTGAGGTCCATGAGCATGTCATTGACGTTGGTAAAATAAACTTTCTAAATTGATTGAGACCTGTCTCAGATACCCTTTGGTTTACAATCTGTGCTTAGAATCTTTCTCTTTTATTTTTAATGAATATTTGTTTTAAATCTCTTTATCTAAATTGTCTGCATTCTGGTGGATCTTTTCAAGAGGATTCTCCAATTTGCTAATTTTATTTTCCACAGTGTTAATTTCATTTTGTTCAGCTTCCAATTCAGATTCTACTATTGTGTAGACTCTTTCCTTGAAAACCTTCCCCTATCATTTAACATTTCATCTCATTTTCTGAAAATCCTTTCTGCTACTTTTTTTTTTCCATAGAATCCAAACAGACTCTACCTAGAGGCAAAAGAAGATGCCATTTTTGTCTAATACTACTTCTGTTCCTTTGGTAAATCATTATCAGGGGGCTTTCTTTCTGTGAGTTTTCAGGTCAAGCTTCTGTTTTTGTATACTGCAGTATTTTGTTTTCATAGATATCATTTTAGCCTTTTTTACTGCGGACTCCTCCACAAACAATGGAAGGGCAAGGGAGCCTGTCATTTGCTGATAGACGTCTAAAGCAGAGCTTCAAATCCTTCAACTGCTTCTAAATTAGACTGAGATGAGATTTCCTCCTCCTCCTTCCCAGTCTGGCTCCCTGATATGTTATACATGAGGAGTGGGGAGGACGGTGGGGTGGGAGGAATAGGGTTGGAAGAGAATTTTCTTTTTCTTTTCTTTTTTCTTTTTCTTTTTTTTTTTTTTTTTTGACACAGAGTCTCGCTCTGTTGCCCAGGCTGAAGTGCTGGAGTGCAGTGGCGCGATCTCGGCTCACTGCAAGCTCAGTCTCCCGGGTTCATGCCATTCTCCTGCCTCAGCCTCCTGAGTGGCTGGGACTACAGGCGCCCGCCACCTTGCCTGGCTGATTTTTTGTATTTTTAGTATAGACAGGGGTTTCACCGTGTTAGCCACGATGGTCTTGATCTCCTGACCTCGTGATCTGCCTGCCTCGGCCTCCCAAAGTGCTGGGATTACAGACGTGAGCCACCGCACCCAGCCTGGAAGAGAATTTTCTAATTCTCTCTCTACAAGCTGCCCAGCAGTGCACTTGTAAGGTTACACTTCCCAGTATTCAAAACACCAGCACAAATTCCCTCTCCTTACACAGTTATTTGTAATTTTTTGATGTTATTCAAAGTCTAATCATTTTAACTAAGTTCCCTTGTTACTTTGGTCTGTAAAAAATACATTTTCACTAATAGTACAATCAACTTTTGGACAAAGCAAAGTTTCAATTTAGAAAGAGGAAATAAGATACGTAATTTTAATCCCAGTGATGAATGTCTATTTTTCCTTCTTGAATTGAATCCTTTTTGTTTCTTAGATATGTTTTTCAAAATTCGTGTTTTGTGTTGTGCAGTAACTGCAATGAACAAGAATAACATGTTTTTTATTTTGAAAATTGCTTTGAAGATCTATATCTTAAAATAAATCTAGTTAAGATATTACGGCCGAGCGCGGTGGCTCACGCCTATCATCCCAGCACTTTGGGAAGCCGAGGTGGGTGGATCGCCTGAGGTCAGGAGTTCAAGAGCAGCCTGACCAATATGGTGAAACCCCATCTCTACTAAAAATACAAAAATTAGCCGGGCATGGTGGCAGGCGCCTGTAGTCGCAGCAACTTGCATAGCTGAGAGACTAAGGCAGGAGAATTGCTAGAACCTGGGAGACGGAGGTTGCAGTGAGCCGAGATTGTGTCACAGCATTCCAGCCTGGGCGACAGATTGACACTCCATCTGAAAAACAAACCAAAACAAAACAAATAGTACTTTTGTTATTAGTTTTTTGTTTTATAGTAGTAAATTGCAGTGAATGAGGATGGATTTATTTCTATTTTTAGGAATTTATTGGTGTTTTCTTTATGGCTTGATATATGAGCAATCATTTTAAATGTTCCATTGACTCTTGAATAGAAGGTACAATACTTACATAGGATTTAGGATTTGAAATACAATTGTACATAAAGTACACCCTATTAATATATTACTCAGGCCCATTTTTTGTTTACTCATTCTATCAAAGACTATGTTAAAAATGTTCAATTAAATTTATGTTTCTGGCTATCTTTAAATTTCTAAGCATGCATTTTAAAATATTTAAATCCTCAGTTAAATGCTTAAAGATTTGCTACTATTTCTACGTTTCATATGCTATGCTTTGTGCTTTTGATATATATATTTATACATGAATGACATATATATGCACAAATATATTAATTATATTCTATTTCCATTTATTTCATTTGTCAAAGGCTGAAAGATTATGTTAAAAACTTTTAGGAAATTATTTCTGACTTTATGTCTAAATGTTTAATTTATATATTTACATATTAGATTATCAAGTGCCTAAAAATCTCACCACAGTTTTGTTTGTTGTTAGTTGCATGTTTCACAACAGAGAGCAACTTTATCTACTGAAAAGCTTATCTTGAACTCTCCTTTGATATTATTATTAGAATATTTGCTTTATTTTTATTGTATTTTTATTGCTCTATTTGCCCATCTTTTTCCTTCTAGTGTCTCCAGGCCACTTTGTTCCATGTATCTTGTTGATAGCATGTAGTTTGTACATACATAGTGTGTGTGTGTGTGTGTGTGTGTGGGTGTGTGGGTGTGTATATTTATTTACTTACTCCAGACTATAAAAAATAAATAATAAAAGTAACTTAAAATTAAGAACTGTATTGAAGTATGACTTACATACAGTGAAATACATGCTGCTTCAGAGTACTGTTTGGTGAGTTTGGTATGTATCAATATGCCCATCAAGCTAGAGAACATTTCTTTTACCACAGAAACTTTTGGCTCATGTCCTTTCCCAGTCAACCCACTTCCTAGAAGAACCTCTCTTCTCATTTCATAACCACAGGTCAAGTCTTCCTGTCCTTGACCTTTACATAAACATAACCATACCTAACATATCTATTTGTAGCCTGGCTTATTTCCCTCAAATTAATGTTTTGAAGATTCACTTATTTTGTTGCTTTTATCAGTAATTCACTGTATTGATTTTTGAGAAGCGTTGTATTGTACAGATATAATGTAATTTTAACGTGTTTACCTGATGCTGGACATTATTTGCTTCTAATTTTCAGTTATAATGGATAAGAAGCTATTATGAATATCTGTGGACAAATCTTTTATGGACATATTCC
>NW_026652279.1:18831926-18940110 GCF_009828535.3 Hylobates moloch | reverse complement strand
GGATGCAACAAAAGCGATGGTGGGTAAAAATAAATCAGCTGGCATTTTAGCATAATCAAAGCAGTGGCAACAAACTGCACTAATAGTTATTGTTTTCTTCACTGCTGTGTACTCACAGTCAAAAACAAAAGGAAGAAACAATAAATAAACATAACAGCATCATATAAAAATGTCCTTGATGAAACAGGAAAAATTGCTAATTGTACTGAATTTTGACCCTTGAGTACACTCAATTTTAATATTCTTTGTGAAAAAATGGGCAGTCCACATAAATCACTATCGGTGCATTCTGAAGTTCAATGGCTATCCTGACAAATAGAACACGTAAATTGTAAGTGAAGTTGGCTGCATTTTCCATGGAACAACATTTTTTACTTAATAAAAATGACTGTCTATGGTTATTCAGATGGGGTATTTTTTAGACACTTTTCAAAAATCAACTGTGTCTGTCACTTCAAGGAAAACAACTTGATAGTATGTGTTATAAGGGATAAAAGCTGAACTTTCAGGCAAATATTTGAATTTTAAAAATCTTGTAGCCACCAGCTTCTCAATATTTAAAGATGTATTTGATAAGATTGGTGTTGATAATATATGTGGCTTTTGATATTACACAATGAAATGTGTCAACATTGGAATATCTGAATAACTCAGTTAACCAATGTTTTGCACATAAACAATGAATGATGTTACAAAATCATGCTTGAGTGAAAGATCTATTCAAAGTTCAAGATGGACCGATAGATTTTAATGTAACAGAACGTGAAAAGTTCATTGATAGGTCTCTTTGTTTCTGAGCGCTGCTGTTACAAATTACCATAAACTTGGTGACTGGGAATAACAAATATATTCTCTGTTATTTCTGGAGGCCTGATATTTGAAACTAAGGGGTCAGCAGGCCCTTGCTCCCCCTGAAGACTTTAGGAAAGAAACTTATTTTTCCAGCATCTGGTGGTTCCAGCAATTCATTCATTGGTGACCACATCAGTCCAATCTCTGCCCCCATGGCCACATTTCCTCCTTCTTTCTGTCTGAAAACTTTCTCCATCTCTGTCTTATAAAGATACATGCAATTGCATTTAGGGTCCTCTTGGATGATCCGGGGTAAGCTCCTCCTCTCAAAATCTTTAACATAATCATATCTTTGGGTATGTAAAGTGATATTCACAAGTTCCAGGGATCAAGGTATGCATATATATTATTGGGGGCCACCATTCAGTGTGCTACAATGTGGTTTTGAATGTGGCATAATTAGCCCATAAAACTGATTTTTGCAGGTTTTTTGAATAAACATAGAAATTGACCTTTGGTTTTAAAATTTGAAACTTACATTTGTCTTATATGTGTTCCTTCCTCAGGAAACCAACCCTCAGGCAAGAGATTAAAACTCACTCCACCTTCCTCACTGTGTAAGCACCCTAGTTTTATTCAGTCAGGGAGATGAGTCTGAGACTGACCAGAATTCTCCTTGGTGGCAGCATGTGTCGCCTCAGTGACTGGCAGTCTGTACAGTGAGCAGCATAACTTAGAATTAAACCCTGGTGTTTTGCTAACAGTTTCATAATCTGTATTGTAACTAACTTCTCAGGTTTCATCAGTTTTTCAGTTTTGACATAGTATAAAAGAACAATATCTACATTAGCTGAAAGGGTTTTCAAGAAAATACCTTCCTTTTCCAGCTATATATCTGTATGAGGCTGTTTTATTCAGCTATCTCAACCAACACAACTTGTCACAATGAACTGAATGAAGAAACAATATGAGGATCCAGTTTCTATTAAGTCATACATTAAGACATGTGATACTGAGTACCTGATTAGTTTATTTATATCTCTTTTTTAAAAGTTTAATTTTCCTTGTAATAGTTGGTCTAATGGACATTTAGAAGAATTGAAATATTTAATTTAATTTGGATATTAAATTCCAAATATTTAGAATATATGTATCTTCAATATTTAATTTATTTGTGTTGTCATTAGAGAACAGACTGTATGATTTCATCATTTGAAATGTATTGATACTTATTTCATGGCTCTATCTGTGGTCTTTTCACATCTTTGTAAATGATCCATATTTGGCCTATGTATTATGTTTACTTTTTTAAATAGTCCCATATTTCCTTCCTCTATACTTTCCTAGAAAGGATCTGATCATGATCCTCCCCTTCCTTAAAAATTGCCAAAAGTTCTTTAGTGCCAAATTCCATGGACATCTTTACCAACTTTTCCAGATTTATCTCTAGTATTATTAACTGTACATTTGAGGTTCTCTGAACATGCCATTATATTCATACTTCTGTAACTTTTCAATTCTACTTACTGTATTTTTAGTACCCTGTCTTCATTATAGACCTTGTAAAGTCTCACACCCATGACCTCATAGACAAATCATTCCTTGTCTATGAGTTATTTAAATACCAATTTGGTCACTGGTTGATAATATTGTTTAAATGTTTTCTATTCTTTCTTATTTTCTTGTCTTCTTGTTTTATCAGTAAAAAATAGGAGCATGAAAATCTCTATGTGTAATTATGGATTTGTTCATTATGTCTCCCTCTAGTTCTGCCAGTTTGAGTAACACCTTTAGAATTTCCTTTTTGAATTGCATGTGCATTTCAAATTGTTATGCCTTCTTACTAAATTTAACCTTTTATCATTATGAAAATATTTTCTTTTTCTCAAAAAATTTCTTGTCCTAAAGTTGACATTTTCTTGTATGAATAAAACCATACCATATTTATTTATTTATTTTTCTTGGTTTTTTTGTTTTGTTTTTTTTTTTTTTTCTGAAGAGGCAGGGTCTTGCTTCATCAACTAGGCTAGAGTGTAGTGGCCCAGTCATAACTCACTGGAAACTTGAACTTCTGGGCTCAAATAATCTTCCTGCCTCAGCCTCAGCCTCACAGGTAGCTGGGACTAGAGGCATGTGCCACAATGCATGGCTAACTTTTTGTATTTTTTGTAAAGAATGGGTCTTACTATGTTGCCCAGGTTGGTCTTGAACTACAAGCCTCAACCAGTCCTCTCAGTGCAGCCTCCCAAAGCACTGAGATTACCGGAGTGAGCCACTACACCATGCTCATACTGTTTTCTTAGTGTTTTCATGGTATATATTCTTTCGTTGTTTTACTTCCAACATTTTTGCCTCCATATGTTTAAGTTGCATGTCTTGTAAATAGCTTATAGATAGATCCTGCTATTTCTACCCAGTGTGACAATTTCTGTGTTTTGATAAGAATGTTTTGTCCAGTTATATTAAGTGCAATTTTGAAGAATATTATGTTTTTCTATTTGTCCCATTTGTTCTTTGTTATTTCCTGCCTTTGGATGTATTGATTATTTTTATGATTATATTTTATTTTTTTGAATCTCACTCTGTAGCCCAGGCTAGAGTGCAGTGGTGTGATCTTGGCTTACTGCAACCTCTGCCTCCCAGGTTCAAGTGATTCTCCTGCCTCAGATTCCTGAGTAGCTGGGATTACAGGCATGCACCACCATGCCCAGCTAATTTTTGTACTTTTAGTAGAGACAGGGTTTTGCCATATTGGCCAGGTTGGCCTCAAACTCCTTACCTCGAGTGATCCACCCACCTTGGCCTCCCAAAATGCTGGGATTGCAGGTATGAGCCACCACACCCAGCCTTAAATGGCTTCTTAACTTTGCATGTCATTTTGGGGGATATGGCTTAGCTTATGAAAGGCTACCATGAATTAGTATTATATGACTTCATACACAATTGAATGATTTTATATGATTATTCTCTTTATTGCCCCTTCTTCCTTTGTGCTATTATTGTCATATATATTACTTCTACATGTTACAAAATCTCAGAATCTCATATATATATGTGTATATATGTATATGTGTGTATATATGTATATATGTATGTATATGTGTATCTGTATATATGTGTATGTGTATATATGTATATACATGTATATATATAATATCAAAATAATAGAAATAATTAGTCATTTAAATTTCTACATATATGTATTTCTGGTGCTATTCACTTCTTCCTATAGACATGATTTTTTAAACTGGTATCGTTTTTTCAGCTTAAATTTTTCTTAGTGTTTCTTTTATGTTGGTGAAAATTCTCCCAAGTTTTATTTATCTTACAATATATTCATTTCACCTTTTGAAGGTTGTTTTTTTGCTACATACAGAGCTGTAGGTTGACATTTTAAAATTTCTGTCAGCCATTTAAAGATCTTATTGTATTGTCTTTCTGACTCTTTTGTTTCTGATGAAAAGAACCATTATTTTTAACCATGTTCCAATAGGAACAAAATAATATGTAATATTTCTTTTATTGATGGCTGCTTTTAACATTTTTCTCCTTAACGTTGGTGTTCAGCATTTTCACTTTTGATGAGCTTTCATTTGTTTTCCTTTCTGTTTTCCATACTTGGGATTTGCTTAATTTCTTGAATCTTTAAATTTGTGTTTTTCACTGAATTTGGGTAATGTGCAGCCATTATGTCTTCAAATATGTTTTTCTGTGTCATTTTTCTTTCCTCTTCTTCCGCTACTCCAATCACACATATGTTAGGTTGTTTGATATTATTCTACATTTCATAGGTCCCATTCATTTTCTTTCAATCTTTCTGGGTTTAATTCCTAATAACTTCTCTTAAAGTTTACTAATTCTTTTTTATGTAGACCAAGTCCATATAATAATTTTTTTAAATTTTATTTTAAATCTAGAATATTATCTGACTTTTGATACAGTCATTTCTCTAATGTTTCTTATTGTTTTATAAATTCTGTCCTATTCTCTTGTAAAAAATTAAACCTATTTATAAACTCCTCTACATCAGGGATATCTGTTGATCTGCTTCTACTGACTACATTTTTCTCCAGAGTATAGGCTATATTTTTCTCATGCTTTGTATGTGTAGTAATTTGAAATTTTTATTGCATATTGGGCGTTGAGGAGCCTCTGGATCTTACCTGCCTAAAAGACACAAGTTTTATTTTTGCAGGCAGACAATTAAATCACCGACAGATCACTTTGACTCTACAGAGACTTGGTTTTAGGCTTATTTATGATGGTTATATTTTAGTTTTATTCTTAACTGTAAGGTGTATAGTTCTTAGTCCTGGGCTCATTTGTAAGACAAGGCCCTGCTGCGATGGTTAGGGGAAAGCCCGGTGTGTTCACCAAGCTACACGAACTTGACAGAACTTGACCTATAAACTGTCTTCTTAGCATCAGGCAACTGCTGAAATCTCTGCCTCCTAACTGCTTACTGCTTCCTTCTAGGTTTTTTGAATTTTTCCTCTGAATACATGTTGTTTAATGTTGTCCAAGCATTTGAGGGACTTACAGGCAGAATTTAAGGTTATTCCTATGTGTGCCCTTCTTTTCAGGAGCTTTCTCTGATTTCCAGATATTCTGGTTACCCTAAACTCTGATTTCGGTCTCTTCAGCTCAGTAAAGCTGCCTTCTGTTTGGACTCTAATCTCATTCTGTTGCAGGAAACTAGGAAATCTGTTTCAGTGTAAAGCTGTTTAAAGGAGACGTTCTTTCTCTCAAGAACTGTGTCCCCTACAGTTTTGCCTGTTTTTGTTGGCTTGTCAATAGCTTTAGGCAGTTTATTTTAATATCTTGTGGGGAAATTATACATGTTAATGGTCACAGAATTAATCCAGCACAATCTTTTCTGCCATTTCAAGAATTGGAGTTCCCCTGCTGATAAGAATAATTTTCTTTTAATAAGAATGTTTATAACATTACCAATGAAAGTAACAAAAATATTTGATCTGTCATCTTATTTTATGTTTTCTATTCATACAGTTTCTTAACATTTTATAGATTTTCAATTTAATTTGTTTCTTTTCTCCCTTTTGGTAACTTGGTAGTTATTGAAAATGGAAAGTTCCCACAAACTTTAGGCAAAGATGGAATCTTTGGTAGTCATGCTACAGGGAGCATCAAAATCAGTTTAATTTTAATTTATTATTATTTTTTTGAGACAGAGTCTCACTCTGTTGCCCAGGCTGGAGTTTAGTGCCATGATCTCGGCTCACTGCAACCTCTGCCTCCCAGGGTCAAACGGTTTTCCTGCCTCAGCCTCCCGAGTAGCTGGAATTATAGGCATGCACCACCATGCCTGGCTAATTTTTTGTATTTTTAGTAGAGACGGGTTCACAATGTTGGCTAGGCTGGTCTCGAACTCCCGACCTCAGGTAATCGGCCCGCTTTGGCAAAATCAGTTTTAAAGCAGTTCAGTTGATCCATAACATTTATAGCCCATCAGTGACAAACTATCAGTGACAGACTCTTGCTACCAAAAGTTAGCCACTCAGAAACAGATTCACGCCAATATATATGCCTTTGGAGTGCCGAGCAATCAAAGGCATTCTCACCCGAGTTACCATACTTTTACTGATGATGTCAACTCCTTATACCTCTGAAAACCTAACAATCTCTGAATATCATGCTTTCCAAAGATCCTATGTATGACTAGAAGTTCTTTCTGCTTGGAAAGACTGTGTTTGACTGTCAGTGTTCTTCTTTATGATAATAAGCAATAAATTCAGCTTTAGAAAATCTTGTCTATTCAGTGGTTGGTCTTGCCATCCTTTAACAGCACAAAGCCTGTTCTTAATTCTACTAATTGTATATCTCCATCATTGTCAGAATGATTTCCCTCCTCCCTTTGGTATGATGCGGGGTCCACTTTATATATGTATTTGATTTATTTTATTATATGCAAATACAGTATTTTATAATTTCCTTAAGACGAGCTATTTTATATCCATATTTACAGAAGTCATTTACCTGTAATTGTCTGTTTAACTTGCTTCAATTACCTTCTTTAATCTTTTATATTTTGCTGCTACATCTTTATTTGTGTGGTCTTTATTTTGAATTTTTTTAGATTACTTGATATTTGCCCTTGAGTGATTTTTTTCAGGCATGTTATCTAGTTTATTTCCTGAGCTTTTGTACATTTAAGATTTGTTTTTGTTTTGCCTTCAAATTTTATGGATAATATCTTTAAGTACAGAATTTGTCAATTACAACCTGTCACCCATAACACTCTGCAGACTTAGCCCCTTAATTTGTAGAGAGGCGGTGGATAGTGATAACCCATTGTTATTTTCTTATTTTTATAAACTTCATTTTTTTCTGCCATGCTTGATGCCTTTAGGATAACTTTAAAATTTTCTAACTTTTATTTTAAGTTCAGTGGTACATGTGCAGGATGTGCAGGTTTGTTACTTAGGTAAACGTTTGTCATGGTGGTTCCCTGTACAGATTATTTCATCACCCAGGTATTAAGTCTAGCATCCATTAATTATCTTTCCTGATCCTCTCCGTTCTCCCACCCTCCACCCTCCAATTGGCCCCAGTGGGTGTTGTTCCCCTCTATGTGTCCATGTGTTCTCATGCTGTAGCTCCCACTTAGAAGTGAGAACACATGGTATTTAGTTTTCTGTTCCTGCATTGGTTTGCTAAGGATAATGGCCTCCATCTCCATCCATGTCCCTAAAAAGGACATGATCTCATTCTTTTTTATGGCTGTATAGTATTCTACGGTTTGTATGTGCCACATTTTCTTTATCCAGTCTGTCAGTGATGGGCATTTTGGTTAATTCCATGTCTTTGTTATTGTGAATAGTGCTGCAGTGAATATACACTTGCATGTGTCTTTATAATAGAATGATTTATATTCCTTTGGGTACATACCCAGTAATGGGATTGCTGGGTTGAATGGTATTTCTGTCTCTAGGTCTTTGAGGAATCAACCACACTGTCTTCCACAATGGTTGAACTAATTTACACTCCCACCAACAGTGTAAAAGCGTTTCTTTTTCTCCACAACCTCGCCAGCTTATGTTATTTTTTGACTTTATAATAATAGCTTTCTGACTGGTGTAAAATAGTATCTCATCGTGGTTCTGATTTTCATTTCTCTAATGATGAGTGATGTTGAGCTTTTTTCATGTTTGTTGGCCACGTGTATGTCTTCTTCTGAGAAGTGTCTGTTCATATCCTTTGCCCACTTTTTAATGGTTTTTTTTCTTGTAAATTTGACTCAGGCCCTTATAGATGCTGGATATTAGACTTTTGTCAGATACATAGTTTGCAAATTTTTTTCTCCCAGTCTGTAGGTTGTCATTTTACTCTGTTGATGGTTTCTTTTGCTGTGCAGAAGCTCTTTAGTTTAGTTAGATCCCATTTGCCGATTTTTGCTTTTGTTGCAATTGCTTTTGGCATCTTTGTCATGAAACCTTTGCCCATGACTATGGAGGACACTTTTTAAGTTTATGAAACAAAATAATATTATGAAGGTTGTTTCTGATTTCTATTTCTGTTCACTCATTTTGCTTTGGGTATAGCAAATCTTTTTAATCTGAACTTCACTCTTTCTTCATGACATTGCTTCTTCTATGATATCTTTGGATAATCATTTCTTTTCCATTTATTTCCTTGTGAATAGTTTAGAAGTAAAATACAAAACTATATATCAGGGCATATGTATTAGTCTGTTCTTAAGCTGTGAAGAAAAACATACCCGAGACTGGGTAATTTATAAATAAAAAGAGGGTTTAATGAACTCACAATTCCACATGCCTGGGGAGGCCTCACAATCACGGTGGAAGGCAAAGGAGGAACAAAGGCACAGCTTACATAGCTGCAGGCAAGCGAGAGCTTGTGTGGGGGAATTCCCATTTATAAAACCATCAGATCTCATGAGACTTATTCACTACCACTAGAACAGTATGGGGGAAAGTGCCCCCATGATTCAGTCTTATCCACCTGGTCCTGCCCTTGACACGTGCAGATTATTACAATTCAAGTTGAGATTAGGGTGGAGACACAGCCAAACCATATCAGCATACAAAGCCTTTCACCATTTGGTCACTCACTGTCTTTTATATTTTTCTTTTAATGAATCCTCCCCACCTTCCCGTTTAATACTTTAGACACATAGACCTCTGTCTAAATACTTAGTCCACATTCATGATCAAGAGTTATATCTCATGTAAGCCTTTCTACAATTTTTAGATAGATTTGTTCACTGTCTTCATTGTACTACCACTTCCACATTATACTACCACTAATTCGTATTTTATCAGAGCACACGTAACACTATGCATTTACATGTGCACCCCAATAGACTGTGAACCTTTAGAGGATAAGTAACCCATCTGATTTGTCCAAGTGTCATTTGTATTTAGCAATAGTGCTTGCCATGGGAAGTGCTGTTTAATAAATATTTGTAGAATGATTGAGTGGACATGCAATTGTCATCTGTTCTAAGAATGCTGGTCAGGAAATCATAAAAGTGGGATTTTTTTTTTCTTTTGAGATGAGGTCTCACTTGGTCACCCACGCTGGAGTGCAGTGGCATGATCTTGGCTCACTGCAACCTCCGCCTCTTGGGTTCAAGTGATTCTCCCATCTCAGCTTTCCAAGTAACTGGGATTACAAGTGTGCACCACCACACCTGGCTAATTCTTGTATTTTTAGTAGAGACAGGGTTTCACCATGTTGGCCAGGCTGGTCTCGAACTCCCGGCCTCAAGTGATCCACCCGCCTTGGCCTCCCAAAGTGCTGGGATTACAGGCGTGAGCCACTGCACCCAGCCGTAAAAGTGGGATTTCATCAAGCTTGGAAACTTACCAACTACTTGACTTTGTATCTCTGTGCTTTTGTGGTCTTACTTGTACAATGATGGGGTTGTTAGGTAACCAATAAATCCTCTTCCAGCTCTGAAATGTCATGACTTTCTAAATTCACTTATCCAATCACCAATATTTCTTCTGGAGAAAACAGTAGGTCTATTGATAATTTCAACAAAAATGTTAGTGTATCAGGGAAACCAAACACTAAAAACATAGCTTTTTCTATATGTGACACATAATTGACCTCATTCATTGCCCATAACACCCCAACCATGTAGATAATAATATTATCCTCATTTTACTGATAACTACCTGAGACAGAGATTATGCAATTCTTCTAAGTTCACAAATCACCTGTAAATGATGAAACTAACATTTGGAGCTAGGTAAACTTACTTGAGTTCTGTGCTCTTAACTAGCACATTATATGGCTTCTTATTGTTCTATGCAGTCAGAATTACCTTTAAATGTAAATTTTGTTTCCAGTAAAGGCCATTATTGTTTGCTCATAGTAGGTGTTCACTATATATATTTGTTGAATGAATGAGTAAACTTTCATAATTTATCTGACAAGGTGTTGATATAGTAAGCAAACTAGAGCTGCAAGCACTGTGTAAATAAAACAGAACATATCTAATTGGCTTTCTGGCACTTTCCCATATTTACATGTAGTCAATATTAAAATGTAGTTGTGACCTTTATAAAGCATCAAAAGCAGCATTTAAGAAGAAAAATTTTAAAACTAAAATATTTTGCAAGTTCTTACATTTCAGCTAAGCATTACCACAAATAAGAGCATTATTTATAAAATACAGCAGTAATAATGCTTCCTGCAGATTAGCATGGAGAATGAATATCAGCAATAAAATCATAAATGTACTAGGCAGGTGTAATATCCTCACTGTATTTAGTATTATCAGGATACAGTTGCATTCATATCTAAACAGAAATTCTGATGTTAAGGTAGTCTTCAACATATCACTTTTGTATTTTAAAAATTAGCATAAAATATGCTGTAATCGTGGATAAAACTCTTTAAAACCTTTTGATTTGTATAGTTTAAAATTAAAAGTACCATATATTACTATATAAAATACAGAACAGACTGACAAGCAAAAGCCTGAAACCTATATTGCCACCATTGAAAAAGAACCACTGGCAATATATTGTATGGGTAGGAGTGTGTGTGTGTGCGTGCACGTGTGTGTGTGAGAGAGGGAGAAAGAGAGACAGAGAAAGGGAGGTAAGACTGACAGAATCTGAATGTATTCCAGTATTGTAGGTAAGGATATGTTATTGATGACAATAATATTCCCAGTGCAATATCTCCTGCTCCCTCATATTCTTGAATGACACTCCATCTCTTGCACGTCCCCAGTAAGTATATTGGGAACTCCTAGCATTTGTTTTGACTGATCTACTGTTTCTGTCTCCCATTTAAAAACACTCTGTGTTCAAGGCCACTCGGTGCTGCCAGTGCTCATACAAGTTGAACTTTAAGTCTATGCCAAGAGTGTCCTTTTGTTGTTGCGTTCCATGCAGATACTCTGTAACTCACGTTGTTATCTTGGCCTGACAGTCTGGGCTCTACTCCTCTATGTAATTTACATAGTAATTCATGGAGACACCTCCTTAAGGTTCTGTCCCTAACTGCCCTGGCTACAGAGACCCCAAACAAAACTAAAAGGAAAACGGGGTCAGATGAGGAATGAGGTGCTAATAAATCCAGTTTGTTTTCTTGACACTTCTCTGTATGCAACAATGTATTAGGTTTCACTATATGAAATCATCAATATTCAGGCATTATTTGCATATAAAATCTGCGTTTAAAAAAAAATTTACTTAAAGTTCTAGGATACATGTGCTGAACCTGCAGGTTTGTTACATAGGTATAGACGTTCCATGGTGGTTTGCTGTACCTGTCAACCCATCATCTAGATTTTAAGCTCTGCGTGGATTAGGTATTTGTCCTAATGCTCTCCCTCTCCTTCCCCCCCGCCCCCGACAGACCCCAGTATGTGATGTTCCCCTCCCTGTGTCCATGTGTTCTCATTGTTTAACTCCTACTTATGAGTGAGAACATGTGGTGTTTGGTTTTCTGTTCCTGTGTTAGTTTGCTGAGGATGATGGTTTCCAGCTTCACCCATGTCCCTGCAAAGGACATGGACTCATTCTTTTTGTAGCTGCATAGTATTCCATGTTGTATATGTGCCACGTTTTCTTTATCCAGTTTATCATTGATGGGCATTTGGGTTGGTTCCAAGTCTTTGCTGTTGTAAATCATGCAAAATCAGCATTCCCAAATGCTTTAACCTAATGACATTCTCTCCTGTTTCACTTTCAGCCAGAATTCGGTGGCCAACTCCTAATTTTTCTCCATTGACTATTTTCTTCTTATTTTTCCATGTGGTAATGAAACTCCCTTTAATTTAATAAATTGAAAAAAATTATTTTAGGATCTCACTCTGTCATCCAGGCTGGAGTGCAGTATTATGATCATAGCTCACTGCAGCCTCAAACTCCTGGGGTCAAGGGATTCTCCTGCCTCAGCTTCTCAAGTAGCTGGGATTACAGGCATGTGCCACCACACCTAGCTAAGATTTTTTTTTCCAGAGATGGAGTCTTGCTATATGGCCAAGGTTGGTCTTGAACTCTTAGCCTCAAGTGATCTCAGCTCAGCCTCCCAAAGCACTGGGATTACAGTTGTAAGTTACAGCAGCTGACCTCCCTTTAATTTTTGTTAGACATGGCCACACAGGTAAAGACTACCTTTCCTTCTACCTCCTCTAGCATGGCACCTAATATATATATGACATTAATATCCATTGTGCTCTGCTCAGCTACTCAGGAAATTACATATTTATTCTGGATCCTGAGACAGAAGATGGATTTCGCTCTCTGGATCTGTCAGTTCCCAGTCAGAGGACATTGTGAATCTCACTAAATTATCTTGAGCTCAGGATCCCTGTCTTAAAGTGTGGCAGCTAGACCAGATGACTTATGACTTGCCTTCACAAAGTGGCTGATTTCTAATATCTCTTCAAGCTTTAAAATTCTGTGACCCTTTAGAGCATACAGAGCCTGTGTTTAAATTTTTCCAAAGTAGTCCATCTATATATGTAATTTCATTTACTCTCTTTGGTTAATTTTGGCAAATCTTGATTCAGTGCCTATTGTAAGTATAAAACTATTTTATATGTTACATGTAGACGTATGCCTCCTTAAGTTCATTAAGGGCAGAAATTCTGTCCTATGTTTTGTAGTTCTTTTTTTTTTTTTTTTTTTGAGACAGAGTCTCGCTCTGTCACCCAGGCTGGAGTTCAGTGGCGCAATCTCGGCTCACTGCAAGCTCCGCCTCCCGGGTTCACGCCATTCTCCTGCCTCAGCCTCTCCGAGTAGCTGGGACTACAGGCGCCCGCCACCACGCCCGGCTAATTTTTTATATTTTTTAGTAGAGACGGGGTTTCACCGTGGTCTCGATCTCCTGACCTCGTGATTCGCCCGCCTCGGCCTCCCAAAGTGCTGGGATTACAAGCGTGAGCCACCGCGCCCGGCCTGTTTTGTAGTTCTTATAGCATCCAGCAACACAACTCATTAAATACTTGCCAAACTCTATTTAATTCATGATAAGAAAATAAACCCTTGTCTCCTCGATACAGAGTAGAAGTTGCACATGAAAGTTAAGCTGTGTTAGTTCTCACTCATAAGTGGGAGTTGAACAATGGGAACACGTGGACACAGGGAGGGAAACATCATACACCAGGGCCCGTCGGGGGTGGGAGCAAGGGGAGGGAGTGCATTAGGACAAATACCTAATGCATGCAGGGCTTAAAACCAAGATGAGGGGCGGATGGGTGCAACAAACCACTATGACACATGTATACCTATGTAACAAACCTGCACGCTCTGCACATGTATCCCAGAACTTAAAGTAAAAAAAAAAAAAAAAAAAAAAGAGGCCAGGCACAGTGGCTCACACATGTAATCCCAGCACTTTGGGAGGCCGAGGTGGGTGGATCACAAGGTCTGGAGTTTCAGACCAGTCTGGCCAACATGGTGAAACCCCATCTCTACTAAAAAATACAAAAATTAGCCAGGTGTGGTGGTGGGCACCTTCAGTCCCAGCTACTCTGGAGGGTGAGGCAGGAGAAACGCTTGAACCCAGGAGGCGGAGGTTGCACTGAGCCAAGATCAAGTCACTGCACGCCAGCCTGGGTGACAGAGCAAGACTCCATCTCAAAAAAAAAAAAAAAAAAAAAGAAAAAAAGAAATATTTCTATTTTCTCCTGGGAAAAAAAAAAGGCAAGCTGTGAATTCTAAGAAACATTGCGTGAAAGTTTTAAGTAACTAAAGTTTTGTTAATAATATTCTGCATAATGGTTCTAATTAAGTCTCCTTGTAGCCTAAAATAAGTTTAATGTGGGTTCTAAGAAATGGTAATATTAATACCATGGGTTGTAATATGTCATTTTATGTAATATTAAAATAGAAAAAGTTTCTAGAAAAAAATATGCTGTGCCATTGGCTATAAGAAGTATCTTGATTTTGGAGAGATAAAAATATTAAAAATGTGTTTATCACAAAAATATGTGATAGGTTACTGAAATAATAGATACTAATAACCACAGCAACAATGTGGTTATACTTTGTTAGGTTAGGTAGAATAAGTGCCTTACATGCATGACCTCATTTATGTATCAGGTTGATGCTGTTATTATTCCTGTTTTACAGAAACATACTAATTTTCCCAAGATTGAATGTCTAACAAGTGGTGGATCCAGGAGATGAACCCATCTCTACCAGACTCTATTGAATGACTTCTTAGCAACTGCATTAAGATCTAGGTGTTGTCTAGTTTCTTCAGAAGCAGGCACTTCTAACTGGAGAAATTATTGGGCTTGGACTCTAAGTTTACTAGCATTTATACATCCTAAAATTGGTTAATTAAATTGAAGTCTCAAGAGGATCCTATTCCACTCATTTTTCTTATTTCCATGGATTATAATTTTTCTGTTACTAAATTGGCTTGCTTTCATTCATTCTTGTAAACAAAATGTCAGGGAGATGCAGTATTAACTGTGGGATGAAGTTCAAGTGTTGTAGGGATTTCCCATACAAAGTATATTTCTGTGGTTGTTAAGCAATGTGTAAAAGATTTACATCAGAGCTTCTGTACAGATGAAGATGAATGAAAATACCACAATTTCACATTCTTGGAGACATGAAATATAATTGGTGTGCTATATTAAAATAGCTAACAATTAGATCTCTTGGTTTTTGATCAAGGACGTGGCTTTGTTTACAAATCAAAGATTGCAGGATTTTTGCCCCAGAGGGAGGAGAAGAGAAATTTATGCTGTCAATTCTATCTGGGTGCTGATTATTTAGTTTTCTGCTTCTCCCTTTCCGGGGGTGAAGCCCCATAGCACATTTGAGATCTTTAGTACCCTGACAATGCACAACTTGAAAAAGGAAAGATGCATCCAAAGTCACATAATTTCAGCTTGTTAGCATGTCTCGAAGAGTTTAGATGAATGGAAATGAAAACCATGTGAGCATGAGCAGACTACACAGGTCTTCTACATGAGTCCCTAAGGTTGGTCATCAACAAGCCAAGATGGTAGAATTTGTCATTTATTTGCTAGGTGACCTTCGATCACATATGTATGTAGCAACCTCACAAAGTTTGCGTGAGGATCAAAAATACATTTGCATTTTATAAACTGGAAAGTGTCTTATACATTTCAGAGCACCTTATAGAGAAGAACTTTCATTCCCGCTAACCGTTATCAACCTGCGATTTGTCTGTCCAGCTGATTTCCAGTGTCAACATCACCTAGAATGAATCAGGGTACTTTAGGGTAATGTTTTTCAAATGATTATGATACAAGATCATTTTTAAAAACATGCATTGTTGGCAGATAATTCGATAAATACAAAAACATTACTATAGAAAATGATAGAGAAAAACAAAGATGCAAAATATGAATTCTCATTGTCATTAAATTCAATGGACGTAAAATTAGTGGGTCAAATCGCTGTAAGAGATTCTAAAGCCTTCATCCACATGACTGAACTTATTTCATTTTATATTGGTTTTCAGTGTTTCAGGATCCAGTGCTGTTCTGTGACCACACTTTGAATAGCACTGGATGGGGGAGTACGTGATATGGTACTTACGGGATTACAAGACTCTGCAAGACTTGGGCCCTGCTTACTCTCAACACTGAACTTCTCACAGTTCTTTGAGGGTGTCACCCTCATTCCCTACATCAAGATCACCAAGATTTTATTTTGCTACTCCCTCTGCCTGGCATGGTTGTACCACCCCTCTTTGCATGGATAATACCATTTTATCCTTTAAATTTCAGATTAAACTTTGCTTTCTCACCAAAGTGTGGCTTGAACCCTCAGACTCAGTTATGTTAACTTTGTTATAGGTCTTCATTACACCTTGAATTTCCTTTACCTATATATGCCATTTGTAATAATGTGTTGCCTGTTACCAACCACACACTGAAACCTTCTCTGGGATAAGGACTGTATAAATGCATATCAATTTCAGAATCCCCAGCACTAGCATCTGCTCACCACACAGTAAGAACTCAACAGATACTGTTGGCTGATGGACTATTTTTCTGAGCTTGGTAAATCTAAGAGTTGTTTACAAGAAATAATTTTCTTTAAAAATAGTTAATATTTGCCCCCTTCCCTAACAGAGGTAGGTATGTCATTTTTAGCATTGTCAACAACAAAACAAAATCTCAGGTTCATGCAGTGAATAATATAGAACAGTCATAGATATTTTTAATATAGTCGTGACAACTATTCATTGAAGTACAACTTTAAAAAATCAGTTGGTAAAAGATTTTGTGTCATTTTCATGTAAGCAGTCGAAATTTTCTTGACAGAGCAATATACTGTGGGAATGACTTTTACTGTTATTTGGTATCTATTTTGCCTCAACGTGGTATTAATGGTAAGAAGCCAGGAGGTTCAGTTTTGTGATAGTACTGCTATTTATATCATTACAGATGAACCTCGGAAACCTAATTTTATATCTGTTAAATATCTATTCCAAAAAATATATATATAGTAGCTTTATATTTACTCAAACAGGCAAATATTTCTATTCATTACTTTAAATTCCCACATAACACATATACATACCTTGATGCGGTTGGCTTAGGACAGTAGTTCATCATTTGCTTTGTATCCTAATAGATAAAAAGTATCCATGAATTTGTAACTTAAATCCATTAATTAACTTATCTGATCATTTCCCCAATTTTTCTTTTCTATTAAATTTCCTGTCCATCAATTTTTCATCATTTATCCATTTACCAATCTATATTTATATAAGTGTGGAAAAAACCTATAAGAAATATACTAAGCATTTTGCATAGTTTTTCATTTTCTGTAGTTTAGAAGTGAGATATTTGGTGAACTGTGTATGAGTGAGTGATTATTTTCAACTTCATATTTATATACTTTAAAATCAAGCAGACTTCTATTGCATAAAATGTAAGTAGCTAGAGAAAAATCAGGTACACTAAATATGTAAATTATTATATGTATTTATATATTTATAAGGTATTAAGGAACTGAATAAGGAAGATTAAATAAAGTAAAAGTAGTTTACTAAATGAGTAAAAATAGTTTGCTATAGCTGGGTAACAAATTACTATCTTCTCCTTAGTGGTTTGAAACAACACCTATTAATAAGTCATAGTTTTATAATTCAGAAGTCTGTGCCCAGCATGGCAAAGTTCTTTGCTTGGGGTCTTACAAGACTAAAATCAGATTGTCAACTGGGGCTGTACTTCTCGTCTGGGGCTTAGAATACTTTAACAGTCTCGTTGGCTGTTCTAAGATTTAATTTTCTTGTGTTTGTAGAATACAGGTCCTAGTTTTACTGTAGCTGTAGGCCGGAAACCACTTTCACCTCCTTGAGGTGTACCTGTCTGTTGGCTGTTTACAACATGGGTTTTTCCTGTTTTCCAGGTCTGGCCAAGTACTTGTCTCTGACTTTCCCTTCTGCAGCCAGCCAGGGAAAACTCTGTACTTTTAAAGGACTCATGCAATTACATAAGGCCCACCTGGGTAATCTCCCTTTCTCAAAGTTAACCATGCCATATAACATAACCTATGTATTAGTTTATTTTCACACTGTTATAAAGAACTAACTTAGAGTAATTTATATGAAAAAAGAAGATTAATTGACTCACAGTTCTGCATAGCTGGGAGGCCTTAGGAAACTTACTATCATGGCAGAAGGCAAAGGAGAAGCAAGGCACTTTTTACATGGCAGGAGAGAGAGTGAAGGGGAAGTGGCACATACTTTCAAACAACCAGATTTCACGAGAACTCACTCACTGTCGTGAGAATAGCAAGGGGGAAGTCCGCCCCCATGATTCAATCACCTCTCACCAGGCCCCTCCCCTCAAACATGAGGATTACAATTTGGGATGAGATTTGGGTGGGAACGTAGAGCCAAACCACATCAACCTAGTCCCAGGAGTAAAATCCTTCATAATTAAGGGCCCAGAGATAGGCAAGGCATGTGTACCAGGGGTAGGAAAGCTTGGAGGCCATCTTAAAATTCTACCTACCACAACTTCCAATGAGAGAAGACGTTCATATGAAAACTAACAATAACCAACTGTTTTTACCTGTGGGAATCTGCTGTTTCTGAATTTGCACTAAGTATAAGTCTCGGTCCATGAAGAGGATTTATCATGGAAAAGAGAAACCAGCAAGAGGCTGGCTTGATGAATGAGAAACTAAAGGAGAACCAAACTTAGGGCCAGTTATCTCTGCAAGATGTTTTCTGAGTTCTGGGTAGCTGGGGCCACAGAAAAGCAGAGTAAAAGCTGCTGTTGTGTCTTAGTACTTAGGAAACAAAGTTCCTGTAGAGGGTGAGACTTTCCTTAAATGAAATGTTTGCATATTTTGAAGCCCACATAGGGTAGGAGATAAATGGCTAAGCTCCAATCTCTAAAGGCAGTCTTGTCATTTTAGAGCTGAGAAGATAGAGACATGCTAGGTTCACAAACAAAAGTACCACCACACCTGAGGAACAGAGGCATACCACTAAAATGGCAGCCCACCCCGACCCACCTCAATCCTTTAGTGGATTAAAGTGACCACCCCCTCTACTCGCTGCTTAATAGAGGAGAGTTGAACTGTTAGTTGGTGGAAGATAACATAAGTCTCTGTGATTCATTTACATATAATACATGGCATAAAATTTAATTTTTATACATGAAAAGAGATGTAAATGTGAGTATCAAGAAATAACACAGGTTGGGCGTGGTGGCTCATGCTTGTAATCCCAGCACTTTGGGAGCCTGAGGCGGGCGGATCACCTGAGGTCAGGAGTGCAAGACCAGCCTGACCAACATGGCAAAACCCCGTCTCTGCTAAAAATGCAAAATTAGCCAGGTGTAGTGGCACATGCCTGTAATCCCAGCTACTCTGGAGGCTGAGGCAGGAGAATCACTTGAACCTGGCAGGCAGAGGTTGCAGTGAGCAGGGATGGCACCATTGCACTCCAGCCTGGGCAACAAGAGTGAAACCCTGTCTCAAAAAAAAAGAAAAAAAAAGAGAAAAGAAATAACACAAACCTTGAATGCCCACAAATGATACTGATATTAGAGTCAGAAGCCAAAGAATTTAAAATAACTATGATTAATTTGGTAAATAAAGGCATAGAAAAGAGGGACGAAATGAATGAAAAGATAAGCAATGTAAACACATTTCATGAATATAAAATTATTTGAGATATTTCACATTCTTACTTCATACTAAGTCTTCTAAATTCCATGTGTATTTTGCACTTAGCATGCATCTCACTTTGGACTAGCCATATTTCAAGTACCCTGTAATCTCGCGTGACTAGTGGACAGTACCATTCTAATCAAACACATAAGGTAGGAGAGGAAAATATTTCTTAAGGTGCCAAAAGCTCAATCAAAATAAGATTGATAAATTGGAGCTCATCAAATTGAGAACTGTTCATCAAACGTAGCATTAAGAGAGTGAAAATGCAAGCCACATAGCTGGATAATATTCCCAATATGAAAGACTTGTATTCAGAATCTATAAAGGCCCCTGATAGATCACTGAAAAAATAAAACAATAATAGAATGAGTGAACTGTGGGCATAGATAATTTGTGTGTGTGTGCATTTTTTGAATTAAAATATGATTTTAGATTTTTGCCTCAAAAATATATTTATAAGGGCATTTTACTTATTACATTTTTCTAGGAAATAGTTTTAGATTCATTATTTTGATATTTATCATATCAAATTTTTTGATGTATGATGTGGTACATACGGTACATGTCTTATTTTATATTTACTAGACATAAATATATATGTCTATTTGCATATTTCTAGTTATCTCAATATATACTTTTCATAAATGTAAAATATGACTATGTTATAAAATCATTGTAATATATTTATGCATGATCATTTTCAATCTAATTAAATTATTTAATGGTATTATGGATTTCACAGTTTAATAGCTAAAGAAAAAGTTTTGTATTCCCTAGTGGTGCATTCACTTTTAAAGTGACAGCAACCATTTTAATCTTACAGATAAAAGTTGGGAAGTGATAGAGAAAGCATACTGCAAACAGTCAATTGAAACTAAGAAAATAACCACTGGAGGGATAGTCCAAAATAGAATTTTGCTTTTTTTATTTTTTAAAAAACCACATTTGCTTAAAAAAAAAAAAAAATTTCCTCTAATATTAAAAATAACAAGATTCATGTGATTTTGAGTGTGAGGTTATCTTAGCAATATCAAATAAAATGGAGACAATTGAATTTCACCTAGTAACAAATATCATTCATCCCTAAGAATGCTGAACTCAAGAAGATGGAGGTTTTATAAAGCTCTATAAAGTTCTGTAAAGCATTCAGGGAAAATAAAAGTGCTATGAACTGCAAACAGAATGGTACATGTTAATTGCAAGATGATTCAGTAAGTAGTGTTTAAAATACATTTTGGAATTTTGAAGGCTTACATATGGTTTTGCCATAAAGACCATTTTTTGGATGACCTAGTTAATCTGGTATTTTGGTACCTGCTACTATGAAACTTGAGCCTAGATGAAGCAAGAAAAATAGCAGTGTTTTGTATTATCAAGCAGGTAAGATTTTTATGGTAGGAAAAAGTGACCTGATGAATTGCTGTAAAGAAAGTCAGATCCCAGTTCTATACGTAATTAGTCATGTGAACTTGGGCAAGCCATACACATTTATTTACATGGAAAAACTGAAATCAGATGCAAACAGATGATAAAAATTTTACATTTCTTCTCATTTGGAAGTTACACACTGAATGTATCTTATTAAAACCTACAATAATCTTGCTACTGAATCTACAAACCAAGAAATTTTTTTTTTTGCTCTAACAAGCCTAATACTGGTGAATTTTACATTTTACAAAATTCTTATATATCTTTTCTCACTAGATTATTCTAACAAGCCAGGGATTTAGGAAGGCATGAGATAATGAACAGTTTACACATATTTATGAGCAACATGAGCTAAGCTACATCATAACTAGACCAAATCCATGTTTGAGTACAACACTTTAAAAATGGAGTTTTGTTATTCTGGTTAGAATTTAATTTAGTCAAATGATGCAAAACAAAACCTATATTCATCTCATATAGGCTCATCTGTATTCAAACTACCTTCTTCAGATCACAAATATCAGCAGGGATAAGTATGTAAGAATAGTTCCAGGAGTAATGGAATTATGCCTTGCTGTTTGGCACTGTTGGAAACTCCATCAGAAGTACAGGCTCCGGGCAAGGAGGAAGAAAGCTTTTTCACATGGGGAGAATAATGATAATTGGAGTAAGGAGGTTCTCATTACTTCCTACAGACTGTATGCCGGAGTTTCACTCAAGTGAACAATGAACCTGCTTATATTTTTTATGGCATCTGAACCCCTTGACCTACTTTTTAGAGAGCTGGGATCAAGAAGGACTTCTGAAAGCCCAAGGGGAATACAGAAATGTTAGACAGGCTTCCTTTTCAGTTCTATGAGTCATGCTCCGTGTGACCGGTCTCCTACTCTTTAAGTTAACTGTTTATTGATATGTTATCCTGGCATTCATGACCTTGAACCAGTCCTGGAAGTCTAATGCAACTTGGAATTTGTGCTTATTGGAAAATTTCTTATTCTAAAAAAATTCCCTTTATGTCCCATGTTTAGTTTTCTTTTGCTATATCTTCCAACTGTAATGGTCTTCTCCTGCCCCAACCGTCATCTGTTAAAATTCTATCTTATTTTCATGGCCCAGTAACAGTCAGTTCTTTTAAAATCCTAACCAGATTCCACAAGCGAATTTGATAGTTCATATAGCAGTGTTTGTAGCTCTCTTGCAACACTTGTCCTCTGCCTTGTTTAGATATACCACCTTATTCCCTTGCTCCCTAACTTGATTGCACGTTCCTTGAAACTTGGGATTGTGTCTCATCTACCATTTTACCCTACATTTCTTCAGTTTCTTTTTTCATTTTTTTGTTTGTTTTCATACAAAGCAGGTATTTGATATTTACCTCCTAAGGAATGCCTATTGTCTAAGCATTCAAATTTGGGCCTATTACAATCAAGAAGGTGATTAAAGATTAAAATGCATTCTCTTTCTTTAGAATTAGCTTTTTCTTCTATATGTTTATGCAACATGGAAACTTCTCCAGAAAAACCAGCTCTTGCATCTATATTTTCTTCCTCAAGTGAAATCAAAACAAAAAACTCAGTTTTTCTTAAACTCATTTTCTATTATTGTCTTCCTTAGCTGATTTAATAGCTTTTATGGAATTTAATAATATATGAGTCACTTTTCCTTTTCTCAGCTTAAATATATGGCTCACTAAGCAATTCAATGTATGGGCGGGCCATATTTATGAGTCTCCCACCCCAAGTAGAAGAGAAGTAGAGGTGACTAAAAGAAATCCTTCGTATACATTTGGAGCTGACTTCCTCATGATTGGCCTTACCAGCTATGCCATAAAGATTATAGTTGCCAAAATACAATCAAGCAAATAAATAGGACAGAACTCCATCTAATGTAAGGGAGGTCTTGCATATTTTATTTCACAATGTGGTTATCTATGATTTATAACCTTCCATTTTTCATTCAGATAAAGTTGCATGTATTCCATGAGGTTATAAACTTTCATTTTTTTGATGCATAGTTCAATCAGCATTATTTGCTACAGACAACAACACTTGAGGGACACATAAATTTTACTTTATCTTCACTGGCATAATGATTTATCAAGCACACAATAAAAGGGGGAAGCACTCTAGCCATGTACAGTTGTTTGGATATTACTTTCTTCCCATAATAAATCTCTGGTTTATGATAACCTGTGCATAAACCTGGTAAGCCAATACACTGTGACACCATGCTGATTCTATATGCAAGGATTGCCTGCCACACTGTTGATATAATAAGGGAGCTATCAACCATTGAAACATACCTTCAATATTCTCATGGCTCTGACTCCACCACTGCAGTGATTTCAGTTCAATGGATCTTGATAATCTGGGACGAATAATTTGGAAACATCAACTGAGAAAAGCTGATATCCACATGATTTAACTCCTCCATTGTGTTCAAAAGAAGTAGTAAAATAATTTTAGGCTTAGGGTGACAGTGTTGCCCAAGGTCAGTAATATTCCGTATGTACCTATGATATAGAACTTCAATTATTGTCTAGATGTTTTATTGTTTTTTGGATCAGGTATGTATTGATAGGCTACTTATCATTGTGAATTTGGCTAATAGTTATACTAACAATAAAAACTATTTATTGAATGACTATTACTGTGCCAGTTTAAGACTAAGGATCATTTTGTTAGGTCTAAGAACTTTCTATGTTGAAACTGATTCATCCTGGCTCTTGAGGGCTGATTCTGTGCATCTCTTCCCAAGTCCTCATTCATTGATGTTACGTTGCTAGCTTGAAAATGGACATGGTATGAGTAGTACACCATGGAACTGAAAAATGCTGCAGATCAGGACTTCTCAAATTTTTGGTTTAACAGCACATGATTATATCCTTTGGTGGTATTATTTTCATTTTCTCAATGTAGTAATTAAGGCTCAGAGTTTATATATAAGTTTTGTTTATAGTTGATGCTAACAGTATGTACATTTTAGGCCAAGGGTTTGAATCCTGGTCTATTACATTCCAGAAGCCATGCTCTTCCCGTTATGAGTAACTCGCTGAGGCTGCATACGTACTCAACCAGGTTTAATCGTTGTGAATAAACTGTTCAATAAATTCAGCTTCCTTAATATTTTGGCTATATTGAATGTTTTGTAACTGTGAATAACCAATTATCTTAGTAGAGGTTTTGTATAATCAACTAGTTTGTTTTCAACAAAGTGTGTTTTTTTATGGGAATGATGACTGCTAGGATGAAATATTGGCACCTTTTTCTCTGAGTGATATTGACACATCAGTACTGATAATTTAACCTTCACATTCCAACTGGCAAATTTAGCAAGAATCACAAGGGGATGGAATGGCAGGAAGAAAAGACAGGTGGGAAAGGAATTTAAAAATGTATAAAGATATCAGGAACAACGTAACTTTTAAAAAACGCACAATAAGAGTAAATTTCAAAGTTGCAGTGGTTTTTCCTTCAATGCATTATCAACAGTTAAAAAAAAAAGATCAGTAGTTTTTCTCTCCACAAGCAGGGTACAATTCCATGTCTGTCTTCGTAGTGATCCAGAACTCTTTTTAAATTCAAACCATTTTACTTGTTTGACTGCTTGTCTTGTTCCTGTAATCTGTTGTTATGGAAATGACTGAGATGTCAAAACATTGTTCAGTATGATCCCACAGGGGAAAGGGAGGTTCTAAGAGAAAAACTCTGAAAGAGGTTTAGAGACAAACTGAAAACAAATTTGGACTTTGCACTTAAAAATCAAAACATATTTTTGGCTTGGCTGTGCTTTCATTTTTTCAAACCACTTCCTCCCCTGTGGATGCTTAATTCTCTAGTTGGTGAAAGGGCCATGAAGCCCATTTTCAGTTGTTTACCATACACTTGAGAACCCAAATAAGTCAATGACACCATTTTGTGCTTGCACATCAGCAGGAGTTTAACCATTTTGAGTGAACTGACAAACTAATATAAATGAAATGAATCAAACCAGTTATGACTTTTAATGGTAAAGCCATAGTTACTTTTGCACCAACCTAATTATTTGGAATAATGGACAGGCTAAAGGACTGTTTAAAAATGTTGCACTCAAACCGGGAAGAAGTTGAATCCCTGAATAGACCAATAACAGGCTCTGAAATTGAGGCAATAATTAATAGCCTACAAACCAAAAAAAGTCCAGGACCAGGCAGATTCATAGCTGAATTCTACCAAAGTACAAGGAGGAGCTGGTACCATTCCTTCTGAAACTATTCCAATCAATAGAAAAAGAGGGAAACCTCCCAAACTCATTTTATGAGGCCAGCATCATCTTGATAGAAAAGCCTGGCAGAGACACAACAAAAAAAAGGAGAATTTTAGACCAGTATCCCTGATGAACATCAATGAAAAAATCCTCAGTAAAATACTGGCAAACCAAATCCAGCAGTACATCAAAAAGCTTATCCACCATGATCAAGTGGGCTTCATCCCGGGACGCAAGGCTGGTTCAACATACACAAATCAATAAACATAATCCAGCATATAAACAGAACCAACGACAAAAACCACATGATTATCTCAATAGATGCAGAAAAGGCCTTTGACAAAATTCAACAGCCCTTCATGCTAAAAGCTCTCAATAAATTAGCTATTGATGGGACGTATCTCAAAATAATAAGAGCTATCTATGACAAAACCGTAGCCAATATCATACTGAATGGGCAAAAACTGGAAGCATTCCCCTTGAAAACTGGCACAAGACAGGTATGCCCTCTCTCACCACTCCTATTCAACATAGTGTTGGAAGTTCTGGCCAGGGCAATCAGGCAAGAGAAACAAATAAAGGGTATTCAATTAGGAAAAGAGGAAGTCAAATTGTCCCTGTTTGCAGATGACATGATTGTATATTTAGAAAACCCCATTGTCTCAGCCCAAAATCTCCTTAAGTTGATAAGCAACTTCAGCAAAGTCTCAGGATACAAAATCAATGTGCAAAAATCACAAGCATTCTTATACACCAATAACAGACAAACAGAGAGCCAAATCATGAGTGAACTCCCATTCACAATTGCTTCAAAGAGAATAAAATACCTAGGAATCCAACTTACAAGGGATGGGAAGGACCTCTTCAAGGAGAACTACAAGCCACTGCTCAATGAAATCAAAGAGGATACACACAAATGGAAGAACATTCCATGCTCATGGGTTGGAAGAATCAATATCGTGAAAATGGCCATACTCCCCAAGGTAATTTATAGATTCAATGCCATCCCCATCAAGCTACCAATGACTTTCTTCACAGAATTGGAAAAAAACTACTTTAAAGTTCATATGGAACCAAAAAGAGCCCGTATTGCCAAGACAATACTAAACCAAAAGAACAAAGCTGGAGATATCATGCTACCTGACTTCAAACTATACTACAAGGCTACAGTAACCAAAACAGCATGATACTGGTACCAAAACAGAGATATAGACCAATGGAACAGAACAGAGCCCTCAGTAATAATACCACACATCTACAACCATCTGATCTTTGACAAACCTGACAAAAACAAGAAACGGGGAAAGGATTCCCTATTTAATAAATGGTGCTGGGAAAACTGGCTAGCCATATGGAGAAAGCTGAAACTGGATCCCTTCCTTACACCTTATACAAAAATTAATTCAAGATGGATTAAAGACCTACATGTTAGACCTAAAACCATAAAAACCCTAGAAGAAAACCTAGGCAATACCATTCAGGACATAGGCATGAGTAAGGACTTCATGTCTAAAACACCAAAAGCAATGGCAACTAAAGCCAAAATTGACAAATGGGATCTAATTAAGCTAAAGAGCTTCTGCACAGCAAAAGAAACTACCATCAGAGTGAACAGGCAACCTACAGAATGGGAGAAAATTTTTGCAATCTACTCATCTGAGTAGCCCTTGACAAAGGGCTAATATCCAGAATCTACAAAGAACTCAAATTTACAGAAAAAAACAACCCCATCAACAAGTGGGCGAAGGGTATTAACAGACATTTCTCAAAAGAAGACATTTATACAGCCAACAGATACATGAAAAAATGCTCATCATCACTGGCCATCAGAGAAATGCAAATCAAAACCACAATGAGATACCATCTCACACCAGTTAGAATGGCCATCATTAAAAAGTCAGGAAACAACAGGTGCTGGAGAGGATGTGGAGAAATAGGAACACCTTTACACTATTGGTGGGACTGTAAATTAGTTCAACCATTGTGGAAGACAGTGTGGCGATTCCTCAGGGATCTAGAACTAGAAATATCATTTGACCCAGCCATCCCATTACTGGGTATATACCCAAAGGATTATAAATCATGCTGCTATAAAGACACATGCACACGTATGTTTATTGCAGCACTATTCACAATAGCAAAGACTTGGAACCAACCGAAACGTCCATCAATGATAGACTGGATTAAGAAAATGTGGCACATATACACCATGGAATACTATGCAGCCATAAAAAAGGATGAGTTCATGTCCTTTGTAGGGACATGGATGAAGCTGGAAACCATCATTCTCAGCAAACTATCTCAAGGACAAAAAACCAAACACCGCATGTTCTCAATCATAGGTGGGAATTGAACAATGAGAACACTTGGACACAGGAAGGGGAACATCACACACTGGGGCCTGTCATGGGGTGGGGGGAGGGGGGAGCGATAGCATTAGGAGATATACCTAATGTTAAATGACGAGTTACTGGGTACAGCACACCAACATGGCACATGTATACATATGTAACAAACCTGCACATTGTGCACATATACGGTAGAACTTAAAGTATAATAAAAGAAAAAAGAAAGAAAATAAATAAAAATGTTTGTACTCTGTCAATATCTTTCCATTTTTTAATGAATGTAGATATGTACTTCAAAGGTCAGCTTTTTATCAAGTGTACATTTATCATCCTGAAATGTTTATTTCAAAGCTCAAATGACTTGTTCTAATTTTAATATATGCCTTAAAATAAAAAGTGTGAGCTTCAAACACCATAATAAGAAATGTGTTCATGTGAATAAATGCATTTATTCTCCTTTGTCTTAGGATTTAAGGGAATAATTGCATTACCACTTACAACTTGCCATTGTCTGGCTTTTGAAAATATTGGTCAAATTAGTTCTTTGTAAATAATAGACCTAACCATTGACCAAAAGATAATCTTTCATTCCAAAATATATTAAAATTATGGAAGATAAATTTACTACCATGTTAAACATTTGAGAAAGCTGGGTTATTTGGTGGGTGATTTGCATGGTGGAAGAGAGAAGAAAAATTTACTTTCTCCCTTTTCATCCTGAGCTTGAGCACTGCTGGGATCCCCTGTTTGAAGAGAAGAAAGATTAACAGGGAGCTGAGACAACATTTTCTGGGGTACGATCACCAGTTTGTCACACGTCTTTTAGAAGGGTCAAGCTTGACATGCCCAAGTGTTTGGGAACAGCATCCTCTTCTGGGGATCCTATCAGATGTGCAGTAGCCAGTAATCTGGCAGTGCCACTAATCTGTCAGGGTGGTCTGCGACATGATAAAACAAAGTCATCTGGAGTTGAGTTTCCCAGTGGTGGGGACCATGTCAGTGTTATTTAGGAATGCACACCTGGCAGCCAGCATATTGCATTGGCATTTAGTAGTTTCACAATAAATGCTTGTGGAATGAAGTTAGTTGAGGTTACATTCACTTATCTATAAAATGGGAATGGAGCCAAATGTGACTCAAAATGGGGTTGTTGAGAAGAAACAAGTGATGTATATGGAAGTCTTTTAAAAAAGTTAAAAGTTATTCTCACATATAATATATTGGTCACTTTACAAGTATAATTCCTTTTCTAATATTTTATGACATAAAATACATACATATATACATCTTCACTTGGAGACAGTTAAAGCAGTTGTTGGAAAAATTTAACATCGAAATAAAAATGCATATTTCAACACCAGGCAATTTTTTTCAACTTTGGATATTCCTCATGCAAATTTGGTTGTTATTTTTGAAAAACGGAATTATTTCTGTAATACTATGAGCTTGCAGGCACTATTACCTTAGGCATTTCAAACTTATTTCTAGATAGAGTGTTCTATTATTTAACCGTATCATGTTACTGCTCCCTTTGCTGAAACAATGTTCTGTGGTCTTACACCCTGAAATTCTCCAGGTAATGTTTAAATTTGCATCTTTGCATATCTTATACTGAAGCTGTCTCTGTAAATGTTGCGTCCTCATGTAATTAATTCCTCCGTATCTTTCTTAGCTTAGTCAACTCTAAATAGGCCCTTACATCTTCCTGCTCCAGTCCCCAAAAAGGGAATCAATCATAGGCTTAATGTTGAAGGCCTAATTTGATAAGCTATAACTTCAGTTATGCAATTAACAGTTCATTTTATACTACAGAAAAGTTATCATAAAATAGAGACAGATTGTATTTGCTCCTTGCAATTATTATGTTATTTAGATACACTAGGAATCTCCAAAAACTATTTTTTAAATTGTGCCACGATATTAAATATTCTTTTTGAGAAAATGATTTTATTCAAAATAGTAATGAACCCTTCTTTAAAAAGAACAGATGTATTTTGAAATGTGTAGTATTATGTGTGGAAAGCGAAGAAAAAGAACTAATGTTTATTAACATCTGTGTGCTATGCACTGTGATAGGGAATTTACGTGTATTATAATCCTCGCAGCAGGATTATCCTAGTTTACAAATAGGAAAATGATTCTCAGAGAGTTTAAAGTAATACAGTTGATACTACAGTTATTAAGTGGTGGAAAGCAGGTATATTTTTTAAATAAACTTTTAATTTCTGAATGGTTTTATATTTACAGAAAAGTTGTGAAAATCCTTATACCCCACACCCAGGTTCCCCTATTTTTAACATCTTATATTAGTGTGGTACATTTGTCAACTCATGCACCAGTATTGAGGCACCAATAATGTTGGTGGAACTAATGCACCAATATCTTGGCTGTGACAGTTTCTCAGTCTTTCCTTGATTTTGATGACCTTGACAGTTTTGAGAAGTGTTGGTCAGGCATTACATAGAATGACCTTCAATTTTGATTCAGCTAATGTTTTTCTTGTGATTAGATTGATGTTATTGTTTTATAGAGGGGTGCTATAGAGGTAAAATGCTATCTTCATCACATCACATTAGGGTATGTGCTATCAACATGACTTATCATTGTTAATGATCAAGTTCATCATTGACTTGAACTCGATCACCTGACTGAAGTAGTGTTTGTCAGATTTCTTCCTTGTAAAGTTACTCTTCCAAGCCCTCTTTTCCATATTGTTCACTCTGGAATGAAGTCACTATACTCAAGCTGTACATAAAGGGTGGGGAGTTCTGCATCACCCCCTTGATGGGAGTTATCCATAAAGCATTTGGGATTCTTCCGTATGAGAGAGGCGCCTTGTCTTCCCTATTTATTTGTTTATGCAATCATTTATTTATATCAGCATGGGCTTATAGATATTTTATACTTTGGGTTATAAAATAATGCCACATTATTTATTCTGTTGCTCAAATTGTCCCGGCTTTGGCCACTGGGATTTCTTTAGGTTGATTCATGTGTCCCTTTGTTGTGTGTGTGCTTCAGTACTGCCTTGCTTTCTAGCACTATGAAAAACCTCCAGGTTCAGATTATATAGTCCTTGTTCTGGACCTAGAATCAGACATTTCTTCAAAGAGCCCTAGTCCCTTTAATTGATATTAGAAACCAAAATCTTAGGTTCATTGTCGCTGCTAGGGTGTAGTAGATTCCAGGCCCTTTCAATTGGGAAGTGTGTGTGTGTGTGTGTGTGTGTGTGTGTGTGTATGTTTCCAACTATACTTACATTAAATCAATGTGAGTTCTTACTGATGTCTCAAACTGATCTAGTATCACATGAATCATTCTAGCCTTCCCCCTTTGCTTCTCTATAGCCTTTCCTTCCAACAACAAGAAATGTATCTCCCACCATCTGCAGGCAATTTACTTAATTGTTCCATTTCAGCATACATGTATAGTGGTTTCAGAATAGTTAACCTGAACCCCCATAGGAAACAATTTTACTACCCAGAGTATAGTACTTAGGAAAAGTTTTTTGCTTTCAGTCTTATAGTTTCTACTTATTTACAAAGTTACTTAAGTCAGTGTCTTTTCTCCTACCCTCTTCAGTGAGGTTATTCCATACTTTTTTAATACAATTAATTTTTTTTTTGGTCAGTCTGCATTCCATCTTGGAGTCCCCTAGCCACCTAAATAATTTTTTCTTTAAATTTCATTCTTTGTGCTGTAGAGTTCTCTTGATTTTGACAAATGAACTGTTTCCTGTATATACCATTATGGTATCATAGAGTACATTAATTTTCCTAAAAAATCTGCCTCCCTCGTCCTTAACCTGTTCAACCCTCCCTGTGACCCTGACAAGCACTGATCTGTTTACTTTGTCTACAGTTTTGGCTTTCCCAGAATGTCATATACATTAGACCATATAGTGTGTAGCTTTCCAGGCTGGCTTGCACTTCACAATCGCGTTAATTCATTATATTTTTGCCTGGCTTGATAACTCTTTCCACTGCATGCATAGAGCGTAGTTTGCTTATACGTCCTCCTATTGAAGGATATCTTGGTTGCTGCTAGCTTTTGGTGATTATAAATAAAGCTGCTATAAATATTGCATGCAGATTTTTGTATATACATAAATTTTCAAATAGGTTGGATGAATACCTAGGAGTACAGTTGTTGGTAAATCGATTTCAGCTTTGTAAGAAAATATCAAACTGTCTTCCGAACTGGCTTTACCATTGTACACTCCTGCTAGCAATGATTGAGAATTCCTGCTGGTCTGCATGCCTGCCAACAATTGATAGCATCAGTTTTTTGGATTTTAGCCATAACTTTTTTTCTGGTGAGGTGTCTGTTTAGATCTTTTGGCCATTTAAAAATTTGGATTGTTTGCTTTTTTATTATTTTTGAGTTCTTTCTATATTTGGGATACAAGTGATTTTTAAATATTTTCTCACATTTGTGACTTGTTTTTATTATCTTTTATGGACTCTGGATTTTTAATTTTAATAAAATCCAACTTATGAATGGTTTCTTTCATGGAACCTGACATTTGTATTGCATCTAAATACACATCACCACCCAAGGTCATGCAGTTTCTTCTTGAAGCTTTACAATTTTGCATTATACATTTAAGTCTATGATTCATTTTGAGTTAATTTTTGTAAAAAGTGTATAGTCTGTGTCTAGGTTTTTTTTTTTTTTCCATATAGACACCCAATACTTTCAGCAGCATTTGTTGAAAAGACTGTCCTTTTTCTATCAGATTGCCTTTATGTCTTTGTCAAAGTTCAATTTATTATATTTATGTGGGTCTATTTCTAGGTGTTCTTTTTTCTGCTCTGTTTTTCTATGTGTTTATCTTTCACCAACAGCTTGCCCTGGGGAGGTCAGTCTTTGTTATATTAAAGCCTTCAAGTGATTGGAGGCAGCCCACCCACATTGTGGACAATCTGCTTTACTCAAAGTCTACCTATTTAAATGTTACTGTCATCCAAAATCACCCCATGATTACACCTGCTCTCTCTACTTCTCTGATAGGTTTTCTTTTTTGTTATGAATGGGTTTGAATTTTGTCAGATTCCTTTACTGCATGTATTGGTGTGACTGAATGTTTTTCACTCTGTTAATATGATGAATTACATTGGCTGATTTGTAAACGTTCAACCAACCTTACATTACCTGCATGAACTCGACTTGGTTTTTGTTATCCTTTTAATATATTGCTGAGTTTGATTTGCTAACATTTTGTTCAGGATTTTTGTGTCTGCATTCAATAAAGTTATTAGTCTGTAGTTTTCTTGTAATTTTTTGTGTTATTGGGGCAATGCTGGCTTTACCAAATGAATTGGGAATTATTATTTCTGCTTGTAGCAAGTGACAGACCTTGTGTCTTTTAGCTAAAAATGTAAATGTGCTTGTATCCTTCTGCCACTGACTCATTCTTCAAACCTGGTTGACTCATCTCATCTCTAGATAGATTTCTTGCACTGTGAAATTAAGGATTAAGTCTAGATAACCTAAAATGTCTCTTTCAGTTCCAGAAACAGGATATCTATTTTTACATGTAGTAAAAAAAAAAAAAAAACCCTTAAATTAAATGACTACTTTACATTTCATAAAATACTTTCCTGGTCATTGTATTATTGTATTCTCGCAACCCTGTTGAATAGAGCAGGTAGTATTTTTCTCTTTACAGATGAAATTACTGAAACTCATAAAAGGTATTTAATTTTTCTAAAATCACAGTTTCTAAGTTGTGTTGTAAAGATTCAAACTAAAGTTCTTTGGGCCAGCATGCCAAATATCTCCATTTTTGCAAGTACACAGGTTTAATGTATTAACCAATAAACTCATTCTCCTTACATTCTTCCAAAGATCATTCCTACTCTTTCTTAGAAACTTCCTCCACATCTAGAAGCCAACAAGGGAGCAGAAAGTTCCCAGTAGATCTCTTTTTATTAAAAACGGGATTTGCTCAGAAGCCTACCTATTTTCTTCTTCTTCTTTTTTTGCTGTGATTATTAAAGCTCAGTTTTTTGCTGTAGATAGAACTCAGATTACTACATTAATTTTTTTTAACAAAATACAGCTTGGCCTAACCAGCAAAAGTATAATTGTTCTGCAGCCCAAATTGCACAACTGGTATGAGATAGATGTAATTAAATAGCAGGGGAGAGAAGGAAGCACTCTTGGGCCCTGCCCCAAGGAAAACCAGAATAAGTTCACAGCTCTCTAAATTTGCCATCGCACTGATATCTTTATCTCCTGTTAGCTACAAAGACTTTGCTAATCATTGCACTCCACAGTGATAACAGACTTACAATAAATGGATCACATCCTGAGACTCTCTGTCAAAGGAATCTGTTAATATGATTTTAAAACAGAAGTCAGGTCTAGAGAGTCTCTAACTCCTCACAGAAATGATGTTTGGCTTTTCCATTATAAAAATTTCCCATGCTGATCAAAGTGAGCAAAGTTGTCCTGAGTCTGGGATTTATTTGTCCCTGAGAGGAATCAGGCATTTTTCCCATAAGTTTTTCAGGATGGTTGTAATTTTGTTGTAATGTTACAAGGGCCCTGGTTATTGTTCGTCGTCGAGATAACTGTACAAAATAGGAGAAAGACATCATGAGTGTTGTGTTAATAGAGGGTTCTGGTTTTACCTGCATGGGTGGAGATTCACTAAGAAGTAGCAGTTCTTTGCAAGTCAATTATCAGATATTTAGGGTAAAGCATGGAATCTTTCAGAAACTGGGAACACAAGGTTTGTGATGGGAAAGGAGGATGGTGAACATAAAATAACTTGTGAACACCCAAGGGCGGTGATCTGGAGATTAATGAAACGCTGATCAGACAGCATAAAAGGAAAAGCCGTTATTGAAAAAGAGAATCCACGCTGAGGCCACAAAACTGTGATTAATCAAAAAGATCTTCCTTTTATTTGCTTATGTGTGGGACATGACTCGAATCGTAATGACATATAACCACCACCATAAAAACAATTAGCATTATTAAGCGCTGTGTGCTAAGAATCCTCAAAAGCATGCATTAAGGCAGTAATTCTCACACCTTACAAAACAGCTACAAATATTATTCTCATTTTACAGATGAAAAAACTGAAGTTCAGAGAAGTTGAGTGGCCAAATGACACAGAGATAGCAACTGGCAGAGCCAGAGTTCTAGAGGGGTCTGCCACATTCAAAATCTTCTCTTCACCTGAGCCTTATGCTGCTTTGCTGTCTGATCAAATGTGTCAGATCTGAATGATGATGCTTAATTTATTGAAACCAATGCATGATTAATTTTGTATACCAAATGAGACACAACACAGTAAAGTAGGGAAAACAAAACAAAAACAGAAAGAAATAAACATAGGCTTTGGAATCTGATAAACTGGAATCTCATCTTCTAAATAACTAACCAAAATAGATAACCCAAAGGACGATGTTTTCAAGATACAATAATAACTCATTTGCACAGTTTTGGTGTATGTATTAGTTTTCTATTGCTGATGTAACAAATTACCACATACACAGTGGCCTAAGGCAGCACAGTTTTATCATCTTACAGTTTTGTAATTCGAAATCGCATATAGGCCTCACTGGTCTGAAATCAAGATGTCAGGGCTGGTTCCTTTTTGGAACCTCTAGGAAAAAATTTGTTTCCTTGCGAATTCCACTTCCTACAAACCTCTCATATTCTTTCTCTCATGGCCTCCTCGCTCTGTCTCCAAGACAGCAATGTTGCATGTCTGTGGCAATTTTTCCATAGTCAGATTACTCTCTCACCATAGCCAGGAAAGATTCTGAAATTTTAAGGACCCATGTGGTTAGACTGAACCCAAATAAATAATCCTGGATAATCCCTCCATGTCAAAATCCTTAATTTTGTCCTACCTGCTTAGTCCTTTTTGCAAAGCAGCGTAACATATTAACAGTTTCCAGCATTAGGACTTGGACATCTTTGGGGAACCATTATTCTGCCTACTACAGTGTGTAAAGCTAAAAACATGGTAAATACAAACTGAGATCAAGTATGAGACTAGAGGAGAAATGCAGGAAACATTGTAAAGGTTAACCTCAGAGGAAGAGCATTTTCTAAACATTAAAGGGATGTGTTTTCAGTCTTGTCCATCTTTCTCATCTTACAATTGTGAAAATATTTTCCATACCTGGAGCTTGATCAAGTCTTCTTTTTCTATTTTTTCCTGTGAGGTGCCCGCAATATTAGAAGCTGGGACAGAGGGAAACAAAGACAGCAAGGGTCTCATCTTTCCAGATCCTGAACAATTCTCTCTTTAGCTGTGAAGCTAGCATCTCCTGGAGTGATAAAAGTCCGTGTCAACTGATCTTTCTTGGGAATAAATGGCCTTTCAGAGTTTTGAGGGAGCAAGATTCTATGGATAATTTTACCCGGCTCAGATCAATAATAGGCATCATATTCCTCTTCAAAGAACACCTTTTCCAGTATTCACCTCTGCATACCCATACAAAAAATAACTATTATTATATTAAGTATCAATTTAGCCTTAGAAAAAAGGAGAAAGAAGGTTGTCACTAGAAATTGCTAATAGGATCTAACTGAATCCCACTTCTTTTAAGCTATGATTAAACAACAACAACAACAGAAAACACCCAAAGAGTTCACAGAATAAATGCTGACATCCAGTTCTGAGCATTCTCTGAGGGATCTAAAGCACAGGCACCCTCAAAAACACACAAACGTGTTCTCTCCAATACATCCTCCATTCAAACAATGAATTGCTAACCTTTTCATTAGGGGGTTTGTGTGTGAAATAGGGATGAACCCATTCAATTTATCATCCCAGAATAAACCTGTCATACTGTCACAGGAGCAGGGAATAGCCAATTGCTAATATCAAACGCTGTAAAAAGGGTTCAACTTAGAGTTCCTAGGGAGTGACCCATTTTTGCAGCAGAGCACGAGTAGGCAGAAAATTATGTTAGAACAATATCAGTAAAATGTTGAACTCAAAAATCCTACTTGGACAAAGGAAAAGACCCTCATGTAAGTATGTGAATAGAAATATTCAGAAATATTTCTGAAATATTCACATGTCACAAATTAGGACCCAGATATGTCTTCCCCCTTCTGATTGTAATATTCTTCCAATTTGGGCAGGTTATCTCAATTGCTGAGAGCCTAGAAAAGAGGTCAGAGATGAAGGAGTTACCTTCATAGAAGAGGAAATTTATGTTCTATCAAGACAGACTGTTCTGGAAATCCCAGCAAGTTACTTTGCAGAAGTCTGTCATTATGGGACTAGATATAAGAATACAACGTAGTAAAATAAAAGATTTGTATTACTGTTTTAGTCAGGAAAATCTAGGTTGCACTGGAGTAATCACCAAAATCTCAGTGGCTTAAGACAATCGAAAAATCTTTTTCACAGTCTCGGTCTGGGTGACTCTCCAGGGCAACTCTCTGCCATGTGGTACTCAACATTCTAGGTTTGTAGCATCTCCATTTTGCGGGAGAGTGTCACATTTTGCTGTGGCGGGAAAAGAGGACCTTGGAGAGACACATATTAACATCTACATCCTGTCATTCCCAGCCAATTTTCTAGAACCAGGCACTGCAGTGTTTCTGGGAAATCTACTTTTGATATACTAGAATTAAAAACATTAGTGAGAGCTAGCATTGTCTACCACATACAGGTAGGTAAACAATCTGAGGTTCTGAAGGTCATGGCATAGGCATCTGTGTGAACATTAATCTGTGACAGCATTATATTGGGATATGGTGGGCATTCCATGGGATAAGGTACCAAGAGTAGATATCTGATTAACCAACTTCCAATAGTGTAGGTGTTCTCATTCATGCACAATTTAAATCTTTCCAATTCTGGTGACATGAAGTGGAAGAAATGACATTATAACAACTTTGATCATCAGTACATTGTTAAGAAAACACCGAGTCACCTAATAGTTGTATATAATATGTGATGAAGACCATGTCTGCAGAATTAAATTGCAAAAACCTGGCCTCTGTGCATAGCATCCTTGTAGCTCTAAATCGATGATTTGTTTTCATATATGCTCAAAAGCTTTAAGTTACTGAGAAAATATTATCATAAATACAAGAGGCAAGTTTTGTACTAGCAATGATAGAAATAAATGAGTGACTAAAAGCTAAGTAGAATTTTATGGTTATTATTAGGTTTTACTACTTTTCAAAACTTAGTGTGTATTATTAAAGTTATTCATAAAAATAAGTAATTAATCTAAAAAAGTGTACTTCTGCAAAAATGAACATTAGGTATGCATAGGTCAAGAGCATGCCCTTAATACATGACATTTCTACTTCTTTTTATTAACCTTGAGTTAGTATCTTTTGTTGGTTAATTTATTTGCTGTTGATACATTCTTCAGCCTTAGAACATTTCATCTGTCTTTTTTTATGGTTAGAGTTACATAGAGTTACATTCCTTTAATTCAAGTTATTTTAAATGTGGGCTTCATTTTTGTAATTTTTAATTTATTTAACTTTTTTTTCCTGGCTATGAGGACATGGAGGAGAACACAATGTAACTTTCCTAATTCTAAGGAAATGAGAGTGCCCACTTTCCTCTGGAGAATTTTGGAACCTTAATGGGGAGGTTCTGGGTAACACAAATATGCCAAGAAGACGTAAAACAAAAAGATGAAGCTATCAAGTGAGACCATCAGGAAAAACATCCAGAACTCAGTGCAAAGTTCATTTTCGCAGTCAGGCTCATTCTGTGTCCCACAGTCATGGCTACTGATAGGGGCAGGAGGAAGTTGACGGTTATGTGCAGAGCTTAAAGAAAATGGTGCAATGTGGTGAGAGGGTGATCTTCATCTCTATATGAAGCTTTTTATAACTTTGCTCCTTTGAGAGGATTTGAGATATTTCATTATTTTGCTCTTCAACCTCAGTGAGCTTCATGATATCAATCAGCTTTTCTGTGATTCTCAGTCAGTAGTCTCTATTAACTGTGAACAACTGAGAAAGTTTACTGTGTCTGGGGACAAAGAGTGGGTCTTGGAAGTAGAAATGACATTCTTGTATTACAAGGAACACTCCCATTTATTTAATAGAACATTTTAACCCCCTTCCTTCCTCTTTCTTTTTTCTTCCTACAAAATATTATTCAAACACTTACTATGCGCAAATCACAATGCGTTTAATGGAGTTTAATGAAGTTGAGTTAGATATGGTATCCAATGTGAGAGAACTTCTATAGGGGTCTTATATCCACAGAACTGCTATCTATCTTCTACCCTAAAACCCTGTTGTGATGTCATAGATGGCCTTTGGAATTTTACCTGACACTTTTTCTTCAAGGCTAGATTCACTGACAAAAATAAAAGGACAAGGATGTTGCCGTGCGGCTATTTTTGTTTTGGCAGTTCAAAGTGTAGTGTTTGCAAGTCTCTGATTTCTGTGCCTGTATTTTTGCAGAAAATTCATGGCACCTATATTTCTTGAACATTTTGAAATAATATGCTTTACTCTGTAAGGACAGAAATAGCTTCAACTGCATACCACCTCTAGGCATTTTTCTTGTTTTATTTTCTTCCTCTCTATACTTTTAAGTAACTTTAGCTTTTAACTCATACACCATAGAAGAACTTAGTCAGTTGAAATAAAAAGTGATTAATGACATAACTGGTCAATAAACATCCTACAGTCATCCCTAGGCAAAGAACACGTTCAGCTCACTTACCCTCTATTTTCTTCGTTTGGAAAGACTGACATACTGTGAAAGTCTAGTCAATAGTTGTTAGCATTTCTGAAAGCTAACCAAGTGAATTAGAGAGACAAAGAGTTCTTTGGCAGAATTTCAGAGTCCCAGATCCACTAAATAACACAGAGGTTACTCTAGCAAAACCTTGTTTAAGAATCATGTCATTTTCTCCTCTAGAAGACTTGCTTTCTTTAGCTATTCTTTTCTCCCCTTTTTTAAGGACTTAAGAACTTATTAAAAATGAAACCAATGTTGTCACTTATGTTGGATTAGTCACACAAAGCTCAGGAAAGCTGTACAGTGGAATATGACAACTTCAGAACTTGACATGAAATGCAAAATGAGAATCATTCTTAAATTATTTTTAGGAGAAATAAGAAAAAAGATATGTACAAACATGGAACAATTGTGAATTGTCATCATTTTCTTGACTCTGACAATGTTTTTGTACCATAACTCGAAAGGGTAATGTAGTAGTCTGTTTTCACACTGCTATAAAGAAATATGTGAGACTGGGTAATTTATAAAGGAAAGAAGTTTAATTGACTCACAGGTTTAAATGGCTGGGGAGGCCTCAGGAAACTTAGAATCATGATGGAAGGGGAAGCAAACACGGCCTTCTTCACAAAGCTGCAGGAGAAAGAAGAGGTGAGCAAGAGAGGAACTACCAAACACTAATAAATCCATCAGATCTTGTGAGAACTCACTCACTATCATGAGAGCAGCAGGGGGGAACTGCCCCTATGATCCAACCACCTCCTACCAGGTCTCTCCCTCAATACCTGGGGATTACAATTCAAGATGAGATTTGGGTGGGGACACATAAGCCTAACCATACCAGGTAACTAGAATGCAGGACCTGTTGCTAGGTATAGATGGCTGTTTGCATTTTGACTATTAAATGGGGGTACTGCTATTTATTATTCATGAATCATGGTACTTACTGTTGTCATAATATGGAGGCCACAGTAAGGTGCCCCTATGAATCTGAAACTAGGGCTTTATGATTATTGTTTTGGATGTTAAACTATAAGATCAATTCATTATGCAATAGTCAGTGTTTCTCAAACTTTACTGTGCAAATGAATCACTTGAGAATGTGGATTTGGATTCAGTAGATATGGGGTGGTACTTGACAGCTTAACAAACTCCTAAATAATGCTGATGCTGCTGGTCAATAGGTCATGTTTGAGTAGCAAGGGACTAAATCTTATGTGAGCAAAGCCATGCAAAGAGAAAACACTCACTGAAATAGCAAGACTGGGCTGTTTGATGAATAAACCCACCGGAAGTCTTACTTGACAAAGCAGCACAGATTTAATACTACAGCTAATATCACCAGTGCCCATCTAAGCATTCATTGTCTATTGTCCAGTGAACATTGTGCCACACACTCCAAGTATTCTGATTCCACCGCTTCGACCATCTGTATTGTGTAATGGATGCATCAGGGAAACTCTGATTCAATTCCCCATTTTTATGTATTTATGTCATCATCATCTGATTCTCTGCTCACTAGGAAATTTTCCAATCATAATTTCCCATGTACTGCATAAAACGAGAGAATGAAGTTAATGGAGTTAAAATAATTAAGATGAAAGTTTCTCAGTGAAAAGAAATCATTGACTTACCATAGTAAGATAATCTGCTGATTAAACAATGTGGGTTATTCCAATACCTCTGACAATAACTTTTAATTAAAAATTAATAAAGTGGCATTTTGGTCGGTATCATAGTCTTTGTTGATGTGGGATCTTGAGGCATAGTTCCACTTGAGGGTACTAATCAGCAGTTCTCATTCTGAAAAGTTGATGGTTGACTGTAGAACAAAATAGATACAAAAAATCTGGAAACAAACAAAAAGCTTAGGAGAGATGGGATGGTTTTTAAAAGAGGGAGGTGAGGATATTTGCCCTATTAGATATTACAGTGTGTTATAAAATAACTGAACATTCCAGTATCTGTGCCACTATAAGTAACATAGCTCTATTGATAGCTGACAAAGGGGCCTAAATATATATTTTTAAACTAGAATGAGAAAGATTGGGTTAGTATAATAATAAATATGAGGCAATTTGCTAATCATTTGGAGAGAAACAAAGATATATTCTCCCCTGCACTTCATACCAAAATGAATACTATATGGGTTAATCAGGGAAATCATAAGGAAAGTTGTTCTAAGGGTGGCATCAGGGCAAACCTTCAAGTGTAAGGTTGGCCGTGCATGGTGGCTCATGCCTGTCATCCCAGCACTTTGGGAGGCGAGGATGGGAGGATTGCTTGAGCCCAGAAGTTAGAGAACAGCCTGGGCAACATGGCAAAACTCCATCTCCCCCACTCCCGCCCCCCCCCCCCCCCAAAGTTAGCTGAGCATGGTGGTACACGCCTGTAGTCCCAGCTACCTGGAAGGCCGAGGTGGGAGGATTACATGAGCCTGGGAGGTCGAGGCTGTAGTGAACCTTGATCCTGCCACTGCATTCCAGCCTGGGAGCAGTAAGACTCTGTCTCAAAAGGAGAAAAAAAAATCTATAAGATTAGGAGATATAACTGGTTTGAAATTAAAGCACTTATATGACAACATATTTATCCATGATAAACATATATGCAATAAAATGAATTAGTAATGACACTATAAGCAGCTTTTGTAAATCGAGTAGAAAAAGAATAACCCCTCTAAGAAAAAGCTATGCACAAGGATAAGCAATTATAAAAGGAAAGAAAAAAAAACCCTGAAATGGTCAGTAAGCACATAACAAGGTGTCCATTGTAAGCTACCAAGATTATTTAGATTAGTTGAGAAAGAAATAACCTATCAAATCTCTTAAAGAATCAAATCTCTATACTTCATATTTTATCCTTCTAGTAGGAGTGTTCAAGGTGTTTAGTGAAGTGTTTTAATAGCTGAATTTTAAAAAACAGTTTTGAAAGGGAATGTAAACAGCTTAAATGTTCATTAATGGATAGATGAGTAATTAAATTGTGGGTTGTCATACACTGTAAGTGTGTGAACATGAAGGTGCAGATTTAAATATATACACTGATATGAGAATATGCTCCTAATTTAGTTCATGTGAAAAAGGCAGGGTCCACATTAGCATGTACTGTTACACCTCATTTATTATTTAAAATATTTCTATATGTATATGCAGAACAAATATCCTAGAAAAATATATCAAATCCTCACAGTGATTATAGAAGCCTAGTGGAATTATAGATAATTTTCACTTCTATCTTCACGTATTAGGTATTTTCAGATTTTTATTTACAGTAAACAGGTAATAACTTGATAATATACATCAGTAAGGCTATTTCCATTTTTAAAGATGTTAGGAAATAGTACCACTCCTCAGTGGGTCTCGGAAAATCCTTTTCTTTGCAGTAACACTTTAAGGTCATTGCCATGTTGTTGCAAGTATATTTATTTAGAAACTCCATAAGCAGTGTCATGGGTTCTGATTAGTTCAGCATAGGTAGTTACACTGGAAATTCAATTTTTTTTGGTCCTAGATATATTAGGACATCTTACCACTAATTATGGTCTTTGCCACATGAGAGTGGTAGCAATAGAAATAGACACTAATGATAAAAGCAAAAATAATAAATTTTTGGTATAATCTTGGCATCAGGATTCTGATTTCTTGTACTTCTCTTCTCATTTTGTGCCTTTTTCTTCATATATTCTTCCAAATTCATTAAATGTATTATTTTTCAAATGTAGGTGCATGGTTCTAGTCCAATTGAGTAGATTATATTATAATAAATCTTAACATAGATTCTATAGATATTATTAATTTAAAAGGAAAGATGACTTGTAATTTAGGAAAGTGATGAAAATCTTTATGGGAGGATACTATCTTTACTGTAGTATACATGGATAATTTTAATAAAGACGGTAGGAAATCTGACATTCCAGCTTAGAGGAACAATAAAATTACTACAATTAGAAGTAGAATACATGGGCCCTTTATTGATTATAGACGAGTAGTTTTATGTCACCAGATGATGGAATATGGAAGTTGTGAGGAGAAGCCAGAAAGAGATCCTCCAGAGAAGGTCTTGATTGGAAGGCCAGACATTTATCTATTAAGTCACAAGAAGCAACTGAAGGCTTTTGAGAAGCCTGCGAAAATTATCAGACTATGATTTAGTGTGCAAAGAGCATGGATTGGACTGGAAAAATGAACAATTTTAGATAGGAAAGTTACTCTGGAAATTATTAAATTAGTCGAAATGTGGCTAGAGAATGAAAATGAATTCTAAAGTTATCACAGATATAGACCCAAAACTATGAGACATGATTAGATATAGCAGACAAGAGACAGAGTCCTCTTATACGTGGGTATTTGGAAAGATAACAGAAATAGAAACTTTCTTTGTAAGAAGCTTAATTTATGGGGGAAAATTTCAGTTTGGAACTCATTTCAGTTGAGTTACAGAGATTCAGCTGTATCTAAACATTGGCACCATTTTGAAGGTGGAAAATATTGAGAGATGAAGGACATATAGATGTAATTCTGAGTATCTTTTGCAAAAAGGAAAGCTTGAGAAATGAGAGAAGGGATGAATGAGATGAAATTGGTAGATAGCACCAAGTGAAAAGAGGAGGCCAAGGGGAGAAACTTGGAGGGGCAAGTACATTGAAGATGTTTAAAAGGTCAAAACAGTGCTTGGGAAAGCTGAGATTTTTGCCTGTTTTGTTCACTGCTGTATTCCTAACACCTAACATTGTTCCTGGCACATAGAATATCTCGATATAGGACATTCTAGGAATGAACTAATGTATAAAAGAGAGGGTTTAAAGAGAAAGGGACTTGTAAACAGTATGCAATACCATCTCAGAAGGAGAGAAAATGAGGTCTGAGGACAAAAGGGCATTTTGTGCTCAGGTCATTGCGGACCTTTGAGAGACGGATTCAGAAGAAATGGGAAGGGGTAGAAATCAGACCCTTTGGCAAAGCATCATTTTGGTTCCAGTCTCTTGTTCTGAGTATTTATTCTATCATTTTAAAACATTATTTTTCTGGTCTGTAACATCTAGGATCTAGGATAGGCATGATAGTATTTCCATTTTGTCAGCAAATTGTTACTCTTGGAGCTTTATGCTTTACTAGAAAAAAACCTCAAAAACTCTAAAAAAAAAAAAAAAAACCTCTAATTAAACCCAAGAAACTCTAGTCCAACACACAATTCAACATACTAATTCAGTCCTTGCATAAAGTGGGCTTTGTCTCAAGTGCTTAAATGTTGATTTCACAAGGAACAATAAAGCCACTATGAGTGATACGTAGAGCTAATTATTTTTACTTTCCCAGGCATTACATTGTGAGACTTATGTATATATGTGTGTGTGTATATTGGAAAGGTGGTGTTTGTGTAAATTACAGATTTTGTTTATGTGCTAGATAACAAATAAGCTTTAGGTATCAATGCAACTAATCTCTTTAAATAGGAAAGAAGTTTATGGGGAGAATGCTTAGTCTCGTGGAGAATGCTTAGTCTTGTGGGGGAGGTAACTGTATTCTAGTATAAGACAATGCATGTGTACCACTTAGCAGTGTGCTTTGCATTTGCCGTTTAGTTGTGCATTTTGGTTAGCATCATTGCATTAAAGTACATTCAACCTTTGAGTTTACCAGATAAAAGTAACAAAGACATAGCATTAAGAAAAACAATTTACTCAGCAGGTACCAGCATCGCATTTACTTCATATCCCAAAATGAATGGTTGTGTGGTACTCATTTTAAAGCACATTTTATTACAAGGCCATGGGATAGATTTTGTTAGACTGGATGCTTTGTCAGTGCAAAATATGAAAAATATGTGTAAATCTTAAAGTCATTCACTCAAAGTTAAAGGATGACTAAGGTAGATGACCTATTGCAATTATGTAACACTAAAAAGTAACAGGAAACTGCAGCAGCGGAGGGAAAAAAAAGCTCTGAATTCAGTCCTGAAATCAGCTCACTTCTCTCTTATGACTGTGTGTCCATAGGCAACCCACATAAACTCTCTGATTTTTTCCTCATCGATATAAAAGGTCAATATGATAGACGAGATAAAGTCTCATCAAATAAGTATATTTGGAAAGATAATGAAAATACCAATTTAGGAGGAAGGTTAGCTTATGGGATACATTCAGTTTAGATTTGTTGAGTCACAGAGATACTGACATATCCAAGCAGCGGAGTTGTTTTGGGTGTGGCGATTATAAGGTTGAATGCAATAACAACAACAATAATTTATGCAGTTGCCAATGTCTGAAAGTTTGTGTCCTCCCACCTCAAAATTCGTATGTTGAAACCTAAGCCCCATTGCGACTCCATAGAGGTGGAGACTTTAGGAGGTGGTTAGGTCATAGTGCTCCATAAAGGTAAGAATATTCATTATAGTTGCCCGTATAAAAGAGGCCTAAGAGGCCTTGTTCATTTTTTCTGCCATGTGAGAATGCAGCAAGCAGGCATCATTTAGGAAGTAGAGAGCAAGGCTTCAGCAGACACCAAATCTGCTGGCTCCTAGATTTTGGACTTCCCAGTCTCCAGAACTGTGAGCAATAAATTTCTTTGGTTTCTAAATTTCCCAGTCCAGGGCATTTTATTATAGCAGCCCGAACAGATAAAGACAACATACCACGATAAATACAGGTATTATGCTAAGCATTTCCTTTGTATCTTACAAGCAGTATATAAAACAAGAATTGTTATAATCCCAATTTTACTTATTAGAAAACTGAGGTTCAGAGAAGTTGAATGACTTACCCATGGTCATGTGGATAAATGGAATCAGGGTTCAAAACAGGACTGTTTGAGGCTAGACTGCTAACTAGATGCATCCGTGCCTCCCAAATTCAACAATGCATGTGAAAGTGCTCTTTAGAATAAAAGTACCACCAACAGATAAAGTGATATATTAAATCAGTAGATATTGCACATGAAGACTGGGTTAGTACAATATTAATAAATTCTATCATTGATTGCATGCTTACTATGTACCATGCAGCTCACTCTACATAATTTCCATTAGTCATTCATGTAATTCTCACGGGAACTTGGTGACAGATTTGGCTTTAGAGTCAGTACTTTTACCCATGCCACCATGCTGCCTCACCTGTGCATGGTGATGACAGAACTGATGGGAAAGGATTTTCTCAGTGGCTGAGGTGAAATATTTTGAGAAATGTAGCTTCATCAGCAGATCGTTGTCTTACAGGGGGAAAGGCTACAATCTGGAGTCAATTTTTTTTTTTTTTTTTTTTATAGGAGAGAATGTTACGGTCTTACTATGTCCGGAATTGGTGGGTTCTTGGTCTCACTGACTTCAAGAATGAAGCCGCGGACCCTTGCGGTGAGTGTTACAGTGCTTAAAGTTCTTAAAGGCGGCGTGTCCAGAGTTTGTTGCTTCTGATGTTCGGATGTGTTCGGAGTTTCTTCCTTCTGGTGGGGTTCCTGGTCTCGCTGGCTCAGGAGTGAAGCTGCGGACCCTTGCGGTGAGTGTTACAGTGCTTAAAGTTCTTAAAGGCGGCGTGTCCAGAGTTTGTTGCTTCTGATGTTCGGATGTGTTCAGAGTTTCTTCCTTCTGGTGGGGTTCCTGGTCTGGCTGGCTCAGCAGTGAAGCTGCGGACCTTCGCGGTGAGTGTTACAGCTCTTAAGGCTGTGCATCTGGAGTTGTTCTTCCCAGTGGATTCCTGGTCTCGTTGGCTTCAGGAGTGAAGCTGCAGACCTTGGCGGTGAGTGTTACAGCTCATAAAGGCAGTGCGGACCCAAAGAGTGAGCAGTAGCAAGATTTATCGCAAAGAGCGAAAGAAAAAAGCTTCCACAGTGTGGAACGGGACGGCAGAGGGTTGCCACTGCTGGCTGGGGCAGCCTGCTTTTATTCTCTTTTCTGGCCCCACCCACATCCTGCTGATTGGTAGAGCCCAGTGGTCTGTTTTGACAGGGTGCTGATTGGTGCGTTTACAATCCCTGAGCTAGACACAAAGGTTCTCCAAGACCCCACCAGAGTAGCTAGATACAGAGTGTTGATTGGTGCATTCACAAACCCTGAGCTAGACACAGGGTGCTGATTGGTGTGTTTACAAACTTTGGGCTAGATACAGAGTGCCGATTGGTGTATGTACAACCCCTGAGCTAGACATAAAGGTTCTCCACCTCCCCAGCAGACTCAGGATCCCTGCTGGCTTCACCCAGTGGATCCCGCACCGGGGCTGCAGGTGGAGCTGCCTGCCAGTCCCTCGCTGTGTGCCCGTGCTCCTCAGCCCTTGGGTGGTCAGTTGGACTGGGCGCCTGGAGCAGGGGGCGGCACTCGTCGGGGAAGCTGCACAGGAGCCCACGGAGGTGGGGAGAGGCTCAGGCATGGCGGGCTGCAGGTCCCGAGAGCCCTGCCCCGCGGGAAGGCAGCTAAGGCCCCGTGAGAAATTGAGCCCAGCGCCGGTGGGCCGGCACTGCTGGGGGACCCAGCACACCCTCCGCAGCGGCTGGCCCAGGTGCTAACCCGTCATTGCCCGGGGTCGGCAGGGCTGGCTGGCTGCTTCGAGTGCAGAGCCTGCTGAGGCCACGCCCACCTGGAACTTGCGCTGGCCCGCAAGCGCCGGGCGCAGCCCAGGTTCCCACCTACGCGTTTCCCTCCACACATCCCCGCAAGCTGAGAGAGCTGGCTCTGGCCTTGGCCAGCCCAGAAAGCCGCTCCCACAGCGCAGTGGCGGGCTGAAGGGCTCCTCAAGTGCCGCCCAAGTGGGAGCTCGGGCAGAGGAGGCGCCGAGAGCGAGCCAGGGCTGTGAGGACTGCCAGCATGTTGTCACCTCTCAATAACAAGCTAAGTGGTTTATTTATTTTGGTTTGGTCTTATTTTGAGCTAAGTGATCACCAGTTGACACAGGATTTATGAAGGAAAACTGTAGCATATTCTATGAGAAGAAAGCAGAAGTTTTGCCTCACATCTTGTCACCTTTCGGGACACTTCAATTAAGGAGCTTAATATCCAAATGTGGTAAATGGTTTTAATGTTTATGTTGGCTGCAAACCCTGGGGCAACAGCCCTCACATTCCTCATGTCTACCTTCACGTTCTCATTGGGATGTTTACCCCTCTCTATCACCCTTCCTCCTCTCATTCTTATTTAATGAACAACATATACAAACTCTCTACTACAAATATCAACAGTTCTTGGTTTGTATGTTGTAGAAAACTTTAGGAAACACAGTGGAGTATATATTTTAAAAACATTATAAGCAAGTTTTTTTTTGTTCTTAAGGCATATAGCTTATTAAAATAAATGATCTCTTTAACTTAGAAACATTCATTTATTCAATCGTGTCAATTTAACCCTTGACTATGAATCATGCACTGAGCTAATTACTAGGCACATTAAAATAAATTGAATCAATTTATTGATTTATTTTAATTGCTTTTAATTAAAATCAATTAAATGAATCTATTGCTTTGAAGTCTTTTTTTGGGTCTTTATTTCAATATGGTTAGTTTTGCTTCTGTTTTCCTGTTTACAACTCTTTTTAAATGTTATTATGGCATTTTTCTCTCCATCATCCATCTGTCTATTTATCTATTTTTTTCTCTTTTATATCTTTTCGTCATGTTTTCTACTACGTGAGTAGTGCCAATGGATTCTGTCTTATTTTTCGTTGGAGTTTAGATACTTGTTTCCTAAGTTTCAACTGTCCTTTAACTGATCTTAATTTATTTCACCCGTATTTCTTTCTATTTATTTTTATAATAGATTCAAATCCCGTAGGTTCTAAAGCTGGTCATTCCTTCCCCTCCGAGTACAGAGAAGAATGGTGCTTTCTCCAGTAGTCTTAGTCCTCCTTGGTGATAATAGACAAGGAACTCATAAAATTAACTAGGCAGAGAAGAAACGAAACACCTGAAAATAATGCGCATCTCCAAAAACTGTAGTCTACCTTAAGTTGCCCTATTAATGTTATAATTTTTTAAAAATTTTATTAAACTCAATAGCATTTGAATTTTGAGCAGCTTAAAATCAACAGTGAGTCATGATGAGATTTAGGAGTTCCTTATTTATATTTCATGGGAAAGGAGGACATTGAGGGCTTTGACAAAGCATGTGCCAGCTCTGGAGGCACACGGTAGTGAGCCTTGAGAATTGTTTCCACTTGAATGCTCAGGTATTGTAAAATCCGTAACTTCCATGATGATTTTCAGGTATCAGAATTAAGGAGCATCTGCAAAACTTGTCATGATTTACAGTGCTTTTAAAGGTAATGTTTCACAAACTAATCACTTCAGAGGTACACATTTTCCTTTCGAGAGCACAAACTAATCATGGAAGATTTTGCATTTCTAGTGCCTTTTTCCTCTTTTCCAGCATGTGAAAGAAAAATTTCCTATCATGTACTAATGTAGCTGATGACCCAATTCTGTTCTTTAGGTAGAGATATTGGTGCTTCTTTTAAATGGCCTATAGATACGATGTTTGCCCAACTAATTTAGGAATTAACTTGACCTTTGAGACAACTATCTCCTATAGCAGTGGGAAAAAAAATGAAGAGAAAGCTACAGCTCCTTTAATGCTGGTTTATCTGTAACATTAAAAAAGGCAAATGGAGCAATTAGAAAAGATGCAGGGTAGTGATTATTTTTTGAAAGAGAGTCAAATGAAAGGATCTGTTAGCAAAGGCTTAGTGGTACAGAAATAGCCTATAGACCTAAAAAATTTACACATGTGTGATTTTTTTTTAAATTGCAGCTTGCTTTATAGAAACAGAGAGTGTTCAAAATAGAAGAGTCTTAGGGACCACTGAGGACAAACTTAGAAGAGGGAATGAGTCCTGAGTGTCAAAAGCCCTGCTCTCCCTCATGTAACCAAGTAGGAAGAAGAAGTTAAATCTTTGGATTCAGGGTCTCTCCACCACCTATGGGTCTACAGTCCCAAGATCCAAGGTTAAGAATCCTATAGCTAACATCTAGCATAGGTAAAAATTAACCTATTTGTGTTATTTACAAAATGATAATAGTAATGTCCATCTCTTGGGCAGACAAATGCTTACAAAATGAAAAACATCAAAAATTGTCAACCTTAAGAAGAAACAATAATGGGCCTTATGGCAACACAAGTGGCCATTGCATATGCATTAGAACAACAGGCATAGTCAGACAGCCAGGAAATGAATGAGAGAAGGGATCATTTATGCAGCTTGGGTCCTGCTACCCAGTAGCAGTCTGAACACTTGCTGTTAGTAAGTGTAGACCTCCTGCCTGATCATATATTGCTTCCTTTCTGTAGCTCATCTGGGACTTATCTGGAGTTCACAGAGTGGGTGAAGTGCCCTAGACTGTATTAAATTATTTCCAGTGTTGCTGTTAACATGGGTAAAGATAGCCACAATTAAGTTAACCGAACTCAGTGCAAGGTGGGCTTGCTATAATGAACTCTCTGACTTATCTGGAATTACTAAATTCAGTAGCATAAGTTCTACGTGGAAGACAAAATGTATTTTTCCTCTGGACATGGAGGAATGAATATTTCACTAACGAAAAACAGTGAAATTCTGGCCTACATTTCAAACACAAATCAGAATACTAGGCTATTGTGAAATTTTATCTGTAAATTGTAACTACCTTGTGAAATTATGGTAACATCATAATTTATTCTCTTTGCCAGTTTATGAATAAAACACTCATTTTATGAACTCTATAATGAGGGAGATAAGAAAAGAAAATGTCCCAAATGTCAAATAATTAAATGAGTACAGAATTTATGACTTAATTTAAAAGTACTTATCACAAAAGGACCATATAAGTAACATATATGGTCCATATAAATAAGGAGGATGGTATAAGATGCAGATAAAAACAGAGAAAACTAAATGACAACACAAGTTAACGTGTCTTATGCAACATGAATGTGAAACCCATAACAGCATTCCGTTTGCTTCAAGGACTGCAAACCTAAAATCTGTTTAAAGCCGTATCTCTTCTGTTTATTCTTAGCCCAAACAAATGTCTGCACTGCTTTCTAACCTAAGTAGGTTAATCATGCTCAAATAAATGTAACTCTACTAAAATATATATTAACTGAAAAGCATTGTAAATTCATACTGATCTATTTTTTAGACAGTTATTAAGACAGTTTATTATTAAGAACAATATTTTGGCCTTTTATCTTCTTTACTATGGGACTACGTACTTCAAAATGGATATGCTCATTGTTTCTTTAAAAAAAGTCTCATCTCTATATAATATTTGCTAACACTGGAATTGGGCTAAATTGACAAGCCACATCTCTTAAAGCAAGATTATGTTTCTTAGAACTTCATGTGTAATTAATACATAAAGGATTATTGACAAAATTCAAGCTTTGATTTTTGGGACAAAATAATCTTTTAATTAATATAGCGGAATAACTGTTTAAACTCCACTTAGGGGACTCAATAAGAAAGACAAGTAAAATAATAATTCAAAGAAATACACAAATATCTAAATACCATAAAACATATATAAGTACCTCAGTTCATATCACTGACATTCTTTAAGATGTAAATTAAGAATGTATCATGTTTCCCTAGGGTATAGAAATTTTCATTAAAAATTGCATGTGCTTACTATGTGTACCGAATTATGTTAGAATAAGAGGGAACAAAGCTAAAGGTTTTAAACTTTTAATGAGTCACCGAATGTACCAAGATAAAATGTATTAACTTTTAATGAAATGACTGAGAACCAACTATGTTCAAGTTACTATGCTAGGCTCTGGAATATTACAGTGTACATGAGTCTACAGTGGTGTAGATGAGCATGCATGTTATACATATAAAAGCAAGATTGTAGCTGTGAAAACTGGTAGGACAGAGAAGTACAAGGTTCTTTGAGAGCACATGATAAGAAGAAATGGGCCTAGTTTGAATATGAAATTATTCTGAGGACATGATGATTGAGCAGAGATGTGAACTAAGAGTTCAGGTTAATTAGATGAAGGGGACTGGTGGGCAGTGTTTTAAGAGTGGGAACTGGATGTGAAAAGTTCCATGGCAGAAGGAAGCAAAGTTATTTTAAATAATTGAAAGGAAACTTGTGTAGCTATGTCACAGAGTGGGGAAGAAGCGTGGTATGAGGGGAGGTGCCGGACCACTCAGGCCAGGTAGGTCATGTGAAAGGTTGCAGTGCTTGTCCTAGGACCATTGGGAATCTATGAAAAGCTTTTAATAGTCCATGACCAGATTAATGCTTTAGTCTGGTTTCAGTCTGGTAGTGGGTTAAGGAAAAAACAAGAGAGGAAGTAAGGAGACCAATAAATGGCTCTTGTAGATGTCCAGGTAATTGGCAGAGAAAATGGAAACCAACCAGATTTTTGGATGAAATAGATACAGAAGAGGGGTAGAGGGAAGGGTCACAAATGGTACCTGGTTTTCTAGTGTTCTAGTTCCATCCTCCCAGGGAAAACACATAGAACAGGGGTGCCATGCCCTAGGCAATCTAGGCCTCTTCTCACTTGATTCTAAAGATTCTTAGTGCCAAAGTGGATAAAAATCTGGTTCCTGTGCCTAGTCCCTTATGCTCATTAAAGCTTAATCTACTTTTAATACTTTGCTGCTATTAAACTCCAACTTATAAACTCATTTCTTTTTGAAATTTTGTTAAAATTGGTCAAATCCTTCCATTTTGCTTCTGATGTTTAAACAGAACATACAAGTAGTTCTCAAATACTGATAACCTTTTCCCCTAAACTATCAAAAACAAACTTTTTCATTTAAAAAAAAGGGCTCATTCTCTATGTAAGATGACACAACAGCAGTCAGCTCTAATGTATTTGGTTTGCCCCTGTTGGCAGCTCCTGTCAGAGGTAAATAAGACATAAAAACTGGACAGAAGAACTCTGCCTACTCAGAAAGTGGTGTTTCATCTCTGTCTGGGCCAAATTATGTCTTCTTACAGTAATTAAAAATGGCTCCATGAGCATTGTTATAAAAAATGAAAAGTGTCAAAATGTATCAAATCATTAGCAAGTGGCTGGTCATCCAAAACAGAATTTAAATTACAATTTTTAACATACTCATTTTGAATGTAATTAATACAAATACATCTAGAAGGCTGGAAGTAAATTAGTGCTGGCTTATAGTGATTGGTGTGTTCAACATATATCGTGTGATATTTTGTTTTACTCTGTTGCACTGATTGTTTTCAACTTTTATCTCCCTGTCTTGGATCCATTACAAAAGTTTACCTGTTACTCTTCATCTACTTTGTGGGGGTTTAAAAAAAAGACCTCTATAATTCTCAGAGCACTCTTAAGTCCTTGAAGTAAGGTCCTGTAATATCATGGGGACAGTTATCTGCCATTATTTTAAGTCTGTCTTATCAAAGCAGCATAGGAATGAAGATATTTTTCTAGTGCCAATAGTTCTGTTATATCTGGGTCAAAAGACTATCTATCTGGAGAATCACATAGGGCCAAATAAAATCAAACATTTTCTATGTAGATAAAGAAGTGTACATGTGTATTTGAATGTGAGTTTCAAAATATGCAGTTAAAAGAAACCGTGTTGGATGATCAGGAACATCCATGAAGGATGCCTTTTTAAAAAATCTTTGCAGATTCCAGTTAACAACTGACTCGTGTGAGTAATAACAAATAAATGGTTGTGCCTCTATATTCTCCTTTATAAAAGGGATTTGAGAACACATAGCCTGCCTAGTCTTAGATCTGTAATTAGATTTCAAATGTAAGGTAATTTGCATTAGTATTAAATCATTATGAATGTGTATTTCATTAGTCTTATTTTCTCTCTGCATTGGTCTGCTAAGGCTGCCATAATAAAATACCACAGACTGGGTAGCTTAAACAATAGAAGCTTATTTCTCACAGTTCTGGAGGTTGGAAGTCAAAGGTCAAGGTGTCAGCCTCTTTGGTTTCTCCTGAGTCCTCTCTCCTTGGCTTGTAGGTGGTCATTTTCTCGCTATGCCCTCACGTGGCCTTTTCTCTGTCCTTAAGCATTTCCAGTGTACATGTGTATTTGAATGTGCGTTTTGAAATATGCAGTTAAAAGAAACCATGTTGGAAGATCAGGAACATCCATGAAGGATGACTTTTTCTTTTTTTTTAAATCTTTGCAGCTCCCAGTCAACAACTTGTATGAGTAATAACAAATCCTACTGAATTAGGGCCCCACTCATGATCTTATTTAAAATTAATTAAAGGCCCTATCTCCAAATATAGTCAGATTGCGAGATAGAGCTTCTTCATATAAATTTTGGAGAAACACAATTGAGTCCATAATACCTTCCTTCTTATTCATATTTTGCAGTGTGTACTTAACATTCAGGCATACTGCATCACGTATTTTACCCAAAAACTGAATATAAGAAAGTCTCAAAACCTGTGTATTGCCGAATGAAAGCAGGGATATAACAAAGTTTACTTCTCTTTCTTTATCTAGCTGAAGTTAGAAGTAGGGGGTAGCTATCCAAGGTAGACTTGCGATGGAAATGCTGGTGCTCATTTAGTCCTAGTCCAAAACCAAACACACTAGGAGATCCTATTTCTATGTATCTCTGAGAAATAAGGCAGGTATGTTACAATTAAATGTCTAGGAAGAAATGTAACCAGGAAGAATAACACAGCAAGAACTCTTTGTTGAAATCATGCCAATGAATTGCTCTCATTTTCCCATGTTTCAACAGTTGTATGTTTGGAGTAGACCAGTGTGAAATTCTATATTTAGTAATGGTACACAGAGTACAATGTAATAAATGTAGAATTACTCTTTTTGATCCAGGATAATTTCAGTAAAGTGGCACATTATAATTACAACCTATGGTGTTGTTATAGTTTAGAAAATGTTCTTTTATTTTTTTAAAAAAATCATATAATTGTACAGTTTTTATTTTGGAGAAAAAATTACTTTACTTTAACTAAAAAACCATGTGCAGATATTACAATTCAATGTGGGCTTCTTCCAGGTGGTTCCTATATTTCTACATTTGTATCCAACCTTAAAAACTCCACATGACTGAATGTAGACTTGGAAACCTACTAGCTGTAAACAGGTAGGGTGCAAACAGGATGATCTAATGAGAGGGAATATATTTGTAGATTTTGTTAATGGAATAGAGCAGCAAAAGAAAGTTTGAACAGTGATAGTGAATGAGATCAGACTGTCGAGTGATTGATTGGTTTATATAAGTAATTTTATTCCAGAAGATTTAAGGTGGCTTACAAGGATACCTAAAACATTACAAGATTAAAAAAAAAAAAAAGGCAAAGGTGAAAGGAAAATTTAAAAAAGATGAGAATAGGAAATGAGACTAAGAAAATGGCACGTTGTGCTGATCTTTACATTTGCATCAGTGTGCAAATTTGGGCTAAGCTTCCCAGCAACCTAACTTGAAGGTGGAAATAAAGTCAGCTGTACCCTCCATAGTCTACAAAAGATAAACCAAGCCAATTAATTGTTCAGGAGAAGTACAATTATTTTTGGTACTAAAATTAGAAATTTCTCCCTTGGATACACACAAAGGAGGCAATAACATTTGGCAACATCCTGTTAATAATTTATTATACATCTTCAATTCCAGGTAAAATACAATATTTTAAACAAAACCCACTGAAGAGAGAACTGCTTGCTTTTTCAGGGAGCCTAGGATACTTTTTATTAGATGTACAACCTGGTTTATAACCCTTGTCCCAGTATAATTATTCACAGTACCAAAAACATTCTCCAAAATATACCAGTTAGGATAATAGATTGTATGCTTACTCTAGTTAAAAATGCAATGCTTTCATTTTTTTTTTTGTCAAAATTTATGTGACATTGACTAAGTCACATTTTCCAGGTCTTCAAACTCCTCATCCCTAATATGGATTGTACAGAGGATAACTGTCACTTGTTTAGTTGCCCAGTGTATTAGTTTGCTAGGGCTGCCATAACAAACCATGTCAGACTGGGTGGCCTAAACAATATAAATTTATTTTCTCACAACTGTGGAGGCTGGAAGTGTGAGATGAAGATGTTAGTGGGGTTGATTTCTTCTGAGACCTCTTTGTGGCATGTTGATGGGTGGTTGTCTTCTCTCTGTCTCTCTACATGGTTTTTCCTTTGTGTGTGTCTGTGTCCTAATCTCCTCTTAGAAGACATAAGTCATGTTGGATTAGGGCTCACTCTTATGACCTTATTTTAAGTCAAGTAGCTTTTTAAACACCCTATCTTCAAATAGAGACACATTCTGAGATACCGGGGATTAGGACTTCATTACCAGAATTTTGAAGTGACAAAATTCAGCCCATAACACCTAGTATTGGAACACACTTCCTAGGCTTAGGAATTCCTCACTATGTTAATATTGAAGGAAAAAAGACTCCAATCCTTTTGCAGAAACTGAGAAGTCCAGATAGAACAATTTGCACTGTAACCACATAGCTGAAATCAAGGTGTCCACGTAGGCTGCTGCTTAATCTGATGCTTGGGGTTCTCTTTCAACTTTACAAGCTTTGGCAGGATTCACTTCCTTGTAGCTGTGTGACTGAGCTCCCCAGCTTCTTCTAGCTGTCAGCCAGATTCTACATTGAGATCCCTGCTCCATGGTCTCCATAGGCAACATGGATGTTTGCTTCTTCCTGGCTGGCAGCAGCACATCTCTCTGTCTTCCTTCTCTCTGGTGGGCTACAATAGAATCTTATATAAGGTAATCTAGCTGGGCGCGGTGGCTCACGCTTGTAATCCCAGCACTTTGGGAGGCCGAGGCGGGCGGATCACGAGGTCAGGAGATCGAGACCACGGTGAAACCCCGTCTCTACTAAAAATACAAAAAAATTAGCCAGGCGTGGTGGCGGGCGCCTGTAGTCCCAGCTACTCGGAGAGGCTGAGAGGCTGAGGCAGGAGAATGGCGTGAACCTGGGAGGTGGAGCTTGCAGTGAGCCGAGATTGCGCCACTGCACTCCAGCCTGGGTGACAGAGCGAGACTCCGTCTCAAAAAAAAAAAAGATAATGTAATCACAGAAATGCCTATCCCCTCACCATTTGCCGTGTAATGTAACAGAATCGAATGAGAGACTATCCCATTATATTCACAACTTGGAGGCTCACTCAAGTGAAGACAATTATACAAGGTATGTATGCTGGAGAGTCAGAATCTTGGAGACCATATTAGAATTCTGCCTACCATAGATACAGATTTAATTTATCTCAGCCCAATAGTTGAATTAGAATCTTAGGATAAGAATTCATAATCTAAATTTGAGAATTCAAATTATTAGAGAATCTTCAAAAACTGGCTCTTCATGGGCATAAAGTCTATGAAACTGAAGTCCCACTGACTTGTGTCCCAGAGAGCCTCCAGGTCTTAGAGAGCTAATTAGAATGGAGAACTGATCCTCAGTATTTCTTTGGTGTTTTCAAGCAAACCTCAGATTCAGAATTGGATTCTGTTTGGGAAATAAGAAATAAATGAGTGCTGCATCTGTTTTAATTAAAAAGCCATAAAACACATAGGTTCCAGCTTTAATGCCATTGTCTTTATATCCTACGTGTTTCTCCAGATACCTTCTGATCTCCAATGCACAACTCCATTTCCCAGGCACGCCTTGCTCATTCTTGTCTCTGGGCTTTGTTTCCATTTGATTTAAATATTTTCCTACAACTATAGCAATCCTGCTTATACTTCAAATGCTAGATTAAGAAACTTTTCTGATTTAAACCTTCATATTTAATTGAACTTTTCTCTGCCTTGTATTATGGTTAGCTGAGTTTTTAGAAAATTCTTACTGGATTACAATTCCTTAAAGAATAAAGGTGGTGTCTCTTATATTTTATATATCTCTTCTCAGATCCACTCCCCACCGCAAATTCTTCTCCTTTGCTCTGAACAAATATCAGATTGTTAAATGCCCAGCCTTCTGCCCAGTAAATGGTTATTGAATAACTCTAGTTATTTAAATGGCAGGTAATCTCCATTTAAGCAAATGACAGGCATTTTTCTTTTATGTATCAGGTCCACCACTGTCTTACTCCAAGGTAAACTTCATGTTCTCCATGAGCCATAGTGGCCCTTTCTCTATCACTGGAAAATTCAATGTTCATTTACACCTTAAAACTTTGCCTTGGTAATTCCCTCAGCCTGGAATGATTCTCTCTTAGGTCTCTCTTATGGTAATACACATCTCAGTTCAATTGTTACGTTTTCAGTAGCCCTAGTAAAAATAGTTCACCTGTTGAGTTATTACCGTATTTTATTTTTTCATGGTATTTACTACTTGAATTTATTTATTTTTGTTTATTTCATTAGTTTGCATTTATTTACTGGAATGTAAGCTCAATGGAGGTTGGAAATTTTCTGTCTTATAATCGTAGTATATTTTAGGTACTCAAAAATATTTGATGCATGAATAAATAAAAGAATCTTATATTTTATATTATATACCTTAGAGATACTATATATCCTTCTATCTTTATTTCATTTTGATTACAAGTATATGATAAAAGTAACAGTGCTATAAATTTTTTCCAGTTAATGAAGACTATATTTAGGCAAAATAAAAACTGATTATATGCTTATGAATATGCATCCTAATACTCTGAAGAATTATCCCATTATCCCATTTTCAAGAATGACTGCCTGTTTTCCATTTGTATGAATGTGATATGTGTGTTACTTAAAAAAAAAACAAACAAACTTATGCATCAAGAGAAAAAAAAGGATGAATTAGACTGCATCAAAATTTAAAACTTGTGTGCATCAAAGGACATTACAAAAAAGTGAAAAGGGAATCTGTGGAATGGGAGTAAATATTTGTAAGTCTTGTATCTTGTAAAGGTCTTATATCCAGATTATGTACAGAACCCTTAGAACTCCAACAACAGAAAGATAACCCAATGGAAAAATACGTAAATGACTTGAATAAACATTTCTCCAAGGAAGGTATAAAAATGGCCAACAAGCAAATGAAAAGATGCTCAACATCATTATTCATCAGCAAGATGCGTATCAAAACCACAGTGAGCTGCCACTTCTTACACACTGGGATCACTATAATAACCATAACAATAAGAAAAACAGACAGTAACACGTGTTGGCAAGGATGTGAGCCAATTGGAGCCCTCATTGCTAATGGGAATGCAAAATGGGTCAGCTGCTGTGGAAAACAGTGGCAGTTCCTCAAAAAGTTAAACATGGAATTATCACATGATCTTAGGATTCTAGTCTTATGTAGGTACCCCAAAGAACTGAAAACAGATACTTAAATAAGCACATGTACACACGTTTTTAGCAGCAGCACTTTTCACAGTAGTAAGAAGGTGGAAACAGCCCAAATGCTATTCATGGATGAATTTCAGAAACATTATGTTACCTGAAAGAAACCAGTCACCAGAGGTCACATGTTGTATGATTCCATTTTATATGAAATATCCAGAATTAATAAACTGCTAGAGACAGAATGTAGTTGACAGTCACCAGGGACTGGTGAAAGAAGGGGTTAGAGAGAAAGTGCTTAATGGATAAAGGGTTTAGCTTTGAGGTGAAGGAAATGTTTTGGAACTATTAATTTATTTAAGTGGTGTTTGAACAACATTGTGAATATACTAAATACAGTGAATTGTTCAAATAAAAATGGTTAATTTTATGTTATATGAATTTTACCTCAATAACTCATTTCTTAAAACTGATAGTTCTGATGTTCTGGATAGCAATATTTAATTACTTGATATATGCATTATATAAGTCTCCTAAAAATAAGTAAAATGTAGGATATAAATTTTATAAGTTACTTATTCATGACTATGTAAATATACATATTACTTAAATCCTATACCACCATCTAATGTCAGCTGTCTATCTTTAGAGAATGAGGATGTTCATTTCTTTTTAGGATGAGAAGATTTCTTGCATTACAAAGAAATTTGCCAATTTAATTTCTTACCTCAACCTCCAGTAACCACGGCATTCCCTTTTGGACAATATTCAAAACTCATAATAGGCATAATAGGATATTCAACATGATTTTCTTGTTTAGTAAGTATTCAAATGAGGCATTTACAATTAATTATTGAATTCTTTTCACTAGGTATTTTTTGGACCATTAAAAAAGTAATCCCATATGTTCAGGAAGTACCTTATTCAGCTGTACCAAGGTATCCCCTGGAGACCCACAGGGACGAGTACATACAGAGGCTAGATGGCATTCAGAGGTAGGGCCCTGGAGAGCAGATTCAACTTGAATTCGTGGGCTGTGGCCATCCTAACCCTTTATCCCAAATTGTCTGTCATCATGCATGCTCTCAGAATAAGTGAAGAGTGTGGACAGCGCAGTCATTTCTGGGCCTGCGGTCTCCACAAGAAGATAGAATAAGGAACCCCACCTATTCACATTGACACTTCCTATTATGGGTTGAATTATGCCCTGAGAAAAATTCATTTGTTGATATTCTAACCCCAGTACCTCATCATGTGACCTCATTTATTACTTGATTTGCAGAGGTAATAAAGTTAAATGACGTCGTTACAGAGGGCCCTGGTCCATTTGACTGTTTTCTTTATGAGAGGGGGAAATTTGGACACAGAGATAAGCATGGAAGAAAGATGATGTTGAGAGACATGGAGAAAAGATGGCTATCTACAAGTGAGGAGAGAGGTGTGAAACACATCCTTCCCTCGCAGCCCTCAGGAGGAACCAACCCTGTCCACACCTTGATTTTGGACTACAGTGCAGAACTGTGGTACTTTGTTACAGTAGCCCTAGCAAGGTGATACAATGCCAAATCGTTTGCTCCCTTGCTTATTTTCCCCAGAGACACTGAAAACAACAACATTAACAGTAAATCCCTGAAGTTAATACTCATCTTCATAACCATCATTTTGGTAGGGAAGACAGCATTGATTAGCAATGATTGATGTCTAATAAAGATATAAGTGTAAATTTAACTTGATTTAGCAAATGAAAGGGGAAACCTGTTGGGAAAGCTTTAAGGAAAACTTTTGATTTCCTGATAAATCTAACAGATGCCACTGGCCCCTGTTGTTGCTTGTGTCTGATTGCCTTAAGCCAAATAGTAAGTCATGGGCTTCAGCAGTCGCCTTGGCAGCATGGGGTGAGAAGTCAGCCCATTAAGGATGTTGGCATGGTAATATATAAATGCCCTTGATGAGAACATCATTGAGTAATCACATGAAATATTTTCTACTACCACAATACCCTTATTAAGCAGGCAACAATTCTTTTTTATTTTTTTTTGAGATGGAGTCAAGCTCTGTCGCCCAGGCTGGAGTGTAGTGGTGCAATCTTGGCTCACTGCAACCTCTGCCTCCCAGGATCAAGCAATTCTCCTGCCTCAGCCTCCTGAGTAGCTGGGATTACAGGCACCCGCCATCATGACTGGCTAATTTTTTTTTTTTTTTTGCACTTTTAGTAGAGACGGGGCTTCACCATTTTGGCCAGGCTGGTCTCGAGCTCCTGACCTCATGATCCGCCCCCCTTGGCCTCCCAAAGTGCTGGGATTACAGGCATGAGCCACCATGCCTGGACAAATTAATTCTCAATATAAAAAAGTCGGCCAGACACGGTGGCTCACGCCTGTAATCCCAGCACTTTGGGAGGCTGAGGTGGGTGGATCACCTGAGGTCAGGAGTTTGAGACCAGCTTTGCCAGCACGGTGAAACCTGGTCTCTACTAAAATTAGAAAAATTAGCTGGGTTTTGAAGCATGTGCCTGTAATCTCAGCTACTGGAGAGGCTGAGGTACGAGAATCGCTTGAACCCAGGAGGTGGAGGTTGCAGTCAGCTGAGATTGCACCACTGCACTCCAGCCTGGGAGACAGCAAAACTCCATCTAAAAAAAATAAAATAAACAAAAAATATATATACGTATATATTGTATATATATAAAAATCACTGTTAGTTGAAGCATTGGTTAGCTGCAGTCAGTAGTTCTGATATATCCTCTTGGACTCTTTCCCCAATGAAATAAATAAATACAGACCTTATTCTATTTCATTCTCTCTTTTCTTTCTTGTCAACCATATTTTCATCACATCATCATCTTTGTCATCCCTTCAGAATGCTCTTCACATCAAATAAATAAATCTAAATCAATAAATATATTTATTAAAGCTGGAAGGAAACACCTCAAAATCTTGGCAAGAGTTATACTTGCGCATGGGAAATATTGGTGCTTTTTCTTCCTATGCATTCTGTATTTTCCAAGTTTTTTTATAAGTTTTTTTTAAAGGTACATATGCTACTTTTTAAAATCAGAAGAAAATAATGTTATGTAAAAAAAACAGGCAATCTTTACATTATTGGAATAGGGAGCCAATAACCATATATGGATGTTTGCTTAAATATTCATTTAATATTAGAGTGTTTCTTACCATGTTAAGAATTTATATTCAGTTAAGTATTCCATCTTTTCCCACTCAATTTTGATGTGATTTTAGATGAGTATCCAGTTACCATGGCAATAAATGACATAGGAATGCATAGATTAAATTGGAACAGAATCAAATACAAGATAAATTCAGAATTTATGCAACACCTTCATTACAGACAGGAACTTTTTCTATTCCTCCCATCCTCATAAATGGAAGCCAATCCAAACAGCCTGTCCTAAAAATAAGAAAGAAAGAAAAGGAAAGGAAGGAAAATGTGAACCTAAAATACTTGTTTCTGGTGGTTGGGATCCAACAAAGTCACTGCAAAGAATTGTGGTGGGATTTGATATGGATCTCTTCATCATAGTTTTTAATAAAATTATAATAATAAAATTCTGATTAAATAGTACCAGAATTCTGTGGCTGAGTGAGTTTTCCAGATTGTTGTAGGAGGAGTTAAAAACCTTGTATCTCTACACAGATAAGTAGAATGTGGATTTCTACTTATCCATCAAAAGTTTATTTATATGATATTATTCATAGTTTCTCTACCTAAAATGATTAGAAAACCTTAAGTAAACTTTGAGATAAGATTGTTCACAACCCCTATAGAACTGGTTTTATTTCATCTGTAGAAGTTATAATTCTTAGTTTAAAAGACTCCCAAGAGGAAAAAAAAATACAGTTTTGAGTGAAAATGAAACAATTTTCTCATTTTTTATTATCTCAACACTAAGCATATTTTGTTACCCATGTAGCTAGCAAATGATTTGGCAAAGTGCTGAACTTATGGGTTTCCCTAAGTAATTCACCAAAAACTGTCTATTTTAATTGACTGTAATTTGTTATAACAACACACTTTTATCAAAAGCTATTGAAAAATACTTTGAAGTGATTTAAGGCTCAATGGTTGACTAAACTATAGGTCTTTTTTTTCTTTCAAGAAAAGACTACAAGATACCGTTAAAAGTTCATATTCCCAGGGTGGTTTCCCCCGCCCATAAGCAAAGAGTATTTCCAGAGAATAGTTGAAATCTCCAGCGGTTTGACTGGTTGATCTTCTGGTCATCTTTTAGCCACAAGTCATGGGAATATTGGCAAACATTGTTCAGTACAAAAAAAAAGTAATAATCTTTGTAAGAATGTCTATACATGACTAAACCTATAAGGTCTTAAGCACAAAGTGACTGTGAATACAGGTCTCCAGGGTTAATAGCTGGGAATCAAATGCATTAGGAAGTCCAGCAGGAAGGGGCTGATAAGAAAAATTCTTTGTTCCTTTGGATATAGCAATACTTAAGATAAAACTAGAATATATTTTAGAGTGTGTCCAAGTCTAACTTGAGAATAAAACACACAGCGAATATTGAAAAGAACAGCAGGAAGGCATTTAATCTTTTTTTTCTCACTAAGCTAAATATTTTTAGTTCAAAAATAAATTATTTTCTAGTCATATTAAGGACTCTTAGTTTTGAACTGGCATTCACATAGAAGAGCAATTGTTAGATGACTCCTAAAATAGTCACATGGAGCACCCAATATAACAATTATCTTTATAAATATCTGTAGTATTGGCTGGGCGCAGTGGCTCATGCCTGTAATCCCAGCACTTTGGGAGGCCGAGACAGGCGGATCATGAGGTCAGGAGTTCGAGACCAGCCTGGCTAGCATAGTGAAACCCTCCTCTCTACTAAAAATACAAAAATTAGCTGAGCATGGTGGCACATGCCTGTAGTCCCAGCTACTCAGGAGGTTGAAGCAGGACAATTGCTTGAACCTGGGAGGTGGGGGTTGCCGTGAGCCGAGATCAGGCCACTGCACTCCGGCCTGGGCAACAGAAGGAGACTCTGTTTCAAAAAAAATAAAAAATCTGTGGTATCAAGATTATTAGAATTAGTTGCTATGTGAAATTATATGAATGCATAGATGAATGTATCATGTTATCTTTTTTATTTTAGTCATTTAAATAATAAAATACGTGCTGTCCCATATCCCTGATGCATACATTCTTAACAAAATCACGTGTGGCCTTTTTATGTTGTTTATTTAAACATATGCGATTCTATATGTACTATTTATTTTTACAAACAATATTGTTCCTTACAGAACTGGAAGTGAAGACCAACCAAATTAGAACGAGGAAATACTATTTATTCAGAACTTGTGATGGCAAGGGTGTCAGCCACAATCTTTTATGTTTTGGCAGACTCCAAGCCAGGCAGAGGAGTGGGCAAGCTTTCAGAGGAGTCGGCAAGCTTTGTAATGGAAGAAGAATAAAAGGAGGGTTTCAAGTGTGCCTTTACTGGAGGCTGTTGGCATGTGCAAACTGTAGGCAAACTAATGAGAAGCAGGGTATTCTATATGATTAATTAGGGCTGCATATTTGGCTTTGAGTAGTCCTAATTTGGAAGTGAGGAGAAAAACGAGGATAATTGTTAATTATTAGTCACCTCCTGGCTGCTTTGAGCCTATTGTTACAGCGGTTATTGTTAACTTTCTGGACTAGTAACTACCAACTAGAAATTGCAATTTGACTTCTTTAAGTCTGAAAGAGCTAGCAGCCTCACTGTCTATAGCTAAATAATGAGTTGGTTTCCTAGGCTGGTTGCTGCAGGTTGTGGGGCAGTTATAGCTCAACTTACTCAATAACTTGATATTTTTACTGAACAATAAATTTTTGTCAGACCTAGAAGACAATGCACATGTTTTTCTCATTCTTTATAATAGTTGCATAATATTCTATAGTAAAAATAGACCAAAATGCATTTAACCATTTTAAAGAATGTCCAGATGGCTTCTAATACTTTGCTATTTTAAATAATGTTGCAATAAATGTCCTTAACTAAACATCTTAACTTAATGGTATCATTAACAATATATTGGTCAGATTCCCAGAAGTGGATTTGCTGAGTCAAAAGTTATAATTATTTGAAATTGTTGTGCATACTACACTGCATCATTTTAAGTGCTTTAAATAAATTCCCTAGAAAAGCCATCGCTGTTAAAAGCTGAGACCCCTGTTGCTCTAGTTCTTGAACTCTGGCAATCAATAGAGATTAGATGATAGATTTTCATTTCAAGGTGGCAAAATAACCACACCTGGCAGCTCCATAGTACTCAATCCCTAAAAGTCACACTCTTAAAAAAAAAAAAAAAAAAAAAAAGCAGCTGGGCATGGTGGCTCATGCCTGTAATCCCAGCACTTTGGGAGGCTGAGGGGGGGCGGATCACGAGGTCAGCTGTTCAAGACCAGCCTGGCCAACATAGTGAAACCCCGTCTGTACTAAAAATACATTAAAAAAAAAATTAGCTGGGCATGGTGGCACATGCCTGTAGTCCCAGCTACTCAGGAGGCTGAGGCAGGAGAATTGCTTGAACCCGGGAGGTGGAAGTGGCAGTGAGCCGAGATCGTGCCACTACACTACAGCTTGGGCGACAGAGTAAGACTTTGTCTTAAAAAAATAAAAAATTAAAAAATTTTTAAAAAAGCAAGAGAATTACGGCAATTATGAGCAATTATTGGTAAATAGAAACTATGAGCAATCATTGGGAAGTAGAAGCTGAAGAGGATAATTGCAGCACGAAAGATCAAGAAATATTGTTACTTTAGATGGTATATTTCTGCAGGATAGAAAAGTAGGAGGTTTAGGAGCAATTAATTCCCTGGATCATTGAAGCAATTTGATAGTTCAACCTATGTCTGCTTCTTTGGACAGGCAGCGGAAATCTATGGACCTCGCCCCAGGATGAATAGTGAATACATGAGTTTACATTAGATACTCCGGGGCATGCCTTGGTTATCTGGTAATGAATGTGCCGGAGAGCAATGAAGAGCATTACAGGAGACTAGTGTTCAGTCAGTGGGGCTAATTCTATATCTTCTCACTTCTCACTGATAAATAGCAGAAGTTCAGGCCGCAGTTGGAGCTGGTAAGTTATGCAAAAAATAGAAGACAGTCTTTTTTGTCTTTGGAGCCATGGTATTTTATTCCATAACATGACTAGGTGGATATAAAGAAAAAACAACTAGAAGTATAAGAATAAAAAAAAAAAATTGTGAAATTTATAGGCCAAAGTGCAAAATGTATATGGCAGTAGAATTAATTAGAAAGCGGACACTAAAGAGAGAGAAATAATAAAAGGGAAGAGAATTGGAGAACAGACCCAGAAGTTCCAAAAAATCATCTAAATAGTTTCAAAAGATTAGTCATAATACGGAGCCGCCAGTATTTTAAGAGATAACAGAGAATATTCCTCTACAAAGAAATAAAGTTAGGAGATTAGAAAAAAGAGCCCACTCAGTGTTGAGCAGGATTTACAAAACCAAAGTAAATCAAATGGAAAATAAAACAAATAAAAATCCAAAGCAATTTATTCCATATATATATGAAATTTCAGAACATTAAAGTTAGAATAAAAATTCTAACAATTTCCGGGGAAATTAAATTATAAAACCAGGATAAATAACTACAATTAGCATATAATTAGCCTAGCTGATATGTGTGCTGAGACACTGCCCCATGGCGTCCTATCCAGAAAGGTGCATTTGTAAGTCACTCTGAATAGGCTGTGGTCTGTATCTTTATCTCCTTGTTTCTCTGCTCTATTCCATGTGGTTCCACCTCTCTGGCAACCTGTCACTTTCAGTTCATTCTTAAGTTTCAGTTTACCTGATCTTCTGTCCTTTGACTCAGTGCCCTATTTTCTGTCTTCTCTCCTTCCAAACAAATGCTTCGTCAAAGATGTATTGTTTCCTAATAACACTTTTCTAGGTTAGCCTCATGAACTGTGCCTGTGGCAACCCTTACAGGCGTAGCAGGGCCTTCCTGAAAATGACCTAGTCCCTGCCAGCAGTGTCCTAGTCAAGAAGTTTGTGTCCTGAAAACCAAGAAAGGAATTTAAAAATACTCAAAGTCAGATTTATACAGGCAACTCATATTTGAGACTTTAAAGATTGTTTGCAGCTCTTTAAAATTTGTATTATTTGAGTACATTTAAAAACTATGTGTTTTGTAGCTGAACACATTTTTAAAATATACAAACTATTAGTATAATCTTCTAGTATAAATTAAATTATTAGCAATAAGGCAAAAAAAATCTATCTTTGGCTGCCATCTTTAATCTTGGTTTCTTTATCCATCCCTAGAGTTACTAACCATCTCAGTTTGGGATGTATCATGACAGACTTCGTTCTATAAAACCATCTACATGTATCTATAAAGAAATATGATTTTTATGTGTTTTAAAAATATAAATAGTATCTTAACTGTATATTGTCTTGCAATTTGTTTTATTCACTCCAATACCTTTCCATATTAGTGTTTATAGGTCTTCATCATTTTTAAAACCTATTATATATTATCCTGTAGTCCAGATATATCAACATTTAGTCACCATCCTATTCATGAACATTTAGGTTGTCTCAAAATGTTTGTTTTCATAAATAATTCTTCAATGTACATCTGTGAACACTGTAAACACTTGTTATTCTAGGATAGGTGAGCAGTAGATATGTTGGGTTACAGGACCTGCGTGTTTGAAATTTTAATATATACTAGTAAATTCCCTTATGGGATAACAGTGGAAGACAGTCCTGTTTCCCCAAACTCACATGGACGCTGGTATTATCAATGTTTTAAGTGTTTGTTAATTCATTGGGTAAAAATAAAATCCCATTGTTTTAATCTCAATTAACTTTTATCACATTTTCATCTGCGTCATTGTACTTCTTCATGGGACTGAGTCTAAAATTATTTAAGTATGTAGTCCTGTATCTATCTATAAGAACCCTGAAACCTGAAAGCCGTCATTTGTTTCTATATATTTGGAAATAAATTTTGTTATGACATTTTCCATCAAAAATCTCTCACTCATGTCTAAATAAGGGAATGTTCTTACCATAATAAACAACACTTGTAAGTCACCAAAAATCCGTTAAATCATAGAGCAAAATTGAAGCAAAATGCAAATTAAGACATTGATATGTTCCTAAAGCAGTTGCCCACATTTCAGGTTTTGTTTCATAAACAATTGCATTCTAGAAGCACGCTTGCATTAAATTTACATTACTGACATTTTATGATTTGTTTTCTGTCCATTTCTTCTGTTTCTCTTTCCTCTGTTTTTTCATATATTTCCTTCAAGTGCATTTTTGAGCAGTTTTTAGGCTTTGATCTTGATTTATTTGAGTGTATTGCTTTATATAGTTTTCCATAATTTCCTGAGTATAACAATAGACAAATATGAGTTATGACAGTCTACTGGTATCATCCTTTAACCCCTTCGAGTGGAGCATCAAACTTCCCTTTAGGTCCCTTTAAATTCCAAACTTGAAAAAAGAGAGTTGTTTCAAGTATTTTCTCTGCAGACATTGAGTGACACAACAGATGTTATTTTAATTTTTATTTCTATCATCAAATATGATTTAGGACACTCATCAAGAGAATAGTAGTCTATTATATTTACCCCTGATTTTACCGTTCCATTATTCTTTCCTTTCTGAAGTTCTTTGCCTCCTTCTGCTATGATTTCCTTCCTGTTGGGAGATTTTCTTTTAGATAGTCTTTAAAGGTGCGTCTATTTGCAACAAATTCCTTAGTTTTCCTTCATCTGAAAATGCCTTTTTCATTTATTTCTGAAAGCTATTTTTTCGAGATATAGAATTTACATATGACAATTCTTTCAGCACATGAAAATGTTATGTTAATTCCTTCTAGCCTCTATAGTTTCAGATGAGAAATCTGTTCATTTGATTTGTTTTGTTCCTGGTGGGTTTAAATGTTTTTTTCTTTATTTTTCAGAAGTTCAATTATAATGTGTTTTGGTGTGGATTCCTTTGTGTTTACCCTATTTGTGTTTGCTCAGGTTTTGACTCTGTACTCTTATTTATTCCACAAGTTTGGGAAGTTTCAGCCATTATCTCTTTGAATACTTTTCCAGCCCTAAATTCTTTGTCCTCTCTTTCTGAAACTCCAATAATATAAATGTTATCTCTTTTCTTATTGTGCCAGTTTTCTGAGGCACTGTTCATTTTGGGGATGGTAATTGTGGTGGGAAAGTATGTGTTTCTGTTTTCTCTTTATTATTCAGATTGAGTGAATTCCATTGTTCTGTCCTCAAATTTCTTGATTCTATCTTCTTTTAACTTCACTTTACTATTGAGCCTATCTAATGAGTTTTCTGTTTTGGTTAGTGTATTTTTTAGTTTTACATTCGTGTTTGGTTCTTTTTTTATAATTCCTAGTTTTTGCAGATGTTTTATCTTTTTTTCATTTCTCTCGGTGGAAATTTTAATTATTAGTTGAAAATCATTTCTTTAAAGTGTTCATCAGATTCTTTCAACATTTGATTCATCTCAGTATTGCCATCAGCTCATAGTCTTTTCTCATTCAGGCTTCACTTTTCATGGTTGTTGATATAATGAGTGATTGTTTTATTGTATTTTGGATATTTTAAATATTAAGTTAGGATATTTTGATCCTATTTAAATATTTTATTTTAATAGGAAGTTTCTGTTTAGGTTCAGTGTTGGGAGCAAGCCCCCCAAAATCTGGCCATAAACTGGCCCCAAAACTGGCCATAAATAAAATCTCTGCAGCAATGTAATATGTCCATAATGGCCATAACGCCCAAGCTGGAAGGTTGTGGATTTATGGAAATGAGGGCAAGGAACACCTGGCCCGCCCAGGGCGGAAAACTGCTTAAAGGCATTCTTAAGCCACAAACGAAAGCGTGAGCGATCTGTGTCTTAAGGGCGTGTTCCTGCTGCAATTAATTTGGCCCATCCCTTCGTTTCCCTTAAGGGATACTTTTAGTTAATTTAATATCTATAGAAACAATGCTAATGACCGGTTTGCTGTTAATAAATATGTGGGTAAATCTCTGTTCAGGGCTCTCAGCTCTGAAGGCTGTGAGACCCCTGATTCCCCACTTTACACCTCTGTATTTCTGTGTGTGTGTCTTTAATTCCTTTAGTGCCGCTGGGTTAGGGCCTCCCCGACTGAGCTGGTCTCGGCAGTTCAGCATATAGGTTGTGACCTACTTTTCTGGGTTATATCCCAATAAGAACTTAGTTTTTGAATTCCTTGCAGTGCTAGTCTGGTTGGCTTGGCTCTTCTGGCTCTGTTTGAATGCCCACTGAATATTTGCTGGTTTGCTTTGAGGATGGAAAGTTCTTCCATGTGCCATTGTGTGGGGGATGATTGGAGAGCATCTCCCTTGACCTATTCTCCACGTACCTAGTGCCAGTGGGTGTCATATTCTATCTCTGCTGGTGCCTCCATGGAAGGAAAGTTAGGCTTCTCCTTTCATAGTCCTTTTCCCAGAGAGAGCAAGCTTTGCTTCTTTCTTTCTCTTTCTTTCTTCCTTTCCTTTCCTTTCCTCTTTCATTTTCTTTTCTTTTGTTTTCATTTCTTTTCTTTTCTTTTTCTATGTCTTTTGGCAGTTCCAGATTGCAGCCCTCTCTGGTACACAGTCTAAGATATATGAGATATAAAGAAAAAAAATACAGGAAATTCACTGTGGTGTTATTCCTCAAGTCTGGAGGATCTTTTATTGTTTAATGTATTCATTCCACCATGTCAGAGTCTTTTTATGATTGGCTGTTAAATTATTTTCAGAGTATTTAGATGTATTTAGAGGGGAGCAACACAGAAAATTAAGTCTATGTTATTTTGTCCCTAGAATTAAGTTTTACAATTTTCAATACACTTACATGTCTGTCATCTTAGTTTCTCACAAAGCCCTGTTGGAGGTTGCTTTTAAGAAGGTGTAACTTGGGAGGGGGCATAACAAGATGGCAGAATAAAAGACTCCACCGATTGTCACCCCTGCAGGAACACCAATTTAATAACTATATACACACATAAAAGCATCTTCATAAGAACCAAAAATCAGGTGTGCACTCACAGTACATTGTTTTAACCTCATATTACTGAAAAGAGGCACTGAAGAGGTAGGAAAAACAGTCTTCAATCACTGATGCCACCCCTCTCCCACCTCTCAGCTGTGATATTTGGTGCAGAGAGAGAATTTGAGTGCTTGAAGGAGAGAGAGGGAAGTAATTGTGAGACATTGCATTGAATTTAGTGCTGTCCTGTTATAATAGAAAGCAAAACTGGAATGAACTCAGCTGACGCCTGCCCATGGAGCGGGTATTTAAGTCAGCCCTAGGCAGACGGGAATCACCCATCCTAGCAGCTGAAACTTGAGTTCTTGCAAGTCTTGCCACTGCAGGCTAAAGTGCTATGGGGCTCTAAATAAGCTGAAAAGTCCGTGTGGGCCACAAGGACTGCCATTCCTAGGTGAGTCTTAGTGCTGACCTGGGCTCAGAGCCAGGGGACTTGGGGGGCATGTAATCTACTGAGATCCACATCTACCAACTGGGATGTCTAGGGGAGTGCTGCTGCCACACCTCCCCTGGCACACAGCTCATGGTACTAAAAGGGACCCATTCTTTCTACTTGAGAACAGGAGAGGGAAGAGTGAGGAGGACTTTGTTTTGCTTCTCAGATATCAGCTCAGCCATAGCAGGATAGGGTACTGGTTAGAGTCATGAAGCCCCCTTTCAAGGCCCTAACTCATGGACAATATTTCTAGCCATACCCTGAAGCAGAAGAGAACCTACTGCCAGGACTCATTCCTTGCCAATTTGATCACTAGATAACTGAAGAGACGTTGGGCCCTGAAAAACCAATAGTGATACCCAGGTAGTATGTTGTGGGCCTTGGGGAGACTCTGAGACTTGCTGTCTTCAGGTGAGACTCAACACATTCCCACCTGTGGTGACTATGGGGAGAGACTCCTTCTGCTTGAGAAAAGTGGAGGGAAATGTAAAGGAGACTTTGTCTTGCATCTTAGGTACCAGGTTGGCCACAGGATGGTAGAGCACCAAGAGGCTCTTGGGTCTCTGATTCTAGGCTTTGGCTCTTGAAAGGCATTTCTGGACCTGTCCTAGGCCAGAGTGGAGCCCATTTCTCTGAAGGGTGAGTCCCAGGCCAGGCAGCATTCACCACAAGCTGAAGAGCCACTGGCCCTTAAGGGAACATTGGTGGTAGCCTGGCAGTACCCTGTGGACCTGTGATGGCAGTGGCCATGGGTTGAGTTTCCTCTGCCTTTAGAAAGGGGAAAGACTGCATTTTGTGGTTTAAGTGCCAGCTTAGCCCTGGTACAATGGAACACCAGGTAGATTTCTAAAGTTTTTGAGTCTAGTCTTTGGCTCCTGGATGGATGGTACCTCTGGACCTGCCCAGCGCCTGGGGAAACTTGCTGACCTGAAAGGAAAGACAGAAGTGGCTGGCTTTGTGACTTGCTGATTATAGAGCCCCAGGGCTTTGAGCAGACATAGGCAGTAGCCAGGGAGTGGTTACAACAAGCCTTGGGTGAAACCCAGCGCTGTACTGTCTTCAGGTCTGACTCAGTGCAGTCCTAGTGGTGGTCACAGGTATGCTTGTGTCACTGTTCCCAGCTCCAGGCAGCCCAGAGAGACTCTGTTTGGGAGAAAGGAAGGAAAGAGAACAAGAGTCTCTGCTAGGTAGGTAATACAGAGAATTCTCCCAGATCTTGTCGATGACCATCAAAGTGGTGGCTCTAGTCTGTAAGAACCATAGCATTATTGGGCCTGGGGTGCCCCTAATGCACATACAGCTTAGATCACAACCTCCAAGTCCTTTAGAATATCTGGAAAGCCTTCCCAAGAAGGAAGGGTACAAACAAACCTAGACCGTGAAAATTACAATACATACCTAAGTTGTCAATGCCTAGACACAGGTGAACATCCACAATTATCAAGATCATCCAGTAAAACATGACCTCATGAAATGTACTAAATAAGGCACCAGAGACCAATCCTGGAGAAACAGAGATATGTGATCTTTCAGACAGAGGATTCAAAATACGTTTGTTGAGAAAACTCCAAGAAATTCAATATAACACAGGTAAGGAATTCTGAATTCTTTCAAATAAATTAAACAGAGATTGAAGTAATTAAGAAGAACCAAGCAGAAATTCTGGAGCTGAAAGATGCAATTGACATACTGAAGAATATAGCAGAGTCTTTTAAGAGCAAAATTGGTCCAGCAGAAGAAAAAACAATAGTGAGCTTGAAGACAGGCTATTTGAAAATACATATCCAAAGAGACAAAAGAAAAAAGAATAAAAAGCAATGAAGCACACCCACAGGGTCTAGAAAACAGACTCAAAAAGGCAAATGAAAGTTATCGGCCTTAAAGAGGGGTAGAAAGTTTATTCAAAGTGATAATAACAGCAAACTTCCCAAACCAAGGTAAAGATATTAATATCCAAGAAGAAGAAGGTTATAGAACACCAAGCAGGTTTAACCCAATGAAGAGTACCTCAAGGCATTTAATAATCAAACTCCCGAAGGGCAAGGATAAAGAAAAGATCCTAAATGCAGCAAGAGAAAAGAACCATCGTACAATGGAGCTCCAATATGTCTGGCAGCAAACTTTTCAGTGCAAACTTGTAGGCCAGAAGACAGTGGCATGATATAGTCAAAATGCTGAAAGAAAAAAAAATGTTTACCCTAGAATAGTATACCTGGCAGAAATATTCTTCAAACATGAAGGAGAAATAAAGGCTTTCCCAAACAAAAAAGCTGCAGGATTTCATCAAAACCAAATCTGTCCTACAAGAAATGCTAAAGGGATTACTACAATCAGAAAAAAAAAAAAAAAAAAAAGAACGTTCATGAGCAATAAGTAATCATCTGAAGGCCCTAAACTCACTGGTAGTAGTAAGCATACATAAGAACACAGAATATTAGAGCATTATAACTGTGGTGTGTAAACTACTCTTCAATAGAAAGACTAAATGATGAACCAATCAAAAGTGATAACTTCAACAACTTTTCAAGACGTGGTACAATAAGATATAAATAGAAACAACAAAAATTTAAAAAGTTGGGGGATGAAGTTAAGGTGTAGAGTTTTTATTATTTTTATTTTTGCTTGCTTGTTTTTTATGTAAATAATGTTGTTATCAGCTTTAAACAATGCATTATAAGATAGTATTTGCAAGCCTCATGGTAACCTCAAATCAACAACCATACAATGGATGCCAACAAAATCAAAAGTAAGAAACTAAATGATATCACTAGAGAAAATTAGCTTCATTAGAAGAAAGAAAAGACCGTAAAAACAAAAAACAAAAAACAGAAAGCAAAAAACAAAATGGCAGAAATAAGTCCTTATTTAGCAATAATAACATTTAATGTAAAGGGATTAAACTCTCTAATCAAAAGACATAGAATGGCTGAAGGGATTAGAAAAACAGACCCAATGATCTGTTGACTACAAGAAACACACTTCACTTATAAAGACACACATAAACTGAAAATAAAGAGATGGAAAAAGATATCCCCTGCCAATAGGAACCAAAAAAGTGGAGGAGTAGCTATACTTACATCAGGCAAAATCGATTTCGAGACAAAAACTCTAAGAAGAGACAAAGAAGGTCGTTATATAATAACAAAGGGGTCAGTCAAGAAAGAGAATTTAACAATTTTAAATATATATGGGCCCACCCAACACTGCAATACTCAGATGTATAAAGCAAATATTGTTAGAGCTAAAGAGAGCAATAGACCCTAATACAGTAATAGCTGGAGATTTCAACACCCCACTTTCAGCATTGGACTGATCTTCCAGACAGAAAAACAACAAAGAAACAGATCACACTTAATCTGCAATTCTTTTCAAAATGCCAATGACATTCTTCACAGAAACAGAAAAAACAATTCTGAAATTTATTTAAAACCAGGAAAGACCAGAATAAACAAAGTTATGCGAAGCAAAATGAAGAAAACTGGAGGAATCCCATTACTTGACTTCAAATTATATTGCAGAACTATAGTAAACAAAATGGCAGAGTACTAGCATAAAAACAGACAAATAGATCAATGGAATAGAATACAGAACCCAGAACTAAATCCATACATCTAAAGTGAACTCATTTTTGACCAAGATTCTGAGAACATACATTGGAGAATGGACAGTTTCTTCAATAAATGGTGATGGGGAAACTGGATATACATAAGCAGAAGAATGAAACTAGACCCCTATCTCTTGCCATATACAAAACTCTAATCAAGATAGATTAAAAATTGAAATCTAAGACCTGATACTATAAAACTACCACAAGAAAACACTGGAGAAACTCTCCAGGACATTGGAGTGGACAAAGACTTCTTGAGTAATACCCCACAGGTACAAGCAACTGAAGTAAAAATAGACAAACGAGATCGTGATCACGTTAAGTTAAAAATCTCTTGTACAGCAAAAGAAGCAATTAACAAAGTGAATAGAAAACCCACACAATTAGAGAAAATATTTGCAAACTACCCTTCTGAAAACAGATTAATAACCAGAACATATAAAGATCTCAAACAACTCGAAAAAAAATCTAATAATCCAATTTCAAAAATGGACAAAATATCTGAATAGACAAGATATACAAATGGCAAACTGGTATATAAAAAGGTACTCGAAATTGATCGTTAGAGAAATGCAAACCAAAACTGCAATGAGATATTTCACCCCAGTTAAAATGGCTTTTATCCAAAAGACAGGTGATAACAAATAATGGAGAGAAGGGAATTCTAGTACACTCTTGATGGAAATGTAAATTAGTACAACCACTATGGAGAACAGTTTGGAGGGTCCTCAAAAAACTAAAAATAGAACTACCATATGATCCAGCAATCCCATTCCACTCCTAGATATATACTCAAAAGAAAGAATATCAGTATATTGAAGAGATATCTCTGCTCCTATGTTTATTGCAGCACTATTCACAATTGGCAAGATCTGCAAACAACCTAAGAATCTATCAACAGACAAATGGATAAATAAAATGTGGTACATATACACAATGTAGTACTATTCAGCCTTAAAGAGAATGAGATCCTGTTATTTGCAACAGCATGCTTGGAATTGGAGATCATTAAGTGCAATAAGGCAGGCATAGGAAGATAAACATTGCATTTCTCACTTATCTTTGGTGGCTAGAAATTAAAACAATTGAATTCATGAAGACAGAGAGTAGAAGAATGGTTATCAGAGGCTGGGAAGGGTAGTAAAGGTGGCAGGGGGTGGGGGAGGGAAGCAGAGAAAGGTTAATGGGTACAAAAAGATAGAATGAATAAGACCTAGTATGTGCTAGCACAACAGGGTGATTATAATAAAAAAAAATCATTGTACATTCAAAAACAATTAAAAGTATAATTGAATTGTTTGAAACACGAAGGGTACTGAATGCTTGAGGTGACGGATACCCTATTTACTCTGGTGTGATTATTACAGATTGCATGGCCGCATCAAAATATTTCATGTACCCCATAAATGTATGGATCTACTATGTACCTATAAAAGTTAAAAAGAAATAAAATATTAAAGAAGCTATAATTCTTCTCCACAAGGTAAAATTCAAAAGCTTTGAATTGTCTTTAAAGACACCTCACTTCCAGGTAGCAAGAAGTTTATAAAACAACTTTTACTGTAAAATAAAACAAAACTTACTAGCTTGCAAAAATCATCTATTCAGCTCATGATTCTTTGGGCAACTTGGAACATTCTGATTTTGGTTACCTTGACTGATGTCTACGGGATCTGCAAATGTGTCTATGATCACTTATTAGGTTTGGAAGATTTCACATGTTCTCACTCTCATGTCTTACCATTGTTGGTTGTGGATGGTATGACAAGGAGTGGAGCCACATGTCTTTTTTCAGCAGGCTAGCCCAGGCTTCTTTACATGGTAGTGGAAGAATTCCAAGCAGAACAAAAGAAGGCAAGCCTCAATGCAAAGTGCTTTCCAAGTCTGTATTTGCTGTTGTCTCATTGGTTAAAGCAAGTTACAAGGCCAAGCTCAGAGTCAGTGTAGGAGTGCCTCCTAAAGGGTGTGAATGTAGGGCGGATAGAGAATAATTTGTGGTCATTGAATAATCTACTATAGACAAAGTCAAGTTCTGACCCATAAGCAATCACAATTTAGCTCATATTTGCATTGCATTTTACAGTTTATCCATGTATCACATCTATTATCTCATTTGTTTCTTATAAATATTTCATATTTACTTTGCAGGAAGGCATAATATTCTCTCTAATATAAAATTCAATGTGACCATGGCTAACAGTCTAATAAATGAATGAAAGAATAAATGTATGTTTGATGTACATTGAATTAGGGCATTTTCCAGCCTACACAATATGTTAGGTATAATGTCAGATCTGGTATTGTTTTCCTTTGTTACCTCTTCCAAGCTATAATGAGTATCTACAAGTTCTTTTAGTCTAGGCCTTATTTAAAAGTCCATATCTGTTTTTATCATATTTTCTATGACTTTATAAATGGTGAATAAATCCTTCTATGCAGATGGAAAGAATTCTCATTTGCAGTCTGTTCGTATGTGAATGTCCTTAAATTTCTTGATCATATTTATTGCTTATTGCAAAAATATTATAAATTTCATTATACCTTTTACAAGAGACAATCATAGGAATCAAATCTTACAGGTTTAGATTTAACATAATTCTGTTGGAGGTTAAGAGAATGTTTTCTTTTGGTATTATTATCTGTATTTTATTCCATTTAAAAATATCCTCCTTGATATTTTCTGTCTTTGGAAATCATTGGCTCAATAATTTCAAATTTTAAAAATGACATTAGCTCATCTCCAGAGTGAAAATGGGTAGCTTAGTATTATTTCATAAGAATTATTTCCATTTTTCTTTAACTGTACCACTTAACAACTGCAGTAACGGAGGCTTATATGTTGTTTCTAAGCTCTCCCTTATATCCTTGTGAGTTCTTTCCACAGCTTATCGTCATTCGCTTGTTACTATCCAGAAGAATTTAATATCATCTGCAAACTTGCATATTCCATTTTACATGATTTCTTTTAGATCAGTTATTATGTGAGAACCTGAATTATTTTATCAAAATGTGAAGCAAATCTAGACACAGCACTTATTCCCAGGTACTTTACTACAAACACTTCTCCATCCTTAATATTGATAAGCTATCCCTTCCCTTTGTTTTCCTTCTCTGCCTCAAGTATGTATTCATGAAAATCTCTGCCCTCTAACGTTTAGTTCTTGAGTGGAGGGAGATTATGTTTAGTAAATGTACGAGAGAGTTTAATACATTGCCAAAGACTCACAAAACCCAATAATTGACAGCTATCACTTTGTTTCTTATCTGTACCTTTATTCATCCTGTTGGAGGAATCCGGTGAGGAAAGATTTATCCTATTTATCCTTACAGTAACAGTGTGGCATGCCCCTCATCCCCCTCCTATATAGGTTATGCTTCCTTAAGTGCGCAATGAACCACTCTATATTATATATTGCGCCAATCGGCTAGGTATGCGAGTGAGAGTTACGGGTCTGAAATTCTAAGGCTTTTTACTGTGCGTTTTTATGGATGGTGTCAAAACAAAGGCAAGCTCAGAATAAATAAAACCACCACTCTCATTTATAATGTTGGAGCTCAGGACAAGGAGCAACAGAAACAAATATACCAGTATATTTCAATATATGCTTCCTTAGTCATTAGTGTTAGTGGCAGCCCCAGTGTCAGATTAGCCACATCTCATTGCCTAATTGACACATATGATGCAGGAAGCTTCCTATTAGGGGTGATTACCTCAGTTCTCTGGAATCTTTCTTTATGTTAGTGGTTCCCACCTAGGGGCGATTTTGCCCCTCTTCAAGACATTTGGCAATGTCTGTAGATAGTTTTGGTTTTCACAACTTAGAGGTAGTGGTGCTATTTTCATCTAATGGCTAGGGGCCAGGGATGCTGCTAAACATCCAACATTGCACAAAACATTATCTGGCCCAAAATGTCAATAGTGCCAAGATTGAGAAATGCTGGTTTATACCATTTTGCATATGTTCACTCATTTGGCTGGCAAGGTTCTGTAGAGTGTTGACAAATGTTCACCGTAATCATAAACATTGACATTTGTTTTGCTAAGTATCATGCAGGGCATAATTAATATTTCATTTATATATATGATTTTACTTTTATTTTTAATCTGATTATAGTTACATATCATTACTTTGTGGTGTATTATCTTTGGACAGCTTCCACAAATTCCTTTAGTTTTCCACTGACTCCTGGATTCCATTATAATTAAAAGCTTTCTCATCATACCTAAAAGAATTGCAACACTTCTTAGTAGTGGTATGAATATCCAGGTTCTGGATAAACCTGATTCTGAAATTATCCCCACGAATGCAATAGTGTTCTTGACTCCTTGGGTTTCATAGACACCGTCACACACTTGAAATCCACAGTCCATAGCTTCTCCAGCTGCAAAAATACAGCAGAGAGGTAGATCCAACCAGAATATCAACACTTCGAAATGAATAATTACTTCCAAGAAAACCTGACCAAAGGAAAAATAATTGAGAGATAGAAATGATCAGATGTCTCAAGTCCACTGCTTTAATTTATTTAGGCCAAATTTAATTTCTTTCAAGCTAAGGCATATGGGGAAACGCTAATTTGCTTAGGTGCTTTAGCAGTAATGTTCATTAAGACTCATATAGTTCATTGCCATGTCAAAAGAAACTCCTTTTTCTTTCCTTTTACAGGCTTACATATATTAATGTGAAACTTACTGACCTCCCTTTTTGCTATGTGTGACCCATACAAGAATCACTAGGATAAAATCAGCAATTTCACAGTCCTTGTTCTGTGTCAAACAACTGCACACTGACAGATCCTTCAAGTTTGATTCATTAGTCAAGTTTTTTTTTCATATGTAAGGCTAATATGCAGTGATTTTTAGCTCTGAGTAAATTTAATCACTGTATCATTTCCGTGTGCTTATTCACTTTATTTCACTTCACAGGAGGCATATGTACTTTAAAATGTAGTGCCATATGTGTGCAAAATAGAGAATTTTTAGAACTGGAAGGAAACCTTGGGATCATTTACTCTCAATCTTGTCATTTTACAGAATAGAAACTGAGGCATATGATGAATGCCAGGCTGTGAAATAATGAATCAGACTGTGAATTTGTAAGCTCTTAGCTCAATGTTGAATGCTGTTTGTGCTACCATTTAACTTCCATTTTATGGCTTCAAAATTAAATTCAGCCCTGATTTTATAATGTGATTATTATTTTCCCACCAAGAACATCCAAATAATCACTTTACATTACCTGTTACCATTGGTAACTAAATGTTCCCACTGGTAAGTATAAAGTTAAGTTAAACATTTAAAAAAAATGTTTACAAATCATCCTTTACTGTCAAAAGAACCCTAGGAATAATTGCAATCTTAGGCTTTTGAGCTTGTCTTCCATCTGCTATCTTGTATAGTAAAAAGGTAACGAAATTCTTCTATTTATTGTCTTTGCATTTTGGGCCAGTCACTGAGCCTCAGTTTCTTTACCTTGAAATAAACAAACAACATTTGATTATCTTTGTAGCTCATATATAGTGTTAATGAAGTAAGGTTAAAGTGAGATCACCTTTATCAACTGCAAACACATGAGACTTACATATAAGTTAACCGTCTTTATTGTTAAAATATTTTTCTTGCTCAGATGCCAAAACCAATAGATTCTGGCTCTTTTATTTTCCTATTTCTTAGTTTTGTTATTTGAACAATTAATACTGATACATCCTAACTGACTTATTTACAAATACATTTAAAAAGATAATAGTTGATTAAGTCTTACACAGGACTTTTTAAATAGACTTTATTTTTTAGAGGAGTTTTAAGTTCACAGCAAGATTGCATGAAAAGTATAAGGTGTTCCCATATACTCCCTGTCCCCTCCCCTCCTACCCACAGCCTCTTCCATGTCATCATCCTACACTGGAGTGGTTGGTTCATTTGTTACAATCAGTGAACCTACATTGACACATCATTCTCACCCAAAGTCCATAGTTCACATTAAGTTTTCACTCTCAGTGTTATAAAATCTATGAGTTAAAAAAAAAATCTATGGCTTTTCACATGTATCCACCATTATAGTTTCAAACAGTATATTTTCACTTCACTAAAAATACTCTGTGTTCTTCCATATTCATTCCTGCTTCCCTCTAACTCCTGGCAGCAGCTGACCTTTTTACTATCTTCATAGTTTTGTCTTTTCCAGACTGGCATACCGTTGGAATCATATAGTATGTAGCCTTTTTCCATTAATTTCCATTACTTAGCAATATGCATCCAAGGTTTCTCCATGTCTTTTCGTAGCTTGATAGTTTACTTATTTTTTTTTAGCACTGAATGATATTCCCTTGTCTGGATATACCAAGTTTATTTTTCCACTCACCTACCAAAGGACATCTTGGTTGCTTCCAAGTTTTGTCAATTCTGTGTACACCTGCTATAAACATTCATGTGTAGGCTTGTGTGTGAATGTAAGTTTTCAGCTCATTTGGGTAAATGCCAAGGAGTGCCATTACTGGATTATATAGTAAGAGTATGTTTATTTCTGTAGGAAACTGCTAAACTATCTTCAAAGTGGCAATACCTTTTTGCATTTTCACCAGCAATGAATGAGAATTGCCGTTGCTCCATATCCTTACCAGCAGTTAGTGTTGTCAGTGTTTTGGATTTTGGCCATTCTAATAGCTGTGTAGTGTTATTTCATTGTTGTTTTAATTTGCAATTCTCTAATGACATATAATGTTGAGTGTCTTTTTAGATGCTTCTTTGCTATCTGTATTTTCTTTAGGAAGGTGTCTGGGTCTTTTGCCTGTTTTAAAATGAGGTTTGTCTTTGTCCATTTGGGCTGCTATAACAAAATACCATAGACTGGGTGACTAATAAACAACAGAAATTTATTTCTCACCGTTTTGAAGGTTGGGAAGTTCAACATTAAGGGTATAGCAGATTTGGTGTTTGGTGAGGGCCCACTTCATGGCCTGCAACTTTTCACTGTTTCACACTGTGGATGAGACTAATTAGCTCTCTGTGGTCTTTTTTTTGAGGGTACCAATCCAGTCATGTAGTCTCTGCCCACATGACTTAATCACCCCCGGAAGACCTCACCTCCTATTATCACACTGGTGATTAGTTTTTCAACATATGAATTTAGGGGGATGGAAGTGGGGGCCACACAAGCACTCAGACTACAGCAGCATTGTTCTTTTTCTTATGGCTGTTTTCAGACTTCTTGTATATATTAGATAACAATTTTGTATCCACACTGAATCTCCAGCAATTTGTCAGTTGCAGTTCAGATTTTCCTATCATACTACTACCTCTTGCAAAAGTTTTTGTTCATGGGTCTCCACTCTGATAAGTTGTGAGTACCTGAATCTGCCTGTCTGCTCCTCCAATTATGGGGAGAGGCAGTGGTTTGCCCTCCCAGAGATCCTCCTCAGAGATCACAGTTCTCTGCTTGATGTAAAAAGAGTTGTTGAGTTTTAGTTAGTTCAGCTTTTTATTTGTTAGGGTGAAGTGATAACTTCCAAACTCCTTACATGTGGGAGGGAAAATCAGAAGTCTTACATAAGATCTTACAGGTAAAAATAAAGTGAAAAAAAAAAAAAATGGTTACTCAGAGGAAGAAAAATAATTTTAAAAAATAGCATGTGACATATAATTGCTTCCCAAGTATTTATGTGCATATAATCTGATTCAGTAAATCTAGGGCAAGTGTGAAATCTATAGTTCTAGCAAGCTCATAGGTGATGCTAATGTTGCTGCTGTGTGAACCACACTTGGAAGTAGTAAGGTAGTATACAGTATCCTCTGACAATAACAATTATTATCTGGGCTTTACAGGCATATTCCAAAAAAATTATATATACACACATATATCTATGTGTTTGTGTATATTATGTGTGTATTTATATATATAAAAACATTAAGTTTTGCTTTTTATATTTTGAAGCTATCTTACTGGGGAATAGATGTTTAGAATTGTTTTTCTAGTTAACTATTAACTTTCTATAATCCTATAAAATTTCTGTCTTAACTTTTAGTCTTGTATTGGTACATACCTGAGTTTTCTTTTGGATAATACTTGCCTGCCTGGTGTGTGTATATGTATATGTGTATATATATATATATTTTCCTTCATTCTTTTACCATAACTGCTCCATACGTTTATACTTTTTGTTGTTGTTGTTGAGATGGACTCTTGTTCTGTTGCCCAGGCTGGAGTGTAGTGGCACGATCTTGGCTCACTGCAACCTCCACCTCCTGGGTTCAAGGGATCCTCCTGCCTCAGCCTCTAGAGTAGCTGGGATTACAGGCATGTGCCACCACACCTGGCTGACCCTTATACTTTTGATCTACTTTTGCAAAGAGCACATAGCTAGATTTACTTTTCTTTTATCCAATTTGTCTTCTTTTAACTAGAATATTTATTCATTTATTATGATTGTGAATGTGTCTGGATTTGTTTCTAGAATCCGATTTTTTTTGCTTTTTTATTTTTATTTTATTATTTCCTTTTGTTTTAAAATGTGGATCTTACCATTACTTATGTTTGGTTAACCCAAGAGATCAGGAGAGATGACTGCTGTTGAAAAGATAGTTTGTTACTCAGATCCCAAGAGGAAGGGCTGTGCTATGCCATGAGAGGCCAAGCAGGGATGTACTAGGATTGGTGAAGAGGCGGAGAGAGGAAAATTATTGTCAAGAGCCTTTAATGTGGTGTCCACAAGAAGGAACAGGTGAGGCAGGTTAATCAGGTTTAAGATGGGCTATTCTAAATAATTTCAGTGGGCTTAGGGACTCTAGCTAACTGCCTGATCCTTGGGTGATTATGGCAGGTGGATGGTGACCCATAATGTGGAAGCCCAATAAAGGAGGTCGTTGGGTTTTAGATTCTAGACTGGTTGGTTTGCATTTGAAGAGCACATTCATGGGTGAATTATTTACTATCTCTGGGAATTGGCTAACCCTGGAAGGGGCAGTCCCTTCAGGGGTAGAAAAGCCTCAGATGTCAAAACATCAAATTACAGACAATAAAAGACATGGGGAATATACCCCATTAGATATTCATTGGTTTTGATTTATTAAGTTATTGTTTGCTTGTTTTATTTTTCCATTTTCCTCCCTACCCCCAAAGTTTTAGAAATTACATTTTCTGTGTCTATTCCATTTTTTTTGAGATGGAGTCTCGCTCTGTCGCCCAGGATGGAGTGCAGTGGCACAATCTTGGCTCACTGCAACCTCTGCCTCCCGGGTTCAAACAATTCTCCTGCCTCAGCCTCCCAAGTAGCTGGGACTACAGGTGTGTGCCACCACGCCTGACTAATTTTTTGTATTTTTAGCAGAGACGGGGTTTCACCGTGTTAGCCAGGATGGTCTCGATTTCCTGACCTCGTGATCTGCCCGTCTCGGCCTCCCAAAGTGCTGGATTACAGGCGAGAGCCACTGTGCTCAGCTTAGAACAGGGCAAGGCCACAAGGCCGAGGCCTCGTGACCGTGGGCCCTGTATCCCGGACGCAAGTATGATTTTAGTAGTTGCCATTAAAATCTTTACCATCCTTCTTAATTAAAATGTTAATCGAATACCTTAATTATCTCCTGAACTTCTATAGCAGTTTCACTTTCACCTTCACCTTGATGCTTGAGTTTTGTTCTCCCGATAGTTTGCACTGTTGATATTACCATTTTCCTTGTTTCAGTCTCAAGCTTGCTGTTTTCTTGCTGCTCACAATTTTTCACTTTGGTTTCAGTGTACCGTTCTTACATATTGTGAACCCAGAAATGATTAAAGAGACTCTTTTATTAAGGATTCAATGTTTTTGAAGAAGAAATATCTTTCAGAGTAACTAAGCCACTCTATTGTTGAAATCCCAGCCATTAAAATTCACAGATTTCTTTCAGCTCAAAGAGCAAGGGTTACTAGAGTAAATTACTTCCTAATCCAGAAAATTGACAGTTTCTAATATGGTGCTGTGTCAACAGCATGTGAACTGGCAGGGATAAGACTCCACATCTCCAGTGGCAAGGTCAAGAGGGAGCTCAGAACTCTGCAAACCTTGCCAAATTTCTTATACTTTCGCATTTCAACCCCTCCCCCATTTTCTGCTTTGAAATAACTGTAACTATCTACAGTTTTCCCCTGTTTATTATATAAGTCACAAAAAGAAATCCAGCACTCCCAAATCATCCTTCATGCCCTTTCCTCTCCACACTGCGTTGCACATTCCACTTTTGACCCTATCTTTATTTTCCTAACTTCTGAAACCTTAAAATCAATCATTAGTAAAATCCCCTGTATTGTCTTTCATAATGTTTGCTTTTCACTCCTTTACTCAAACTTCCTAGTCCCCCATTCCCCAGAATCCCTTTTCCCCTGAAGCCTTATGATAATAATGGCTATATTCTTTCTGCACCCATTGTTCTTAAGCTTAAAAGTGTGGTTGCCGAGGGGGTGGGGGAGGGTCGCTTAAAGACAGGAGTTGAGAACAGCTTGGCCAGTAAAGCAAGACTTCATCTCTACAAAAATAAAAAATAAAAGTGGAATTGATGACCTTCTTGTTTTTCATTGCTACTTCCATATAATTTTTGTCTCTAAACTTTCCAGCTTTTAATATCTTATCTTCTAATTCAACCACCCTTGTCAGTCATCTGGAAGTTCCTGGGTTATTTCTTTATTTCCTCAAGATTTTACTGCTGACTCACTGTCAATGTCTCCCACACTCTCTCTGTTATTATTCTCCATGAAGTCAATATCCACAAAAGTGGTCCCTCCTCTACCCTCGCTTCTTATTTCCTTGTTGTTCTCTATTCTAATCATATTGTCTTCCACCCTACTTTAGTCACTTGGTGATATTGTCATCACTAATATGTACATTTTCTATATAAACTCAATTTCGAGTATTCTATTCTTTGACCACAAAACTATTCTACTTGCAGTTTACTCGTTTTACTAACCCAAGTCCAGCAATTCTTCTGTCTCACTAGGATCTACTTCATTTGTCCCTCTCCTGATATCCTCACTTCCTTTTTCTTTGCTCAAGGTTTCTTATTGTTGCAACACTTACATGGCAGATTGGGCATTTCTTTGTTGTAGGGACTGACTTGTGTGTTATAAGATGTTTAAGCAGTATCCCCAAAAGCTACCCATTAAATATCAGTACCACCCCCACCCGGTTGTGGCAACCGAGGATGTCTCCAGACATTACCAAATGACTACCGCAATGCAAATTAGACCCACATTGAGAACCTATTACTTGGAATAAAACCCACGGTGAATTTTTATAACGTTCTATTACATGCATCCTCAACTTTCTTGGCTTTTCCCATTTTACCACACATAATAAATCCAATCTGCCATTTACTCCCACCTACACCTTACAGCTGAACATAACCAGAAAACACAGAACCATCCTAAATCTTATCACTTTAAGTTCATGATTATTAACTTTAAATGAGTCTTCAAGACTGATAATTATAGCACATTTCCTGACTCCATCCATGCTTACACTCTTTTGTATCATAATTTCTGCCCTCTCTCATTTACCTTTTGTCACCTCATCCTCCATCTTCAACCTCCATCTAATTATCTTGGTCTTTAACAATGAGAAAATAAAAAGCATCAGAGGGAACTTCCACAGTCTCCACTCCACATCTACAACTTTACCAACAGCAGTGTCTATATATTATGCCTCCTGTCTTTTTATAATGGATGAACTGTCCCTGCTCCTAGCCAAGGCTAATCCACTTGGCATTAGTTTCTAAACTCTCTTGCTTACTCAAGTTATGTTCACAGAAAATCTTCACATTCTCCCCTATGTCTTCAAATGTCATTTTTTTATTTGAGGACACATATGCTTTTATTGCTACAAACTTTAAAAATAACTTCTTTTTAAAAAGTAAACTTATAAAGAAAACATCTGGCCTTCTTTTACCCTCCATGGCTGCCTCATTTCTGTACTCCCCCTTTCTAAGGAAACTTTTCACACAAAAAAATTGCTTCCATTCCTGCCTATCCATTCTCTCTTAAACCCATTCCAGTTGACCTTTGCTCCCACCACTTAATCAAAATGCTTCTTGTCCTGTTCACCAATGCATGTTGCACGGATAAATCCCATGGAATGTTTTTATATCAGTTTAGCATTTGACACAGTTGATTACACTACCCTGTATGTAAAACATCTTTCACTTCCTCCTAATTTTCCTCCTAATTCTTTGGCTGATTCTACTCTGCCTTCTTTGCTGGTTCCTCCTCAACATCAAAAACAGAGCCTTGGAGCTAAATAACCCACTCCTGCAAGAAGATACCCAACTGCATGGCTTTTAATACCAACTCTTTACACAAACTGACAGTGCCAAATGTGTATCTTAAGTCTGGACCCTTTCCCTTGAACTTGTGACTCATATATCTCAATGCCTACTTGATATGTCAACTTAGATGTGTAATGGGCATCTCAAACTTAACGTCTCCCAAAGTTGAGTTCATGCTTGTCCCATCCAACATCTGTGCCACCTATTGCCTTCCTCATTTACATAGACGCATAGACATATAGTAAATCCTCTCAGTTTCTGCAACCCCAATTTTGTTTTGTTTTTTTTGTTTGTTTGTTTGTTTGTTTTTTTTGAGACAGACTCTTGCTGTGTCACCCAGGCTGGAGCTCAGTGGCATGATCTTGGCTCACTGCAACCTCTGCCTCCTGGGTTCAAGTGATTCTCCTGCCTCAGCCTCCTGAGTAGCTGGGATTACAAACACATGCCACCAAGCCTGACTGATTTTTGTATTTTTAGTAGAGATGGGGTTTCACCATGTTGGCCAGGATGGTCTCGATCTCCTGACCTCATGATCCTCCTGCCTTGTCCTCCCAAAGTGCTGGGATTACAGGCGTGAGCCACCGTGCCTGGCCTGAAACCCCAATTCTTGAAGTCATCCTTTGCTATTTATTTTATCTCATGCTTCATCTCCAAATGCATAAAAAAATCACATGGGCTCTAACCTTAAATCTACACTTAAGTCAAAACTACACTTAAGTCAGAAACTCTTACCACTTCCACCACTGTCAACTAGATTATGGCAGCCTCTGATCCCCCCTGTTCTCCCATTCAGCTATGGTGATATTTTTAAGATATAAGTCATAAAGTTCATTCCCTGATCAAAATATTCCAGTGAATTTTATCTTATATAGACTAAAAGCCAAAGTCCTTGCAAATATCTACAAAGTCTTACGTGATCCAACCCATCAACCTAACAGTTTCCTTTCGGATCTCATTCTTTGTTCCAGCCACACTTGTCTTCTTGCTTTTCTTTGAAGACCTCAGATATGCACCCACTCAGTGGCATTTCTACTTAACTATTCTTTCTCCCCAGTTATTCACATGGTATAACCCCTCAGCTCCTTTAGGTCTTTGCTCAAATGCTTTCTTTTCAGGAAGGCCTTTCCAGGTCACCCTTTCAAAAACTGAATTCCTTCAATCTACACTTCCTTCCCGTATTTCCTGTTTTTCGTTTTTTTCTTAACACTTAATACCGTCTACTATGTAATAAGATATATTTTACTTGTTTTCTTCTACATACTAGACTGTGCTTTTCATAATGAGAGAAAAATTGTATCCCTAAAAAACAATTCAGTTAAATCCTCGGTATAGCTAGCCTAGTACCTGGCACACAGCAGGTACTCAATAACTATGTTTAAATAAACCACTGAATGAAATGCAGAGTATTTATTCAAATATTACAAGAGGAAAGACTTGAACTGATTTTTGGAGGTTATGTGCTTCTTTCCCTGAATTATATCATCACTAGCTTTAAATTTGTGTCCTTTCATGATATAGAGCTTCAATGTCAGAGACCATGTTTATGCTCACTTTTAATTTCTACATGCCTAGAGCCAAATTATATATACTGAGTGTTAGGACCACCCCCTTACTGCCTTCATTTATTTTTTTATACATCAAAGAAAATAAATTATTGGCAAAAATATTTCCCACAATTCTCTTTCTGCTAAGGAAAGAGGATCAGAAGGCAAATCTCCCTCCTAATTTCCAGGTTTGTTATAGTCTTAAAATCTACACGAGATGTTTCAGGTATAATAATAAAACAAATGTGTTTTGTCTTACTAGGGAGTAAGAGTTATAAAAAAAAAATACCCACATGTTTTATTTCTGCTCTTAAGAAACTGAGTAGAGCTAGTTAAGATGAATTGCTTCTAAGTGCAAGTGAGTTTTGGCAAAAATTAATTATGCTATTAACATTTTAAAATCTAATATTTATTTTGAATTTGACTCTTTGATAAAGTTCTGTATATAGGCTTGTATATGTTAGCCACATTCAGCATTGAAAATGTTGTGACTGAAATAATTTGCATGAGATTGTTGTTAAAAAGGATAATTATGCTTCAACATACTTAATGTAAATGCTGAAATGTTTAGAGATACATATATTTTTTCTCTTTGCCCACTCCATGAACCCTTGGTTTTATACAGAAGTATAATATTATTTCTCGTAGCAGAACTGATTTTGAGCAGACCAAGTCTCTATTTCTGTGTTTCTGCTGTTCAACATTCAGTGGTTTGTTGACCTATTTTTAGGACAAAATTGTTTCATACATTGGAGAGAAAATGTCTGAGACATGACATTCAGTGCTAGGAACTATAATTTTAGAGGAGCACTGTCAAAATAGGATATATCTCTGAATATAGCATATGGTTAAATGAGCATCTTCTGTAGTCAGGCAGACCTGAGCTCAAGTTGCACCTCTGATTTTTTCTCTCTTTGTAATCTTGGGTGAGTGACATTGCCCCTCCGAATCTCACAGGGCTTGCATTTATACAATGCAGACAATAGGAGCACAAAATCCATTGTGCTGTTGTGATAGTTCAATGTGAAAATCTTGCAAATGAGTAACTGTATGTCTACATTTAGTCAATCTAGCACATTGCCCAATAAATTTTACTTACTGTTTTTGTTGTAGTTATTTATTTCTGGACAGAGAGAAGATGCAAAACTGCGTGATCCACAAAGTGATTAAAATACCTGATATGCTTGGAGACTAAGGAAGCATGGGAGATGTCTTTACCTATTCCAGAATGCCTTGTGGAAGATGAGTTTAGACCTCTTCCATGTAGTTCCAGGGAGAATAATAAGCAGTATTGGGTGAAGTTTAACTGAGAGAAACCCTGCGCTTAACATCTGGAATAGTGCAGCAGACAGAATAATGGTTTCTCAAGGTTGTCCACACCTCAATCCCTATCACCTGTGACTATGCTGTATTACACGGCTGGGAATTTAGGTAGCAGATGGAATTAAAGTTGCTAATTAGCTGACCTTAAGATGGGTCAATTATCCTGCATTATCCATATGAGCCCAATGGAATCCCAAGGGTCCTTAAATGTGGAAGAATAAAGAGAAGAATCAGTGTGAGAGTTATGTGATGTGAGATAGACTTGAATAGCCATTGCAGGCTCTGACCATGGAGCAGGATCACGAACCAAAAAATGAGGATGGCCTCTAGAAGCTGGAAAAGCAAAGAAAATAGATTTTCCTCCAAAATCTCCAGAAAAAAATGCAGCTCAGCCAACATCTTTATTTTAGTCCAGTGAACTCCATTGCATACTCTGACTGCCAGAACTAGAGGATAATAAATTTATGTTGTTTTAACCCACTAAGTTTATGGTAACTGATCATAGTAGCCATAGGAAACTAATACAAACAGCCTATTAAAAACATGAGCTGGCTGGGCAAGGTGGCCGACGCCAGTAATCCTAGCACTTTGGGAGGCCAAGGTGGGTGGATCACCTGAGGTCAGGGGTTCAGCACAAGCCTGGCCAACATGGTGAAATCCCATCTCTACTGAAAATACAAAAAATAGCAGGGCATGGTGATGGGTGCCTGTAATCCCAGCTACTTGGGAGGTTGAGCCAAGCAAATTGCTTGAACCCGGGAGGCTGAGGTGGCAGTGAGCCGAAATTGCGCCATTGCACTCCTGCCTGGGTGACAAGAATGAGACTCTGTCTCAAAAAAAAAAAAAAAAAAAAAAAAAAAGAAAACAAAAAAATACATGAGCTCTACAAAATACAACATAATTATTTCCCCAAAACTGGAGGTTCAGAGAGGCGGTATCTATTTTTGGGGAAAGTGTCCTAAAAACGCATCCCCATGTGATGGAGAGAGTTTGATTACATGAAGCTGAGGGTGTTTAATGGAAAATATAGTAAGAAAATCCAGAATGACTCATTCTTTGATATATGGATTCAGCTGCTATTTTTTTCTTGGTAATTCAAATGAAGCTATTATTGATATGCCATATTCTGTGGACATTAAAAATTATTCAGCATGTCTCACAAGGTCACATATTCAGACTCACCCTTCACCTTTTAAATGGAGATAAATGCATCACTCTTGAGACAGAGAACTTATTTTTCAAGGACAGGTTAAAATCTGTCTCCATCCTCTTCTTTTTTCTCCTACTACCTTGGATTCTGAGTTTGCCTTTATGCAACAATACAGACTGTTAAGGTGCTAGTTTATGTGACTCCATCCCCATACGTTCCCTGAATAAATAAGCCAGCAAGGGCCATTTTATCTTACCTTTCTGCTTTACTTTTCTCCAAAAGATGGATGTCACATGTATTTCTCTGAAAAGGAAACAGATAAATTTCACCTTAGTATGAAAGCATCTTATTTATTTTCAACAATTTCTGTATTCCTCAGGATAAAACAGATACATGAAGTTAAAGCTAAGTATATTTTGCTGATGAGTATATTTTTAGCTCATTGCAGAAGCAAAAAAAAAAAAATACTGTACATGCAATGTGGCAGAGGACATCAAAAGTGGTATGAAGATTTGTTAAAGAAAAAAATAGGAAAATACCAAAGACTGTGAAGTCTAAAATAAAATCAACAAAATAAATTCCTCTGTTTGTTAGTGATAGAAAAGAGAGTAATAGTATTTGAAAAATCAACCATTGGATTATATAGAAACAACCCAGCATTTTTCTTTATTTTGTTGGATGACAGATAACAGTATTAAATTAACATTTTTAATTTGTATACATTATGTGTGTTTGTGGTCCAATCTGACATCAAAATTATACTCCTTGTTCCTGTTATTTATGACACAGTGGTTGCAGAGGAACATGCTTCTGGTACCCAGTGGATTGGCTGGCCTGCGGCAGAAGGCGTTGATGGTTCTGGCTTTCCCAGTCTACTGGCTGCTGCAGGATATAGTCTTTTATGTTGCTGTCGTTTCCTAGAGGCAAGGCAATTTGGCAGCCCTTAAGCTCCACCTTGTAATTTGTCATCTTCCTATGTCTTTTTGGCTGGGTTGTTCACTTTTAATTCTAGATCCTAAAAATGCAACATGAAAGTAGCTTACTACATCCTGCAAGAAAATGTTTCTACCTTTTCCTCCTCCTTCAACTGCTGCTACTGCTGCTGCTACTATTACTACTACTACCACTACTACTAATGGCAGTAACCATTGAAGGAGAGCCTAAAAAGTACGAGCACTTTAAGAAAGCTTTACATATCGCATTTAATCTTTGCAAAACATGATTGTTATCACCATTTTACAGGCAAGAAGTTTGAGGCTTGAAGAATAGAAAGAACTTGTTACCAATCAAACACATATATAATGATGAATCCAGTACTCAAGTTAGGGTAGTATTAAGACTCCATAGCAGGTGTACTTTGGCTAAACGTTATTCTGTCTCTCTGCACCTGTTAACCCTATACCTTCAGTGACACCACAATGTGTTATTATATTTATTATTATACATACTCTCATATTTCTTCATCCTATATTTCTCTCTTTTCATACTCTCTGTGTGAACAGTGTGTATAAACCAAACTCCCATAGCTGAAAGCCAACGCAAACTTCTCTTTTAGGCCAGATTATATACTGAAATGAGTAGATACATGGGTATAGGAGAGTAATATGGTTAAGAAGAGAGAGCAATACCAGAATTCTAAAAAGAGGAAGAAATTTGTGGAGAGTTATTTGTTCAACTATTTTCGTTCTTTCTTCTCACCTCATCTCTAAACAGTTTGCCCTAAAATAGGGAATGACTTTGTCTATGCTCTTGACCTGGTCATACTACCCATATTCCTTTCCCTTCTTGCCATTCAACATCAAAGCTGTCTATCAGGGCCCAACACTAGGACAATCTATGGTCAATTGATGCCAGTAACTTCTCTTTATGCTTTTTAATGTCATCTAGGAGAGAAGTCGTGTGCCTCACTCTCAACATGTTTTATTTGGTCATTTGCATAGTGGCCTTATTTTTGCATTTCTTCAGTCAAAGTGTAACAGGACACCTAGGCTTTATGTAATTATCAAAGCCTTGTCATTGGTGTACTGTGTCATTAACAGTCTCACATTGGTTTGCCAGGAATGAGCTGACCACTGTGTTGCATTTTCCCATTGTTCATGGAGGGACATTATTGAAAGTCTAAATCACTTGGCAAAGGCAGTTAGAATTCTCAGGGGACCAGAGGTGGCAGGGATGGCTGAATAGCCTAATGTCCCTATGTAGTTTTTTCTCACCACATTCTAAAGTGTATAATGCAGACAGCACTCATCTTGTTTTCCCACAGAATCCTGCTTCCTGCTCAACAGGCCCTCAAATCAAAGAGATTTATACCATAAATTCATCACCTTTATTGCAGAGTTTGGTTATCTCTCTTTCTTTTTATATTTCGATCTTGTTCATATTGCCTTCTCTCCCTCGTTAGCATATAGAACAGCCTATAGTCTGTTTTGAAGAATTGAACTCAGAGAGGATATGTTTGTCAATATGACTGGCTAGCAAATCTTTGATTAAAAGTTATGTTACTCATTACCATGGAAAATCAAAGTGGGAACAATGCTTACTGACCATTTTTGGAAACAATTTCTTGCTCATTGCTTTCTGTGATCTTTCTTAAAAACAAAGCTGTAAATTGCTACATTTCACTGAAAGGGCAACACACAGAGCAATTTGTATTTATGCAAAAAGATTCCATTACCCATTTTTCTTTCAAATTACTCTCTAAGAGTTTCTACCTGAAGGAGTGCTAACATTGGCAATTATTTTAAGATGAGTTAGTCAGTGTTTGATAGAATAAAACCTCCATGTTCTTAGGTTGACAGATAACTATCAATGCTATTTATTTTGCCAAGGATAATGGTCGGAACCTGTGAGCTACAAAATCAATAATATGAATGATTATTTGCCAGTGAAATCAATGGATCTAACTCCTATGAAATGTGTCCATCATGAATGAAAAACATTATGATAATGAACTCATACTGGCAGAGTAGGGTGAAGCCCTGAGAGACCCTAGGTTTGTTTACCTGCAGATGAGAGCTGGTCCCAGTGATACAGACAGTCTCAACCTAATGAAACAAAGCTAGGGAAACAAGTAAAACCGGTTTGAAACATAAAAAGGTCTCTGAGAGGGCAAAGGATTGCCACACAGTCTACATAAAGTCTAGAAACCCTTACCCCCTCCCTCTCAACAGATATTAAGATATAGTGACAGCAGAGTATGTTACCATCTTGGGTTATCAGTGAAATTAAATGTCATTGGGTTCAATCCTCCATCCAATGCTTGGGCTTCTTCAACTGTGATTTCACCAAGTATTAAAAAATGTCTCCAGGGATGAGGAATTCACTATCTCTCCAAGTATCTCACGATAGAACAAGACAGCAGAACTGGATAAACAGTGTAGGAGTCCACCGGCATAGTTGTATCAAAAGTGTGCTCAACAGGAACGTCGCAGTAAAATCATTACACTTGAAGAAAGAAAGATCTTATTTATGGACTCCATTTAAGAATGCTCTTTATAAAAACGTTTTTGACATTTAAAATCATATTTTATGGGCCATGGACTTAGTGTTATAGAAAATCTTACCATATGCATCAGTTCCTCACTTGTATGAGGTAAAAATACAGCATAACTACATTGCTTTTCAAAGCAAAATCAGGGTTCATTATTGCAAAGCATCTGCTTACTTGTTGTTAAGGTGAGTGAAAGAGACATTATGTTTATGAATGAGCAATATGGCATTAGACCTTTCAGGATTGAGATCAAGAAGGCAAGAAAAAGCAAGGTGAAAAATGTCCTTTTCAAGTGTACTGTCGTGAACTGGGTTAACCTACCATCATTTTAGCCTTGATGTTATTGGCATCGCAAGGTATTTGACACATAATGAGCATAGTTGGAATTGACCTACTGAGAATTATAATGGAATATGAACCAGAGGCAAATAAGAGCTGCAGCTTAATTTGGCGAACCACCTACTTCTCAAATATCCCCTACTGCTTGCCAGAGAGTCCAGGAATACTAAATACTAATGACAGCAGGTAACATATATTATCAGCTTTAGGAATGTCACTAACCTAAGGGTGAGCATTCCTTACCTAGCTCACCAGAGTTATATTTGTATAAATCCAAAGGGCAGACATTCTCTCTACTTTTAAGAGAAGTAAATATCAGTTCAATTAAAGGGATAATATTCTATTTGATGAAGCTGTTGAAAAACTAAGTAGATTATTTTATGATATAAATTCATGGTTCCTGGACAATTAAACTTTTTTAAAAAAGCACTGAGGCCAGGCGAAGCGGCTCACACCTGTAATCCCAGCACTTTGGGAGGCTGAGATGGCCGGATCGCTTGAGGTCAAGAGTTTGAGACCAGCCTGGCCAACATGGTGAAACCCCGTCTCTACTAAAAACAAAAATAGCTGGGTATGGTGGCCCATGTCTGTAGTCCCAGCTATTTGAGAGGCCGAGACAGGAGAATTCCTTGAACCCGGGAGGCAAAGGTTGCAATGAGCTGAGATTACACCACTGCACTCCAGCCTGGGTGACAGAGCGAGACTCTGTCTCAAAAAAAAAAAAAGAATTTGAATGATCACTGTTACTGAAGAGTTTGTATGATTCTTATGTAATTCCTGATAGGCCCTTCCAACTCGAGTATCTAGTAATTAACTCATATCCATTCATTCACTTAACAATATTCAATTAATGATGGTGCAAAATGACATTTTTACTGTTTTGTTATATTTTTAATCTGAATTAACTATATATTTTAAAAATGTTAAAGAATCAAGGAGGCGAAATACATGTAAGAACCCAACCTCATTTTCCAGCTTACAGAATCTCATAATAGTGAATCAATTAATTCATCCTATTGATCAACAAAAATTAATTTTTACTAATTACTGAGTGTAATTTAGAGAATATATTAAGCTGATTAGAGGATTAGCAGCATTATACCAAAAAAAATGCAGTTTTGTTACAGCCTGTTCTCTCACTTCATCTGGATCTCTTTTCAAGTATCATCTTATCAGAAATGCCTTCTTTTGCCTCCCTATGAAAAATAGCACAACCCGACTACATCACTCCCTCTGCTCTTATTCTGCTTTATTTATATTGACAAAGTTTATTACCTCATGATACTCTTGTTTTCTGTCTTCTTCCACTAGATTGTAAATTCCATAAGAATAAGGATTTTGACTTTTGTTCACTCCTACCTTTCTGTTTAGGACAAAATCTGACACATAGTTGGTGCTCATAAATACTTATTAGATGCTTGAATAAATAAATGAATCAATGAAGGAATGAATAAAACTGAATGAATTAATAAATGGTTTTGCATAATATGAATGAATTTTTATTGCAAGCAGATACTATTTTCATGTCACAAATAATATAGTCAATATTAAAATAAAGCTATTTTTCATTTTGTATTTGATACTAATTTGCACTAACAGGAATAAACGAAAAATGATGAAAGGAATATATGAAATCATTTTAAAGAATTGTAAAAACCCTTTCATTACAATTTCACTTTGTTTAATGACTTAGGAAAAGTAAATAAAACTCACTTGAAAAACAACTTAAATGTGGCTAAATTAACAGGTGTTTTAGTCAAATTTAAAGTTTCTTCTCAATATGAAATAAGACTTTTGTAAGTAATTTCTATCATGCTTAACTCTCAAAAGCATTCCATTTGTCTGTATGAATTCATGTTGGATGATTGCTGGAGAGGATAGAGATGCTGAAAAATAGCATTGGTCAGAGGTTTTTCCATGCATTTGGGTTTCTGAAATACACCAAAATGGCATGTTCTCATAGACATCTTTAAATAGCTGTGATCTGTATAATATTTTTCTGACTGTTGACCCACCATGTTTTTTAAGTTGGAATATTTAATGATGAATACTAATTTTCAGAATAACATATGGTTTCTCATATAGATGGCAAATATTTTCTCTAGTTATGATGTATCAAATTATTCATTGCAGATACTGCATTATGAAAACAAAAGGTAGCCAATGAATCTTTCCGATTATTGGTTATATCAATTCAGCAATGCAGCTTACTTATAAAATGGCAAACTATGCATCACTGTGAATATAGAAAAATCAATTTGCCTATGCACAGCGGCAAATTGCATACATACACGAATGGATTTCTGAACAATCTTTGAAGGGATTTTGTGATTGCCTACTAGAAAACTAAATATAAACCATTAAGTCCAAAATATCTTATTTCATTTTTTAAAATGCCATTGTAGCTCAACCTTTTGCCCCAAACAAGAGGAATAATATTTTTCTAATTAACCTCAAGTTTGAAAAAAATGCAAAAATAAAGAATATTCAGGTAGTGCTTAGTGCTTGTTTTCTTTCATGAAGGAAGAGGCAGTGTGGTATAGTTGAAATAGCACTAGGTCACAGAATCTTGGAATAACACCCCTTTCAATCTATATCTGTGTAAACCTGAACCAGTCTTTATTAATTGAACTTACTTGATTTTTCCTAGTTTTAAAATGCTATGTAAATATCAATTCATGATATTGATTATTGTGCCTGGAAAAATATTAGGTTAGAATTTATGTTCCTAAAGTCTCTCAGAAGTTGCTAGAATGACACAAGAAATCAAGAGTCAGCTTTAAGAAGGTAGCAGAAAGACTGATCAATATATCCAGGTAATGTTAGAGCTTCAAGAATGCTGGTGATCATTGTATTTGACCTCTTCATTTTAGATATGAGGAAACTGAGCCCCAAGAGGTTAAGTTGTATACATTCATATAGCTAAGTAGTGAGACAACACCAATTACTATAAAAACAATCTAGTCTTCAACGAGCATCTCAATACTCTTTTGTTATCTTCTCTGTAGTGCTTGCTACCCCAACTATAGGGAAATGTTAGGCAGTGAAACATTTTAAGACTCTTTAGATAAATAATATATCCAAGCCTGCCTTTATATTGCTATTTCATTAACTGAAAGCTGGCTGGTAGCATTTGTGTACTGTTTATCTTTGGGCTTGCCTAATTCATATCAGTTGGCATGAACAATTAGACACATGGAAGAACTGAAATCTGTCAACTCACTTTAGTTTGCTGAAAACTGTCTTATAAAATATGGCATTGTCCACAAATTTGGACAAGGCTAACATGAAATATTTGGGAGCACCTCACTGGTTATATTAAATTAGAAACCAGCCTTGTTTTGTTTTTTTCCCTCTCTAAATAATTTTTTGGGGTGGAGAAAGATTATTTTAGGGATAGAGTTTAGGGATAGAGGAATTATTTGTTTATTTAGTACTGCGTAGATGTGGCCCATATGCCATTGGTTTAAGACCGTATTCAATTTTAAATGTACTCTTGTGTCAAATGCAATTATGAAGGCATTTGAATATTAATAAAGATCCATTTCTTCCACAAATAACAATAGATAGGAAATGAGCAATTGGATAGTGTTATATGCATGTAGATAATTTTTTTATTAGAGCCAAATTTACCGATGGTAGTGTTGTCAGTTAAGATACCATGACACATACACAATAAAATCATATATAATTCAAACTGTTCTCACTTTACAAAATAGACAATTGAACAACTGTAATTGATTCATGTATTGCAGTATTCCATTAGTTAGAATATATATCCAAAATTGGGGCTGTCAATCAGAGAAAATGAATGCATTTTTTATATTTCATAATATTAATTGGAAGAGGAAACATTATTCTTTGTACGCAGACTCAACAGGGCTACACACATTTCAGGTTATACAACAGTAAATATACATTTTTCCTCTAGTTATGTAATTAGTTTGAGCACTTTGGTAAATTTATGAAAATCAGTTAATATGAAGCTCTGTGACATAAATGTGGTTTCGTTCATTTAAATTTACTGTATCATTTGGATTACTTTTGAAGACTCATTATATTGACATGTATTTACTTTTGTATTTTGGAGAACTCTGTCTACATTATTCAGAGTCTATATAACTATACTGAATTACTAACCCAATAAGACCATCTCATATCTCTGAGGATCAATGGACTGAAGGATCTGTTAATGCAATGTGGAATAATACGTAATTACATAAATTTAAATATTCATGTTATTGAATTCAGAGATACAAAGCTCTCCTCGAGTTCCCCATAGTGACTTTTTCTGAATATCCTTTTTAGAATATTAATTCTTGAATTTGGCTCTAATGAAGCAGGATCGTTCATCTAGAGTAATACCTGAAGTTCGTTGGCAAGGAAATCAAGGACTTGGACACACAAAGAATGAGGTTAAGAGCGGAGGTTTAATAGGCAAAAGAAAGAGAAAAAGCTCTGTCTCTTGCAGAGAGAGAGAGAGGGGCTCCCAAGTGGGTCTTTTGGTTCTGTGGTGAAATGGATGGGGGTTTATAGATGAGCTTGGAGAGGCAGTGTCTCATTTACATAGGGGACAAGAGATTGTTCATACCAGTTGTGCTATTTGCATAGCGTGCAGAGAAGCTGGTCGCCCCATCCTAATCTTTTATTATGCAGATGGGTTCTCTACCTGTTGTCTGTTCCTTACTGTATACCTGGTGACAAAGAAAAGGAAAGATGGAGCCTCCATGTTGAACATAGCTGGCCCCCAGGTAGTCTTTTCCTATTGCACAGCTGCTGGCATTCACCTGTGCAAGCTTCTAGCTTGCTTTTCTATGTCTGCATCTTGATTTTTCAGGGTGTTCTTTGTTAGAAAAAAAAAGATTTTGGGGCTGCTTTTTATTAAAAGGGAAACCTTACCGAGGACTCTCTTACCCTCACTATCTGCCTACGTAATTTCTTTTTAGCTTCTGTATCACTAACACTTTACGTCTTTTCCATGTCTTTGAATTTCAGACTCTTCCAATAAGCATCTTTGACCATCATTTCAAGAATGTCCTAAATACACCAAGCGGCCAATAAACATATTCTTTTGTGTTCAATGGCAGTGAGCATAGACCCAGAGCACCCAAAGAGAGGACAAATAAGCGCAACTCTGTGGAAGGCATCAAGTCTGACTCATCACATAATAAGTCTTAATTATGATTAAATCAAACTTTCTGTAGAGACGAAGTTTCACCATGTTGGTCAGGCTGGTCTTAACTCCTGAAGTTTTCTATATTTTACATATGAGAGATGGGACCTGATTATAATAAATTAGTTGAATCATGAAAGGATTAATTAGAAAATTACTATTCAATCACAAATGTTTTTACTTTGAATAAAGTCAATTGGGCTTTGATTCAAACTGAGAAAAAGAAAGGAGTAAGTAAGAACAATGTCCTAAAAGTATATCCCACTCCACATATACTTCAGTTATCGATGGGCGTTCTGGTTCAAATACCTCTAACCCTGCACAATGAGCATGATGTGTGCCATCATCCATACACACATATTCACACAGTCATAGAAATATATATGTTCCTTATAGAAATCATTTGGCTTCTGTAAATACAGCAGTGATTCAGGTCTTTTATTTTATCTCATACAATGAACATTTCAAATCTAGGGGCAGATTTAATATAATGTTTTGATTTATCTAAAATTTTAAGTAACCTTAACTCTGGTATGTGGTGTCTACATTTCACACGTTCCCTATTTTTCTCATCAATACCTTTATTAATCATATGATGACCAAACTCCAGAGGAATTTCACATGCTCAGAGTCCAATTATTTCAGAGTAAAAATTAAGCAACTTGAGCTTTCTAATAGTTACCATAGGTTTCCCCAAAAAGAATATGTCCTGATCCTAATCCTCAAAATCTGTGACTGTTAACTTAGGTAATTAGACTAAATCCTGAGATAAGGAACTCATCCTGGATTATATACATGGGTCCTAATTCAAAGATTAGTGCCTTTATAAGGGGAAACAGAGGGAGACTTGACACAGACAGAAGAGAGGATAACACAGGCAGAATAAGAGGAGACAACGTGATTGTGGAGGCAGAGATTGGAGGAATGTGGAGAGCCAGGGTAACTACTGGGAGCTGAGAGAGGTACAGAATGGATTCTCTCCTAGATCCCCTAGAAAACTGTGGCTCCACTGATACCTTGATTTAGGATTTCTGGCCTCCTGAATCATGCAACCATAAATTTCTGTCGTTTTTAAGCTACCAAGTTGGTGGTAACTTATTACCAATAGCAGCCTTAGGAAACTAGCTGATCTTGGTATTGAGAAGTAGGGTGCAACTGTACTTAATGCCTATAAATGTAGAGGTGGTATTGGAATTGAATAATGGGTAAAGAATGGAAGAATTTGGGGAAGCAACATAGACAAAAACTAGATTGCCTTGAAGAGATGGTTACTAGAAATACAGATGCTAAAGATTCTGGTGAGGGCTAAGAAGGAAGTGAGAAGAACGGTAGAGAAAATTTTTGTTGTCATAAAGAATACATATATTGTCATGAGCACAATATTGGTAGAAATATGAATATTAAAGACCTTGCTGGTAAGGATTGAGAAAGAAATGAGGAACACATGATTGGAAACTGGAGGAAATGCAATCTTTATTACAGGTATGCCTCAGAGATGTGACAGATTTCCTTTAACACTGCCACAAAATTTAAAGCTAATATCGCAATAAAGCAAGTTACATGAATTTTTTGGTTTTCCAGTACATACACAAGTTTTGTTTATACTATACTATAGTCTTTAAGGTATGCAATAGCATTATGTCCATAAAAACAATGTACATGTCTTAATTAAAACTTATTGCTAAAAAATGCTAATGATCACCTGAGCCTTCAGTGAATTGGAATCAAATATCACTGATCACAGATCACCATAACATATGTAAAAATAAGGAGAAGTTTCGAATATTTTTGCAAGAATTGCGAAAATGTGACATGTGACACAGCGGCACAAAGTGAGCACGTGCTTTTGAAAAAATAGTGCTGATAGACTTGTTTGACCCATCCTTGCCACAAACCTCCAATTTGTGAATGATGCAGTATGTGTGAAGCACAATCAAGTGAAACACAATAAGACAAGGTGTGACCGTATAGTGTGATGCAAAACTTGGTTGAATTGTAATTTACTTGCCTAAATTTAATTTTCTATGGAAAATAGAATTTATAGTAATGAATGTGGATATTTAGGCAAGGAGATTTCCAAGTAAAATGTTGAAGGTTGTGCCTTGCTTTCTCATTCCTGCTTATAGTAAAATATGAGACGAAAGAGATAAATTGAGGAAAAAACTATTAAGCAAAAAGAAAGCAACACTTGATGTTTTGAGAGGTTTTTGTCCTATCCAGATTAAAATGATATTAAAATTAGAAAATTTACTCTTGTGAAAGCATGTTCTAGAATTAGTGCCCAAGGGTGTGGCTGGACAGTGTTTTGCTGAAGAAATTAGGAATGAAATTCATGGATTCACTGATCCATCTCAGCAGAAGCCAGGAATTGAAATGAGGTTACCTAGAAATGAGCTGTGGAGAACTCTCTTGTCTAATGGAGTGGATCCTCTTGACATATATGGAAGAGCCACATGGGTTTTGAAAATGTGATATCAGGAGAAACCTGCCAGCCTGGAGGGAACAGTAGTACAGGGGATGAAATGAAGAAAGGCTGTCAGCCTTTTGGAATACCACAGGCCAGAAATTGGCTAATACAGCTACTTGGTTACAAACCTGTGATACTCCTCAAGACAAAGAATGACTCTGAGTGTAGAGCTGTCAGAGCAGAGACAGAGGGTGGCAGAATCATGGGCCCAGAACATAGAAAAGCCACAGAGAAATATTATTGGCCTTGAAATCTAATAGAATTTATCTTGCTGGATTTCAAACTTGGACTGACAATCTCTTTATTGATTCGAATTTCTCTGTTTAAGAAGGGGATGTCTATTCTATGCCTATCTCACAACTGTATTTTTGAAGCAGATAATTTATTTTCCAGTTTCTTAAGCCCACAGATGGAGAGAAATCTTGACCCAATATGGGTCATACCCAAAGTCTCACTTGTAGATTATTTGGATGATTTACATAATGAGATTTGGGACTTTCTAGCTGCTGATATTTTGATGAAATTTTAAACTTAAGATAGATGCTTTAATGGGTTGAGGCTTTTGAGGATGATGGGATAGGGTGAATGTGTTTTGCAGATAGAATGAATGTGATTTTTTTGAGAGACAGGGAGAGGCAGACTATAGCAGGTTGAATAGAGGCCCCCAAAACACATATGTTCATACCCTAATGTCAGATACCTGTGAATGTTACCTGATTTGGATAAAGGGTCTTGCAGATGTAATTAAGAATCTTGAGATGAGGAGATCATTCTGGGCTATCTGGGTGAGTGCTAAATCCAAAAATGTTTCTTTATAAAAGAAAGGCAAAAGGAGAATTGAAACACATAAAAGGAGAAGACACAGAAGGAAGAGATTGGATGAGTCAGAAGGCTGGGGCAGCCATTGGAAGTTAGAAGAGGCAAAGAACAGATTCTCTCTTAGAGGCACCAGAGAATGCAAGGTTCTGCCAGTACCTTGACTTAGAACTTCTGGTATCCTGAATCATGACACAGCAATTGTCTATTGTCGTATGCCTCCAAATTTGTGATAAATTATTTTGGCATCCACAGTAAGGTAATATCAACCTCCTCATATAACACCATAGTTTTTAATACTGATATGTGAAAAGAATATTTTTCCCCAAGTCAGAATTTGTAGTCATGAAATTAATCTTGAGTTCAACACAGTGATGGAGACTTTTGGGAATATATATGCAAGCAAACACGTACAGATAATCCCCTTTATGGAATGAGAGATAACTAGCCAACTGTTTGGAGACTAAGAGACTGCTTCCTTCTCTGCAGACACTAGGTCTGGAGGGGGCATTAAGATGCCCTTTGTGACAAGAACCACAACATACAAGAGGCTCTCTTGAATCTGGTTTGTACACAAACAAGTTTACTCTGTCATGGGAAAAAAACCTTACCAGAAAATTCCCTGTCAAAAAAACCTTACCAGAAAATTCCCTGTCATTTATTTGTGTAAGCTAAAAAATTGTTGGGTGATTGATAGAATAAAATATCATGCACTATATGTTTTTAATGTTCCCTCTAAACAAAGATTTTTGATTCTATATCCTTTAAGATAAACAAATATGAATTAGCATTTTAGGAAACAGAAGGAGTATTTTTGAGGTATTTAATTCATATCTGATAAATTCAAACCAGCAACTTGAAAAATATGGTCTGTAAAGATCTTGAGATTGCATTTGTTGGGGGAGGAGTTAGGGCAGAAGAAGAGTGAATGGGCCAAGCAGCTTACAGACCAGATTCTGTCCCTCTGATACAGTTTGGCTGTGTTCCCACCCAAATCTCATCTTGTATCGTAGCTCCATAAGTCCCATGTGTTGTGGGAGAGACCTGGTGGGAGATAATTGAATCATGGAGGTGGTTTCCGCCATACTGTTCTCATGGTAGTAAATAAGTCACACAAGAGGTGATGTTTTTATAAGGGGTTTCCCCTTTGCTTGGTTTTCATTCTCTCTCTTGTCTGCTGTCATGTAAGATGTGACTTGCTCCTCCTTGCCTTCCACCATGATTGTGAGGCCTCCCCAGCCATGTGGAACTCTTTCCTTTATAAATTACCCAGTCTCCAGTATGTCTTTACCAGCAGTGTGAACCTTTACAGATTTTATAAAGACATACCCACTCTCTGGTATGTCTTTATCAGCAGCCTGAAGACGGACTAATACACCCTCCCTGCCCTGCTGACAGCACTACTATGCTCTTCTGTGTACATTTTGACTTCTGTCTTATACTTCCTTTGTGCAGTAGAATTCCATATCTATACTACATTAAAAAAAAAAACTAGCCTAGATATTATATGTATTTGGCTTTAAGTGTTAATGTGTTAAGGTAAGAGCTAAGTGGTGTGGAGCTGAGTCCTCTTTCTAATTCTGAGTTTTAAATTATTGTGAAATTAGTAGAATTAAAATCATGTTTTAAATAAAGTAAGTAGTAGAGAAAAAAAATCATCCTACTAGGTTAGTTCGTTGTTTCTCTGTTTCCTATAAAAACTGAGATGAAAGATGGGGAGATGTAGATGTAGATACTCTATACTTTACTCGTAAATATCTTTACCAGATAAGTTTCCTGCATATTATTAATGTTTTCTATGAAATTTTGAAATTGGGGTATGTCTGTTCAGATTGCTATAGAAAACTACCAAGGACTGCATAATTTATAATTAATAGACACTTATTTATCACAATTCTGAAGGCTGGGAAGTTCAAGATAAAGTAGCTTACAGATTTGGTGTATGGTAAGAGCCTGCTTTCCAGTTTATAGATGGCTGTGTCCTTACAAGGCAAAAGGTGGAGGGGTGTGTGTCTTTTTTATAATGGCACTAATCTCATCCACGAGGGCTCTGCCCTCATAAACTAATCACCTCTCCAAAGGCTCCACCTTCAAATACCTCACACTGAAAGGTAGAATTTCAACATAATCAAATTAGAGGAGATATGAACATTTTGTTTACAGCATTCCACCTCTGTCTCTCCAAAATTTCTGTCCTCAAGTGCAAAATATATACATTATATCCCAACAGTTCCCAAAGTCTTCTCTTGTTCCATCATCTACTCCAAAGCCTAAAGTCAAAAATTTTATCTTAATATTATTTAAATCAGATGTGGGTGAGACTCAATGTATGATGATTCACCCTGTGGCAAATTCCTCTCCAGTTGTGAACCGGTGAAATCAAACATGTTATGTGCTTCCAAAGTAAATGGTGGGACAGGCCCAGGACAGATATTCCCATTCTAAATGGAGAAATGGGAAAGAAGTAAGGAGGGACAGGTCCCAGAACCTAACAGGGGAAATAACATTAAACCTTAAGTCTCAAGATACAATCTTTGGGCCAGGTATGGTGGCTCAATCTTGTGATCCCAGCACTTTGGGAGGCCGGGGTAAGTGCATTGTTTGAGCCCAGGAGTTTGAGACCAGCCTCGGCTACATGGTGAAACCTCGTCTCTACTAAAAATACAAAATATTAGTCAGAAGTGGTGTCCTACACCTGTAGTACCAGCTACTTGAGAGACTGATGTGAGATCACTTAAGTCTGGGAGACCAAGGCTGCAGTGAGCTGAGATTGTGCCACTGTATTCCAGCCTGGGCATTGGGAGTGAGACCTGTCTCAAAAAAATATACGCATATATATTCTTTGGCTTGAAGTTTTGCCTACTGGATGTACTTGGGGGAGGGGTCTTGCCTTTTCGACACATTTCAAGATAATCAGGGGGCCAAAATCGGATGCTCAAAATGGATTTTCAACTTTTATCATCCTAATTGTTTGAAGGCACATCCAATAATGATCCCATCTTTATGTAAGCCTGAAGGCCTTTCTGCCCATGCCTCACTGTGTGAAACTTCCTATTGGCGGCTGCACTGCTTGATCCTATTGAATGTTTTCTTGACTGCATCATTTATTTTGACATGTATTAAATAAGGCTTGCTAGGTCAAGGGAGATGCTCCTTCCTACCTCTGTTGCTTTCACGGTAATATGTTTTCAGATTAAAAAAAATTCTAACTGGGTTTTTCTACATAATGTTATTTCAGTATTTCAGTTGGTAGTGCAATCAATACATCAGCCTTGGTGGCAGTTTCTGACCTAGACTGTATTGTCGTATTAATCAATCAACTTGTAGAGACATTCAAAGTAAATCCCCCCTTGAAAGTCACAAAGCTAAGAGAGAAGGCCAGAGGAAGGAAGCAACATTTTAGATAACACAAATCAAATGAGTTTAGAAAAAGGCTTTTAGAGGTCACTGGGAAAGGAATGTTACATGACAGTTTTCTGAGTAGGTCAATATTTTTTAAAACTACGTTTCCTCCTATACCAAGTTTCGCATGATGTTCTTAGTTTATTGCACATTGGAAATATCAAATATTTATAAATTATGGTGGTAAAGGAACCATAATTTACCTAGAGAAATTGGCACTAGATTTTTTTGAGATTGCGTGGAATTGCTTTAGAGTTTTGCCTTTACACTTAGTAGTTTTTTCTATTACTTGAAATTATAAATTCGTTAAAATACAGAGATGTTTAGGCATTGCCATCTAATACTATGAGAGAACAGTGGCAACTTAAAAAGGAAAATATAAAGACTCACTTGCTTCTCCCATTTCATCATTTCGAAGGAACTTCAATACACCTGCTCTAAGGCAACTCTGTCAGGGAAAGCTTTAATCAGAAAGAGAAAGCTCCTGTTTAATGATCGGAGAGTAAACAGAGATCATCATGGAGGTTACTGAGAAGTGTGTTATTCTTACTAGCTGAACAGAGGAGTCTTTTACCAATAAGGAAGAAAAACTAAAGGTTCTTTTCAATGAGAGGACATTGGCTAATCACATAAATAATGGTAGAGTGAATCTATAAATTACTTTGGGCAGTATGGCCATTTTCACGATATTGATTCTTCCAACCCATGAGCATGGAATGTTCTTCCATTTGTTTGTATCCTCTTTGATTTCATTGAGCA
>NW_026652279.1:18784556-18831526 GCF_009828535.3 Hylobates moloch | reverse complement strand
AAAAAAAAAAAAAAAAATGGTAGAGTGAAGATTTGGAATGGTGACTGTGGGTATGTTCTTTAAAGAAAAAATTTAAAACCGTTTTTAAACTCAGATATTCTGCAGTTCATGAGAAACCATAATCATCATCTCTGCAAGATTTGTTTATTCTCATTATTTTTTAAAATTACTGTCTTTATCTATCCATCTATCTATCCATACAGAAACAGCCACTAGAGAGTGTTTAATACATGACCTGAGATCTATAGAGTTTCTTAAAAACATATGATTTTCCTTGTGCAAATTCACATAAAGAACATTGAACTAGCATCTTTATTTTTTCCATTAAATGTTTTGTTTTTGATTTATTCATTTTGCTATATATAAAACTCTCATTCATTATTTCTCTTGCATTATAGCCAACTGAAAGAATCCACTGTATTTTATTTATTACCTTCACAGGGCGACTACGTTGTTTTCATTTCTCTGCTTGTGTAAAACAATGCTGCACAGCACATCCTGTACTTGCCACCATATTAATCTATGCATGAGTTTTTCTTCAGGCTGGCAAGTTAGGGGGTTGGAGAATAACACCAGGAGTGGGATTACATTAATGCATACTTAATTTCATTAGTTTCTGATGGATTGTTCTCTAGAAAGTCTGTGCCACTTTATATCTCGCCAGCTGGGTCCTGAGTGTTTTCATTTGTTTGCCCATCACTAGCAGTTAAAATGATCTTACGTACTAATTTTTATCAATGTGATAGATATAAACTAATACTTCATGGTTGTTTTAATATTCATTTCTTCCTGATGACTAGAAACATAGAATATCCCCTTATATACAGTATCTTGTTTAGCAAATTACTTTTTAAAATACTTTTTTCTTCCAAATTTGATAACTTTGCTGTTGGTGGTGTGATTTAAAGCCATTCGTTCGTGTATTCCACATTGACATTGTTTTTAGATATTAAAAACTCTATTTCTCCAAGCTGATTTTGTCCAAGGTGTCCCACGTAGAAAAAAAATCCATAATTTTGATCTGGTGAAATCCATACATTTTTTTTACTTCATCATTTATTCTTTTTCTTTTTTTCTTTTCTTTTTTCTTTTCTTTTTTTTTTTTTTTTTTTTTTGAGGCAGAGTCTTGCACTGTTGCCTGGGCTGGAATGCAGTGGCGTGATCTCATCTCACTACAACCTCCGCCTCCCGGGTTCAAGCGATTCTCCTGACTCAGCCTCCCAAGTAGCTCAACTTCTTCATTTGGCTTCCAGAACTCTATTTGAGCTCATTTCAAACATCTCTGGGTAGTCCTGACTCCTTCAATTTCTTTTTGATTTCTTTAGTTCTATGTCACAGTGTGCCCCAGAGCTCTGTTCTCAGTCTTTCTTTTCTCTGCCCACTCATTATACAGATAATCACATCAAATCTCAAGACTATAATTAACCTGTATACACTCATGAGTCCCAAATCTCTATCTCCAGTCCAGACCTCTCCTCCAACTCAAGCCTGATAGATATCCAAGTCTTCACTGAATCATGTATCAGTCAGCATGAAACCAGAGAAGCAAAATCAGTAAGAGATGTCTTTTAGAAATTTTATTGCACGGAATTGACTTACATCATGGGAGGCCTGGATAGGAAAATCAGAGATCAGAGGGAAGGCTGGAACTCTCAGGCAAGGGCTCAAGCTACTGTCTGCTGAAGCAATTTGTTTTTCTTCATGGAAGTCTCAGCTCTGCCCCCCAGCTGATTGAATCAGGTCCACCCAGGTTACGTAGGATAATCTTTGTTACTTAAATGTAACTGATTTTGAACTTTAATCACATCAACAAAATGCCTTCACAGGAATACCTGGATAAGTGTTCAGTTGACTAACTGGGGACTGTATCCTAGTCAAGTTGAAACATAAAACCATTATATTCACTAACTATATCTAAAATAAAACTCCTACTTCCTTTATCACCAATGCTCAAGACTTACCCTTACATAACCTGCACCAGCTCAGGTCATGTCACTTCCATTTTACCTGTTCCTCTGACCAGAAACTGTAGTTTATTCATCAGTCATTTTGTTCTCTTACACCTTGCATCCAATCCAGTGAGAAAACCTATTAAGTTTTATTTTTTAGTATAGCCATATTATGACCAATTTCTACCAGCACTCTTGAGGTATGGTCCAAACCACTATCATCTATTTCCAAAGTTACTGCAACAGACTTACAATAGTTTTCTTTGCCTTCACCATTGCTGATGGATGGTCTTTTATTCACACCTTGTAAGTGATGGAGTTTGTACTTGAGCCCTAGGCAGTCTGATTTTAGTGCCTGCACTAAAATTTATTTACTGTAGGAATGGCCTACAGTCCTTGTTTATAGGGATAAAGAGGTTAAGGTAATAGAAGGTGAAGGTGGTTAGAAAGGGCCCATTGCCTCTAGTACAGTTATAGGTTGCAAAGGTACAAATATTTACCTCTTAGCATTGTGAGAACTTTGCTAAGACAGACATAATTAGGCAATTTTTATGGAAACAATTGGTAGGACAAAAGAACATACAAATACTGGTGGGCTATATAAATTACTAGAAAATATCTTAGAAAGAGTCTTTAAATATTGCTGAACTATCCCCAGAATTAGAGATGTTCTGGGGGAACCAGTGCTTTATTTATATAAAATGAAGTAGGTACCTTGGTCCATAAACACATAATTTGGGGAGTCTTTATTTCTAATCAAATGCAAGAGAGCATAGTTGCTGCCACTTCTCTTTCTCCTTCTCCTTCTTGAGGAGCTGTGCTGTCTGACTTTACATATGTAAGGGAGAGGGAATGTTGAGAAAGACAGATTTGGAATCTGAGTAAGACAAGTTAAAATACCTTTTCTTTTCTGTGGTTGTAAGTATTACTGCAATTATTCCAATTATAATTGACTTTGCTTGTGAATAAACCACCCAGACTATGCTTGAAACAGGGTGGGGGTGGGGAGGTGGGCGGGGGGGAACTGTACCATAGCTCTGGGTCAAATGCAGCCCACTGCCTGTCTTTTTAAAATAAAGTTTTTTTTTTTTTTGAACACGGGCACATTCATTTGTTAACATATTGTCTGTGGTTGCGTTCATGCTAGGAGCAAAGCTGAGTAGTTTGGGGAGAGACCACAGGGCTGGCAAAGCTGAAAATATTTATTATCTGGAACTTTATAAAAAAAAAAAGTTGCTGACCACTGATCTAAAGAAAGCCCTTAGAAATTATTATTATTATATGGTAAGGTTTAAGTTTAGACTAATCAGTAAAATTAGTTGCAAAACCATTCTACTTTCTACAGCTGTGCAAAAGTGTCCAGTTGGCTCTGTAGTTAAGACAGTATTTGGTCCTAGGGTCATGACAGCAAAAACGTCCCCCACAGGCATAAGCAATGCTTTCTTTTTTTATTATTATTATTATTATTATACTTTAGGTTTTAGGGTACATGTGCACAATGTGCAGGTTTGTTACATATGTATCCATGTGCCATGTTGATTTCCTGCACCCATTAACTCGTCATTTATCATTAGGTATATCTCCTAACGCTGTCCCTCCCCCCTCCGTTTCTTACAGGGGTTCATGTTTAGATAGCGAATCTACTTAAAATCACTTGATACAAATTGCAAGGCAAACTTTGAGCTGTTAGAGTCCTCTGGGAATCATTTGTTTGATTCATTGGCTGTTAAACAGATGTCCTCACATTAGGATTTCAGGGTCCATAAAATGTGATAAGATCTGGGAATGCAACTAAAAAAGAGAACGTAAAGACAGTCTCTCTTCACTTGAGTCTTTATGAGCTCTTCCCCCCACTTCCTGACCCCCCACTTTGTCTCATTCTTTGCATAAGCTTTTGCTGCCCAGGTATTTATTATAAAGCTCTGTCATTTGTTTTAACATTCACCAACAAAACTTAACAATCCCAGATTCATTTATTTTATGGTTCAGAAACACTATGAAAATACTTAAAATAATCTGCTATTAAAACTAGAATATCCTCCAATATCAATAGGAGGTATTTAGAAAGTAAGCATCTATTTAGGTGGTATCTTCAATATAAGATACTATGGCAGGAAATGGGCCACCATATGTGTATATGCTGATTACATAGTGCTGTGGTCTAAATGTGTGCCCCCCAAATTCATATATTAAAATCCTATCCCCTATGGTGATGGTATTAGGAGGTGTGGCCTTTGGAGGTGATTAGGTCATGAGAGGAGAGCCCTCATAAATGTGATTAGTGTCCTTGTAAAACAGGGCCTGAGGAGCTCATTTGTTCCTTCTTCCACGTGAGAACCCACTGAAAAATCGGCAGTCTGCAACCTGGAAGGGGGACCTTGCTAAAACCAAACGGTCTTGGCACCCTGATCTTGGATTTTCCAGCCTCCATAACTGTCAGAAACAAATTTCTGATCTTAAAAAGCTACCCAGACAATAGTATTTTGTTATGGCAGCCTGAAAACACTAAGATACATAATATATAATTTGTTCAAAATTGTTACACAGTATATAATTTCCTAGATATGGGGAATTATTGGATATTAAGTTATGCTTAATATGCTTTTAATGTGTTTCTTTGTTAAAAAAAGAAAAAAATCTCCAGTAACATCTCATTTTTAAAAAATATTTGTTTTGTGTTTTGAGAGTGCATACACACCTGGGAAGTATCTGTATATATGAACTTACGGCTAAATAAACCAGGGATGAAGAGGGGAAGAGAACATACAAGGAGCTAAAAGTGAATTATAAATGCGTATATGAAAATACTTGTTGACATAAGGTAATCTCATTTTAAAATGATATCTGACATTACAGGAGACATATATGGTCAAAATGAACTTTGGAAGAAGTGGAAAATCTGAAGAGACAACCTCAAAAACATGAAAAAACATTGTTATTCATAAAATGCCCCAGATTACGAAACTGTGAGAGGTCTGTGTGCATGCATGTGTATGCATATATAAAGATGTCAAGTTTTTTTTATTTTTTATTTTTATTATTATACTTTAGGTTTTAGGGTACATGTGCACAATGTGCAGGTTTGTTACATATGTATCCATGTGCCATGTTGGTTTCCTGCACCCATAAACTCGTCATTTAGCATTAAGTATATCTCCTAATGCTGTCCCTCCCCACTCCCCGAACCCCACAACAGTCCCCGGAGTGTGATGTTCCCCTTCCTGTGTCCATGAGTTCTCATTGTTCAATTCCCACCTATGAGTGAGAACATGCGGTGTTTGGTTTTTTGTCCTTGCAATAGTTTACTGAGAATGATGTTTTCCAGTTTCATCCATGTCCCTACAAAGGACATGAACTCATCATTTTTTATGGCTGCATAGTATTCCATGGTGTATATGTGCCACATTTTCTTAATCCAGTCTATCGTTGTTGGACATTTGGGTTGGTTCCAAGTCTTTGCTATTGTGAATAATGCCGCAATAAACATACGTGTGCATGTGTCTTTATAGCAGCATGATTTATAGTCCTTTGGGTATATACCCAGTAATGGGATGGCTGGGTCAAATGGTATTTCTAGTTCTAGATCCCTGAGGAATGGCCACACTGACTTCCACAATGGTTGAACTAGTTTACAGTCCCACCAACAGTGTAAAAGTGTTCCTATTTCTCCACATCCTCTCCAGCACCTGTTGTTTCCTGACTTTTTAATGATGGCCATTCTAACTGGTGTGAGATGGTATCTCACTGTGGTTTTGATTTGCATTTCTCTGATGGCCAGTGTTGATGAGCATTTCTTCATGTGTTTTTTGGCTGCATAAATGTCTTCTTTTGAGAAGTGTCTGTTCATGTCCTTTGCCCACTTTTTGATGGGGTTGTTTGTTTTTTTCTTGTAAATTTGTTTGAGTTCATTGTAGATTCTGGATATTAGCCCTTTGTCAGATGAGTAGGTTGCAAAAATTTTCTCCCATTCTGTAGGTTGCCTGTTCACTCTGATGGTAGTTTCTTTTGCTGTGCAGAAGCTCTTTAGTTTAATTAGATCCCATTTGTCAATTTTGGCTTTTGTTGCCATTGCTTTTGGTGTTTTAGACATGAAGTCCTTGCCCATGCCTATGTCCTGAATGGTATTGCCTTGGTTTTCTTGTAGGATTTTAATGGTTTTAGGTCTAACATTTAAGTCTTTAATCCATCTTGAATTAATTTTTGTATAAGGTGTAAGGAAGGGATCCAGTTTCAGCTTTCTACATATGGCTAGCCAGTTTTCCCAGCACCATTTATTAAATAGAGAATCCTTTCCCCATTTCTTCTTTTTGTCAGGTTTGTCAAAGATCAGATAGTTGTAGATATGCGGCATCATTTCTGAGGGCTCTGTTCTGTTCCATTGGTCTATATCTCTGTTTTGGTACCAGTACCATGCTGTTTTGGTTACTGTAGCCTTGTAGTATAGTTTGAAGTCAGGTAGCGTGATGCCTCCGACTTTGTTCTTTTGGCTTAGGATTGACTTGGCGATGCGGGCTCTTTTTTGGTTCCATATGAACTTTAAAGTAGTTTTTTCCAATTCTGTGAAGAAAGTCATTGGTAGCTTGATGGGGATGGCATTGAATCTATAAATGACCTTGGGCAGTATGGCCATTTTCACGATATTGATTCTTCCAACCCATGAGCATGGAATGTTCTTCCATTTGTTTGTATTCTCTTTTATTTCATTGAGCAGTGGTTTGTTGTTCTCCTTGAAGAAGTCCTTCACATCCCTTGTAAGTTGGATTCCTAGGTATTTTATTCTCTTTGAAGCAATTGTGAATGGGAGTTCACTCATGATTTAGCTCTCTGTTTGTCTGTGATTGGTGTACAAGAATGCTTGTGATTTTTGTACATTGATTTTGTATCCTCAGACTTTGCTGAAGTTGCTAATCAGCTTAAGGAGATTTTGGGCTGAGACAATGGGGTTTTCTAGATATACAATCATGTCATCTGCAAACAGGGACAATTTGACTTCCTCTTTTCCTAATTGAATACCCTTTATTTCCTTCTCCTGCCTGATGGCTCTTGCCAGAACTTCCAGCACTATGTTGAATAGGAGTGGTGAGAGAGGGCATCCCTGTCTTGTGCCAGTTTTCAGAGGGAATGCTTCCAGTTTTTGCCTATTCAGTATGATATTGGCTGTGGGTTTGTCATAGATAGCTCTTATTATTTTGAGATGCGTCCCATCAATACCTAATTTATTGAGAGTTTTTAGCATGAAGGTTGTTGAATTTTGTCAAAGGCCTTTTCTGCATCTATTGAGATAATCGTGTGGTTTTTGTCTTTGGTTCTGTTTATATACTGGATTACATTTATTGATTTGCGTATGTTGAACCAGCCTTGCATCCCAGCAATGAAGCCCACTTGATTATGGTGGATAAACTTTTTGATGTGCTGCTGGATTCAGTTTGCCAGTATTTTATTGAGGATTTTTGCATCAATGTTCATCAAGGATATTGGTCTGAAATTCTCTTTTTTGGTTATGTCTCTGCCAGGCTTTGGTATCAGGACGATGCTGGCTTCATAAAATGTGTTAGGGAGGATTCCCTCTTTTTCTATCAATTGGAATAGTTTCAGAAGGAATGGTACCAGTTCCTCCTTGTACCTCTGGTAGAATTCGGCTGTGAATCCATCAGGTCCTGGACTCTTCTTGGTTGGTAAGCTATTGATTATTACCACAATTTCAGAACCTGTTATTGGTCTATTCAGAGACTCAACTTCTTCCTGGTTTAGCCTTGGGGGGCTGTATTTGTTGAGGAATTTATCCATTTCTTCTAGATTTTCTAGTTTATTTGCATAGAGGTGTTTGTAGTATTCTCTGATGGTAGATTGTATTTCTGTGGGATCGGTGGTGATATCCCCTTTTTCATTTTTTATTACAAAAGATGCCAAGTTTTGTTATATGTTTAAATATACACACACATATATATCTCATATATGTATATGTACATATATATGTGTATGTCTATCGGTGACATCTTGAGGTAGATAGATGGACAGATGTCTCCAGGCAGGTTTTTAGATAATATAAAGAATATAATTCTTACACTCCTCAAATGAATCTAAAATACATAAGAAATAAAGCCAACATATATATTTTGTAAATTAAATGAACTGCTGAGCTCAAAATTTGCCCAATGTAGCATGAAGAGGACAAATACCAAAGGCCATTCTCTTATGAATTTGGATGCAAAAGTGTATATAAAATATCAGTAGCTAAGTCTCTAGAACAATAAAGAAATCATCTACCACCACAATATAGGTGTTATCCCAAGAAAGTAAAGGTTATTTACATAATGCATCTAATTGTAGAAACAATATTCAAAACTAAGTAATAAGCTCAGATGTGGAAAATGCAACCGATGTATGTCAATATCATTTCTCAATGGGATTAAAGAAAGTCACATAGAAATCTGATCACAAAATGCAGTTATTTATACTTCTATCTTTATATCAATATTTATAGAGATACATGAAATATTTAGTATATTGGCATTTACCTCAAAATCTAAAGAACTCAAGATACAAGTAGCATTATTATTATTGAAATTGCCCATAATAATGGTCAAATAAGAGAATGCTCTAATTTTTGGGGACACATGCTACAGTTTTTAAGAGGGAAATGTCATAATTTAGATACTTTATGGTATGTGTGAATAAAAGGTATACATAGTATGTACACTGTGTATATATATGTATTGGTGTGTGTATAATGCATACAAACAAAATTTAAAAAATATGTATTTATGCCAAATTGCTAATAATTGTTGAATCTAGATGATGGGTGAGTATTACCTTATCTTTTCTTCTTTTCTGTATATTGTAATTTTTTATAATAAATTTTAAAAGTGTAAATTCTCAAATATATGGTTTAATTCAATTGTATGAATGTATTGAGATTTGGGAAGATTATCTGACACTGTGATTTTAATATTCAGAGAGACAAAATAGGAAGAATTAGCAAGGAAGATATTAAAAGTTAAAATTAAATGAGTTTTTATTTGATATCAAAATACATACATAAATAGGAAATATATTGTAAAGCCACAGAAATTTAGGGAGTATATTGACATAGCAATAAATATACAGAATGAACATAGAAATAATAATTGATAACCTGAAAAGTAACTTGATACACACACACACAGACACACAAAGACATACCCATGCACACATAAAGTATGTGATAAAGGAGCATCAAATAACTGTGAACAAGAGTAAAATATTCATCTAATGATGCTTGCAAAATTGGAAGAAATAAATGAGCCAAATCTAATTTTTCATTTTACACTATAATGTAAAATAAATTACATTTAGGAAAAGAGTTAAATATTATAAAACAAATAAACTGATTCACAACATAATTTTAGGGCAATAAAGTTTTGAAAAAAATTGAATTCTTATTTTTTTCAACATTTATTGTAGATTCAGGGGGTACATGTGCAGGTTTGTTATCTGGGTATATTGTGGGATGCTGAGGTTTGGGGTATGAATGATACCATCACCCAGGTACTGGGCATAGTACCCAATAGTTATTCAAAGCTTCCTCCCCTCTCTCCTTCCCCACTCTAAGTAGTCCCCAGCTTCTATTGTTGCCATCTTTATGTCCATGAGTACCCAATGTTTAGCTCGTACTTACAAGTGACAACAAATAATATTTGTTTTTCTGTTCCTAAGCATTAATTTGCTTAGGATAATGACCTCCAGTGGCATCCATGTTGTTGCAAAGGACATGACTTCATTCTTTTTATGGCTGTATTGTAATCCATGATGTATGTTTTCCATATTTTCTTTATCCTATTCACCATTGATGGGTGCCTAGCTTAATTCACTGTCTTTGCTATTATGAATAGTACTATGATGAAAATGAGGGTGCATGTGTCTTTTTGGTAGAATGATTTATTATTTTTTTGGATGCATACCAGTAATAGGGTTGCTAGATTGAATGGAAGTTCCATTGGAACTTCTTTGCAAAATCTCCAAACTGCATTCCACAGTGGCTGAACTAATTTACACTCCAATCGATAGTGTATAAGCATTCACTTTTCTCTGCAGCCTCATCAGCATCTGTTGTTTATTGACTTTTTAATAATAGTCATTCTGTTTGGTGTAAGATGGTATCTTATTGTGGTTTCGATTTGCATTTCTCTGATAACTAGTGACGTGAGGCATATTTTCATATATGTGTTGGCAGCTTGCACGTCTTCTTCTGAGACGCATCTGTTCAAGTACTTTGCCCATCTTTTAAATGGGATTATTTGCTTGTTCAGTTGTTTAAGTTCCTTATAGATTCTGGATGTTAGACCTTTGTTGCATGCATAGCTTATAAATATTTTCTCCTATTCTGTAGGTTTTCTGTTTACTCTGTTGATAGTTTATTTTGCTGTGCGGAAGCGCTTTAGTTAAGTGCTGCTGGTCAATTTTTGTTTTAGTTGCAATTGCTTTTGAGGACTTAATCATAAATTCCTTCCCAAGGCCAATGTCCAGAATGGTGTTCTTAAGTTTTCTCCTAGGATTCTTATACCTTGAGGTCTCACATTTAAATATTTGGTCTATCTTGAGTTGATTTTTGTATATGGTGAAAAGTAGGAGTCCAGTTTTCTTTTTCTACATATGGCTTGCCAGCTTTTCTTGCACCATTTATTCAATAGGGATCCCTTTCCCCCTTGCTTATTTTTGTCAAGTTTGTCAAAGATCAGATGGCTGTAGGTGTGTGGCTTTACTTCTAGGTTCCCTATTCTGTTCCATTGGTCTATGTGTTTTTGTACCAGTACCAGTACTAGTACCATGCTGTTTTGGTTACCGTAGCCTTATAGTATAGTTTGAAGTCAGATTATGTGATGCTTCTGGATTAGTTCTTTTTGCTTAGTATTGCTTTGGCTATTTTGGCTATTTTTTGGGTTGCATATGAATTTTAGATTAGTTTTTTTCTAGTTCCATGACAATAGTTTGATAAGAATAGCTTTGAATATGTAGAATGTTGCTGCCGTTTGGCCATTTTAACAGTATTGTTTCTTTCAATTCATGAGAATAGAATGTTTTTTCCATTGATTGTGTTGTCTATGATTTCTTTTAGCAGTGATTTGTAGTTCTCGTTTTGGAGATATTTCATCTCCTTGGTTAGATGTATTCCTAGACATGTTTTTTTTTTGGTGTGGCTAATTACAAATGACATTGCATTCTTGATTTGGTTCTCAGCTTGAACGTTATTGGTGTAGAAGAGTGCTATTGGTTTTCGTATATTGATTTTGTATTCTGAAGCTTTACTGAAGTTGTTTTTCCATTCCAGGTGCCTAATTTAGGCAAAGTCTTTAGGATTTTCTAGGTATACAGTCATACCCTCCATGAAAAGAGATATTTTGGCTCCTTCTTTTCCTATTTGGGTGATTTTTATTTCTTTCTCTTGCCTGATTACTCTGATGAACACCACTTGAATAGGAGTGGTGAGAGTGGGCATCTTTGTCTTGTTGCAGTTTTCAGGGGAAATGCATCCAGTTGTTGCCTATTCAGCATGATATTGGCTGTGGGTTTGTCATAGACAGCTCTTATTATTTTGAGGTATGTTCCTTTCATGCCTAGATTGTTGAGGGTTTTTATCATGAAGAGATGTTGGGATTTTATCAGAAGCTTCTTCCACCTCTACTGAGATGATCACATGATTTTTGCTTTTAGTTCTGTTTATGTGGAGTATCACATTTATTTAGTTGTATATATTGAACCAAAATTGCATCCTAGGAAAGAAGCCTACTTGATTGTGGTGAATTAATTTTTTGATATTCATTGAATTTTTTGATATGCATTGCTAGTATTTTGTGGAGGATTTTTGCATCTATGTTCATTAGGGATATTGGCCTGTACTTTTCTTTTTCATTGTGTCTTTTTTGCCTGTTCTTGTGTAAGTGTGATGATTGTTTCATAGAATGAGTTAGGAAAGAGTTCCTCTTCAATTTTTTGGAGTAGTTTCAGTAGAATTGATATTAGCTCTTATTTGAATGTGTGGTAGAATTTAGTTGTGAATCCATCTGGTCTGGGGCTTTTTTGGTTGGTAGGTTTTTTATTACTGATTTAATTTTGGAACTCAATATTGGTCCATTAAGGATTTCTTCCTGATTCTTGGGGGATGGTGTGTTTCCAGGAAATTGCCTGTTTCCTTTAGATTTTGTAGTTTGTGTGCATAGAGGTGTTCATAATAGTTCCTGAGAGTCTCTTGTATTTCTATGGGATAGGTTGTAATGTCACCTTTGTTATTTCTGATTGTATTTATTTGGATTTTCTCCCATTTTTTTTTCTTTTTTAATCTAGCTAGTGCTCTATAGATCTTGTTTATCCTTTCAAAGAACAAAGTTTTGGTTTTATTGATTCTTTGTATGTATTTTGGGTCTCAATTTCATTCAGTTCCACTCTGATTTTAGTTATTTCTTTTCTACTGCTAGCTTTGGGGTTGGTTTATTCTTGCTTTTCAAATTCTTCTAGATGTGACGTTAGATTGTTAATATGAGATCTTTCTAAGATTTTGAAGTAGGCATTTCATGCTATGAACTTTCCTCTTAACAGTGCTTTTTCTACATCCAAGAGATTTTGGTATGTTGTGTCTCTGTTTTCATTTATTTTAAATAATTTTTTGCACAAAATGCCAGGAATTGAACAGGGATCTACAGTGGCAAGAAAGAGTGGCTTTTCTTCCTGGAGAGGATCTACCAATTCCATTCAGTAACATGCCACCCAACCAACATTTCTAGATGTTCCAGGTACCGTGCTTCTGCAGTGGATTCATATTAATTCAGGAAATGAAAATGTCAATTCTGTTGTTCTGAAGCAATGCACCACCAGTGCCAGCATCCAGTTTGCCATTTCTTGTGGAACATATCTCTCCTTTGGGCCTCAATATTCCAAACAAAATGAAGTTTACTTTGGGTTGCCTCATCATACTCAATGCAGTCACTACTCACTACCATATTACCTATCAGCCATGCATGCATAAGCCCAGCACTTAGGGCAGCATTTCACATTGAATCTTCATTCCAACTGTATTTATTGTATTACATGCAGGATTGTGTGTTGCGGGAAGTCAGGGACCCCGAATGGAGGGACCGGCTGGAGCCACAGCAGAGGAATGTAAATTGTGAAGATTTCATGGACATTTATCAGTTCTCAAAATTAATACTCTTATAATTTCTTATGCCTGTCTTTAATCTCTTAATCCTGTTATCTTCATAAGCTGAGAATGTATGTCACCCCAGGATCACTATTGTACAAATTGATTATAAAACGTGTGTTTGAACAATATGAAATCAGTGCACCTTGAAAAAGAACAGAATAACAGCGATTTTCAGGGAACAAAGGAAGACAACCATAAGGTCTGACTGCCTGCAGGGTCAGGCAGAATAGAGGCATATTTTTCTTCTTGCAGAGAGCCTGTAAATGGGCGTGCAAGTAGGGAAGATATCACTGAATTCTTTTCCTAGCAAGGAATATTAATAATTAATACCCTGGGGAAGGAATGCATTCCTAGGGGGAGATCTATAAATGATGGCTCTGGGAGTGTCTGTCTTATGTGGTTGAGATAAGGACTGAAATATGCCCTGGTCTCCTGCGGTACCCTTAGGCTTATTAGGGTGGGGAAGAAACCCCACCCTGGTAAATTTGAGGTCAGACTGGTTCTTTGCTCTCGAACTCTGTTTTCTGTTGTTTAAGATGTTTATCAAGACAATACGTGCACAGCTGAACATAGACCCTTCGAACTCTGTTTTCCGTTGTTTAAGATGTTTATCAAGACAATACGTGCACAGCTGAACATAGACCCTTATCAGGAGTTTTTGATTTCACCCTTTGCCTTGTGATCTGTGCTTTGCCCTTTGCCTTGTGATCTTCATTGGCCTCAGAAGCGTGTGATCTTGTTCCCCTTTTTTACCGTTTGAAGCATGTGATCTTTGTGACCTACTCCCTGTTCATACACCCCCTCCGCTTTTGAAGTAATTAATAAAAACCTGCTGGTTTTGCATCTCAGGTGACATCACGGTCCTCCTGATATGTGATGTCACCCCCATAGGCCCAGCTGTAAAATTCCTCTCTTTGTACTCTTTCTCTTTATTTCTCAGACCAGCCGACAGTTACAGAAAATAGAAAGAACCTACATTGAAATATTGGGGGCAGGTTCCTCCAATAATTGTGTTCACAGAGTTCTGGTGGAGGCTAAGGAGGCTCCACGTAGGTGAGTAAGTTATCCATTGTTATGATGTAAACAAGGAGGAGAGGCTGAGTTTGAGCCCATTTTTGTTTGAATGCAAATACCATTATATCACCCTCTGTGCTATACAGAGATATCACACCATGTACACCTTTAACTTTCTCTCACTTTTGACTATTTGTGCTTGATTCAGTATTCATTTCGTTTTTCAAAATTGACTTATTTTGTTTTTCAAAATTGAGTTTCACATTCTATAGAAATGTGAAACTCTATAACCTCCAAAGAAATTGGACTTTGGGTCAAGGAGAGGTCTCTTCCTTCTAATGTTTCAAGAAGTCCTTCAGTGAACATTTAAATTGTAAGGTTAAATATCTGCAAAAACTTCTGATACTAGCTAGATTTAATTTAACACTGAGAGATTTATTCTCCCTAAGCAGGTACAAGGAATTGATGTTTTTTTTTTGTTCTTCCTTTTGAAAAATAAAAGTCTTGTCCTTATGCACTTTAGTGATTCCTAAAATACCTGGAAAGAATTTTAAGCCTTTTGTAGTTCTTCACTTGATCTTAGGCAAAAGGCTGAAAAGAGATCTTTTGTAGTTCTTAAAAGCCACTCAGTTTTACTCCCAAATGACAACTTTACCTGCTATAAGTTTTTTTTTTTTAAATTTCATAAGCTATTTCTCAAATAATTTTATACCCATTAAATAGAAGAGAAAGGTGGATTCTTCTATCCTGAGGTAAGACAGAAATCAGTTTTCACTTAGATTCTAGCTAGAGGTTAATCACCAGAGAGCTTGTAGGTTCTCTTTGGTGACTACCGTGTTTTTTATTTTAATTTTGAATAAATTTTATTTACAGAGCAGTTTTAAGTTCACAGAAAAGTTGAGCTAAATTACAAAGATTTCCCATGTATCTTCCCCTGACCACCCACAGCCTACCTGACTATCAGTACCCCTCACCAGAATGATACACTTGTCACACTTATTGAACCTACACAGAAATGTCATTATCTCCCAACGTCCATAGCGTACATTAGAATTCACTCATGGTGTATACATTCTGTTGGTCTGAACAAATATATAATGTCATGCATCCACCATTATGTTAGCAGTGGAAGTTACCTGAGTCACACGGCATGTTAGTGGTAGAAAATATTTGTATCCATACGGGTCTGCAGCAAGCTCGGTTCTTGCCTCCTAAGAAGAAAGAATTTTACGAGGGGCATAAGGCAGAAGGAGAGACCGAGGCAAGTTTTAGAGCAGGAGAGAAAGTTTATTAAAAAGTTTTAGAGCAAGAATCAGAGAAAGGAAAGTACACGTGGAAGATCGCCAAGCAGGCAACTTGAAAGACAACTGTGTGGTTTGACCTTTTGACTTGGGGTTTTACATGTTAGTATACTTCTGGGGTTTGTGTCACTTCTCCCAACTCTGGCGATCTTATTGGGAAGTTGCTGATCACCAGTTTCAGGTGCTTTTTATCTATTAGGAGACTGCCTTTCCCTGGTGACAGCTGTGACCAGTTATTACTTTAGAGAGACAGTTAACAACCGTCTGACCATCACCCGATGGTCACCCAACACTTATAGTATGTGTGTGGGTGAGTCGGGGAGCCCTTTCCTGCCTTACTCATACCCAACTAGCTACCCACTGTAACAATTATAGCATCATACAGAGGCATTTCACTGCCCTAAAATCGTGTGCTCTCCTCCTGTTCATCCCTCCTTAGCCCCTCACCTCTGGCGACCACTGATCTTTTTACTGTCTCTATAGTTTTGTATTTTCCAGTGTGTCATCTAGTTGGAATCATTGATGTGTAGCCTTTCTCATTGGCTTCTTTCACTCAGAAATATGTATTTGAGTTTGTCCATGTTTATTCATGGCTTGATAGCTCATTTCTTTTGAGTACTGAATAATATTCCATTATTTATGTGTCCCAGTTTACTTGTCTATTCATACACTGAAGGGCATTTTGGTTGCTTTCAAGTTTTGGCGATTATGAATAAAGCTTCTATGAATATCCATGTCCAGGTTTTTGTATAAACATGTGTTTTCAGCTCATTTGGGTAAATACCTAGGAGCATGATTGTGTAGTGTTTTCAAGAAATGTACCTGTGAAAACTCTTAAACAAGACTTGTTTGCCCTAGATAACTATAAATGCATGCACCTTCCACTGTATTACACCCAACCCTCTTACTTTTTATGTGACCATTTTAGGCATTTGAGATTTAACTACAATAACTAAAGGAGATTTTGTGTACTTCACAGTAGGAGATATTTTGCATCTAAGAAGGAAAAATATTTTTATACATGTATTATAGCTATTTTAATTCATAATTTAATGATTTATAGTACCAAGAAACTATAGTCTGAAGACCCTTGTAATGGAAACCCTTGACTTTCATTAGTTGCCTGTAGGAGTTGCAGAATATTTTTCTTTAGAGATGAAATTACTTCTTTTTCTGTGTATTGTCTTCCAAAAAGTTATACAGGCATTAGAAGACATAGTTTTGATCTGAATCTTGTGGAAAATAGAGCTACTCTTGTTTTGCCCATTTCACACTGGTGTTGTGAGTACTACATTTACTAAATAAACCTTTATGAACTGCACAAATATGAGTTGCTACACAAAGAAGGAGGAGGCGAATGAGCTTTCATTTTATATGCCACTAATACAACTCTTAAAAATAGTTGGAACCCTTGATTCAAAGTCCATTTTATCATAGGGAATATCTTTAATTGATAGGATGGAATTGAGATGAATTATGAGGATGATACATGGGGTATTGCTTTTGGAGTCATTTCTTTCTTGTAGAGTCCACACAGCTATGGAAGACAAAGCCTGACTGGGGAGATACTAGTTTGTGAACTTCATCTATGAACTTATTATTGTTGTGATCTACTTTATACTAGTAAAACATGTTGTCTGAAAATGTAAGGCAGTGAGAAACCTATGACAAGCCTTCTCTAGAAAGAGCCAAGTGAATTACATGAAGGAAATAGATAGTTTAAAAATTTGGCATTGCATCTTGTTGGAAACATAGCTGAAGAAAAAGTAACAATTTCCAAGTAACAATTATCTGCACACTTAAGTGTCTTAATGATTAGACCAAGTGTAAAAATGGCATGTAGATGTGTCAGGGAGTATATGCGTAGTTAATTAAGTCTGAAATAATAAATGTATAATTTCCACAGGATAAGGTAAACAGCCAATTAAATAAGATATGATATATACTTTCTCTACTCATTAGTCAAAGCATAAAATATTTACTTGTGTTAAAATAAAGGGAAATGCTTAAAACATTAATAGGGTACTTTACAATCTTGAAGTCAATAAGTTGTTATATGATGGTTATGTAAATAATTCACATCTCCATTCAGCAGAAAGGGACTAGGGCATTTCTGCACAGAACAAATACTTTATGTTTGCCATAAATTTCTCCATTGGGCCATGCCATCTCCAATGGCTTGTCACGGATGAAGCCTGGAGGGATTTTGGTGCTGATGTTTTACTCCTGTTTCTCTCCGTGAAAATATTATTATCTTTTATTGATTGCTGCTATGATCCTAGCACCACTCCAAGTGCTATGAAAGAGCACAAGTAAATATTGCAGTCGCACCTGGATTCTTTAGACAAGAAAAAGGAGATAAGTAAAAAATAAATTAAAAATAAATAACCAAACTTACACATGTGTCAGATAAGGATCACTTTTAGTATACAACTTACAGTCAAGTTTATAATTTGGTACGCAAGAGAAATCTGATGTTTACAGAATAATTTCCCAGAAAATAATGCATGAATTAGATTGTGTGCCTAAAGTATGTAATAAAAATAAGAGATCCAGAAGGCAAAGGATCACAAAACACTTTTAGTAGTATTCACTTGAGATGCAAGTGTGGATAAAACTTGAAGAGGTTAGAGGAAGAGAGCAAGCCATGATATAGAGAGGGAGTGTATGGGGTAGCCCAAGTGAATTCACCTTCAGAGAGGAAAGCTTGGAATCTTCTCTCAGAAGAGAATGATTCAGGCAAGCATCTCTACTTTTAGACCAATTTATTCAGACTACAGCAAAGTATACATGAATCTTTATAGTAAGTAGCATGATCTCAATGTGCTGCGGTATGCAACATTTCAATTCCCTATTATTCGTCAGCTCAAATGCATCTTCCCATAATTTTAATGTTCTGAGTTGCTTGGGCAATGGGCCTTAACATGTGTCCAAATATCTGAATGAAACATGTTACCAAAACAGGATTAATAACTGAATTATGTAACAAAGTTGTGCATGTATCAGAATTTGCCTTTTATTTTGACATTATAGGGAGTAAACTAGGAATCACTATATTAGATGGAATCCCGGTCTGCTTTGATGGCTCTAGGAAAATACAGGAAACTACATTTGAAAAGTAAATGTTGTGATTAGCTTGCTAGTGCGTCCGCACTCTTAGGCAGTCCTGGATTCTGACACATATATGACTTTGGCATGTTCACTGGCTCCATGATATTCACCAGCATTCTTTGAATGGTTCATCACAGTAAATTGCTCACTTCAGAAAAAAATAAGGACTTTTACCACCCCCCCCCCGCCATTTTTTTGAGATACAGTCTTGCTCTGTCGCCCAGGCTGGAGTGCAGTGGTGCGATCTTGGCTCACTGCAGCCTCCGCCCCTCAGGTTCAAGGGATTCTCCTGCCTCAGCCTCCTGAGTAGCTGGGATTACAAGCAACCGCCATCATGCCTGGCTAATTTTTGTATTTTTAGTAGAGACAGCGTTTCACCATGTTGGCCAGGCTGGTCTCTAACTCCTGACCTCAAGTGATCCACTCACCTCAGCATCCCAAAGTGCTGGGATTACAGGTATGAGCCACCACACCTGGCCTGCTAACCCATTTTTAATCACTAATGGATTATATAATGGGATCCAACTGCATCCAGTCTATTGTAAGTGTGCTTGAAGATGGACTCAGAGAACTATAAACTGATGCTAAAAAATGCTTCCGTTCATTTGGGAAGTCCTTCTCTATCAATAGACTGCATGTATTATTAGAACTTCTAGAGACAGATCATTCATCAGTTTTTCCCACCACACCTAAAAATACAGAGAGTAATCACTGTTTACACATAACCATAAATATGTACATGTGATCCCCTGAGTGAACATGAACATGCATGCGCACTCCCCGCCACCCCACCACTTTCCTGTTAGTACATGATGGTCAGGAGATGGTTAATGAATTTGACATGATACAAAATTTTCAACCATAATGAGCACCACAGAAACAAGCTGATTTTTAAAAACTTAAGCACAATATGACTCCTGTAACAAACTTTATAAAGCAGCATTTTAATCTTTTTGCTTAGAGGACACTTACGTATTTTAGAGTATCAGAAGAAGAATTACCAACTGATTGTCACATATCACTATTTATTTATAGGCATATATAAGACAATAAGAGTTATTTAGATATATTCATGGTGTTAACTTCTTTATTTTTGTCATTTGCCTTTAATCTCAAAAGTGAACTCTTCCAAAGGTGATTTCATTTGATTATTTGTTTTTTTTGATTCAAGGAAAGTTATAATTTAATAGATTATCTTAATTTAAACTTTTATATTAAAAAAATCTGTCCCAAATCAGAAGTGTATCTTTAAGCTGACAACTTTGAAGTGGTAAACCCTCATAGTAACATGATTAGCTATTCCAAATTTGAATAGTTCTCTTTCCTTGTTTTTATAAATGTGTTTGTGTCTATATTAGAAATGATGTTTGAATGAACATTTTATGATTACTGTATGTGTTTTGGAAACATAAAACACCTAAAAATATCATGAAAATACTTTTACAAATGTCCGTAAAAGGTGTGTTTGAGGTATATTATCTACATAAAGCTTAGAATTTTCCATTGATTTGGCCTTTCTGAGCACCATAACTTTATTTTCAATGTACAATATCTATTATCTGTTTTTTTTTTTGGCACCAAAGAGAAGATGCCTCAAATTAACACTACTGCAATTGAGGGCACAACTGATTCTGAAGGTAATTTTTTTTTCCATTTCCTATATCTGTACAGATATACAACATGAAAACAACACCCTATTAAAAAGCTTTATGAAGTTGTAATAGGCAAGAGAATCTTAAAGTCAAGTGCGTCAGCTAATAAACCCAAAGAACCATTCAATCTATGCTCTTTATTAGTCATTCAGTTTATACCCTACAAAAATAAAACATGCACAAATAAGAAAAGCAATTTTAGATTTCCTAAAAACATTAGATGCACCTGTATTTGGAGTATGATGGAACATGAGATTATTTTTATTTTTCTAAATGTTACACAGCATGAACCTGAGAAAGGACGTGGGTGTTAGATCAAGGTAAGGAGAATGCATGGGATATAGAGAGTTGTGCCGTAGGATAGAGACAGCTGTGCCTGTGATACAGTAGCCACCATCCACGTGGGGCTAAATTAAACTAATTAAATTTAAATAGATTAAAATTGAACTAATTAAAATAACTACATAAAATTAAATAAAATTTAAATTTACTTGCTCAGTTACACCAGTTACATTTCAAGTGTTCAATAGACACATATGACTAGTGGTTGCTGAATTAGCACCAAGTAGAACATATCCATCATTGCAGAAAGTTCTTTTTTTCAGCTCTGAATAAACAACAGCAATCACACAAATTAAAATCTTAATTCCAACATATCTAATGTTTCAAATATCGATAGTCAGCCTCTTTTTAGTTCTAGAAATATACAAAGCTTGCTATCTTTATTTACTTTTAATATTTAAAATATAAAAACAACGTTTTACCAAATAGGGACGCAAAATTGAGTATAAGTACAAATCTTCATGAATTTTCCAAACTGAAATGGAACACATCCATGTTAACAAGCACCTGGATAAAGAAACAGAACAATCATTCCTGGAAACCCCAAACCACCTGTCCCCTGCTCTCCTACCCCACCGCCCTACACTCTCCTGTCACTACCTCCATTCTAGTCACTTTATCCCAGCAAGAATAATCACAATTGTGACTTCTAACCACAGAAATTACTTTTGCCTGTTTATTTTTTTTAATTATAAAATAGGTCATATATTATCTAATCTTCTGTGTTGAACTTGTTTGGCATGAAATTATATCTGCCTGTGAGATTCATTCATGTTATTGTGTAATATTCCTAAATGATCTTTTATCTGCTATAAGTAGAGGTAAGAAAACTATGTTTTTTTAAAAGGGGGCAGAGAGTAAATAATTTCAGTTTTGTGGGTCATGTGGTGTCTGCCACAGCTGCTCAACTCGGTTATAGAGTGAAAACAGCCATAGACAATGTATAAATGATTTGATGTAGCAACTGTGTTCCAATACAACTTTATTTACAATAACAGGCAGTGGTCTATATTTGGCCCAAGATCTGTGGTTTGCTGAATCTTGCTGAATAGTTTTCCATTGTGTGACTGTACTACAGTGTATTCATCCAATTGCTGACAAGCATTTGGTTAGTTTCCAATTTGGGTTTCTTATTAGTGCTATGTGAACATTTTGTTACACATTTTTAGTGAGTACTTTTAAGTCCTTTTTGCTCCTTCTCTACCTAGCGTGCTTCTCCCTCACCAAACAGGTATTTATTCTTTGGCACATATTTTAAATCTCACCCTCTGTTATGAGTTGGATTTTATCTGCCCCCCACCAACGATGTTGAAGTCCTAACCCACAGTATTTGTGGATGTGACCTAATTTGGAAATAGGGTCTTTACAGATGATGAAGTTAAAATGAGGCCATTAGGGTGGACTCTAACTCAATATGAGTGGTGTCCTTATAAAAAGGGAGACTTGGACGTGCATCTAAGGATAGAGGAAAGACAGTGAAGACACATGGAGGGTGCAATCTACAGGTCGAGTGCCTGAGGCTACCAGAAGCTGGAGAGAGACCTGGAACAGTCTTCATCACAGCCCTCAGAAGAAACCAGCCATGCAGGATGATGGCTTGATCTAGGACTTCTAACCTCCAGAACTGTGAGACAATAAATTTCTGTTTTTTAAGCCACCCGCTTTTTGCTACTTTCCTGTGTAGCCTTGGCAAACTTATAATACACCCCTAAATGAAGTCTTCCCTGGCCATGCATCTAAAGTGGCACTCTCTCTCATTGTCATCATTCAACCTTGTTTATGTCTCATTTCTTTCATTTGTCTTCCATTTTCCCTGCTCGAATTAAGTTCCCTGAGAGCAAGAAGCTCAACTATTTTTTGTTCTACTAAGTTTCCCTTGCATAACATACTACAGATGATCAATAAATATTTTGTAATAAATTAATGTGCAAGGGGTCTGGTTTTGCAACATATATTGGACTCCTTGAAATTGAAAGTAACTGGAATAGTCAGATCCATAAGCTAAAGGTGGCTGAACTAATATTTTTAGAAGACCAACACTGAATGACATTAATATGAGCAGGTTAAGAAGAATTTTAAGTAGTGGAAGAATGGAATCTCCTAAACTAGTATTTCCTGAACACCTGCTATGAACCAATTGCTATATAATATGGCTTGGCTCTGTGTCCCCACCCAAATCTCATGTCGAATTGTAATCCCCATGTGTCAGGGGAGCAGCCTGGTGGGAGGAGATTGAATCATGGGGACGAACTTCTCCTTGCTATTCTCATGATAGTGAGTGAGTTCTCATGAGATCTGGTTGTTTGAAAGTGTGTGGCACTTCCTATTTCTTTCTCTCTCTCTCTTCTGCTCCGCCGTGTGAGATGGGACTTGCTTCCCCTTTGCCTTCCACCATGATAAGTTTGCTGAGTCCTCCCCAGTCACGTAGAACTGTGAGTCAATTAAACCTCTTTTCTTTGTAAATTACCCAGTCTCAGGTAGTTCTTTATAGTGGTGTGAAAATGGACTGATACAGAAAATTGGTACCGGGAATGGGATACAGCTATAAAGATACCTGAAAATGTGAAAGCGATTTTGGAACTGGGTAACACGCAGAGGTTGGAACAGTTTGGAGGGCTAAGAAGAAGATAAAAAGATGTGGGAAAGTTTGGAACTTCCTAGAGACTTGTTGAATGGCTTTCACCAAAATGCTGATAGTAATACGGACAATGAAATCCAGGTTGAGGTGGTCTCAAATGGAGATGTCAAATGTATTGGGAACTGGAGAAAAGGTCACTCTTGCTAGTCTTTAGCAAAGAAACTGGTGGCATTTTGCCCCTACCATAGAGATTTGTGGAACTTTGAACTTGAGAGAGAGAATTTATGGTATCTGGTGGAAGAAATTTCTAAGCAGCAAAGCATTCAAGAAGTGACCTGGCTGGTCCTGACAGCATACAGTTATATGTATTCACAAAGAGATGATCTGAAATTGGAACTTATGTTTAAAAGGGAAGCAGAGCATAAAAGTTTGGTAAATTTGCAGCCTGACTATGTGGTAGAAAAGAAAAACAAATTTTCTGGGGAAGAAATTCAAGCCAGCTATAGAAATTTGCCTAAGAGAAGCCAAGTGTTAATAGCCAAGACAATGGAGAAAATGTCTACAGGGCGTGTGAGAGATCTTCGTAGCAGTCCTTCCCATCACAGGCCTGGAGGCCCAGAAGGGAAAAATGGGTTTGTGGGCCAGGCCCAGGGCTTTACTGCTCTATGCTGCCTCAGGACATAGCACCCAGTGTCCTAGATGCTCCAGCTCTAGTTGTGGCCAAAAGGAGCCAACATACAGCTCAGGCTGTGGCTTCAGAGGCTGCAAGCCTGAAGCCTTGGTGGCTTCCATGTGGTGTTGGGTCTTTCGGTGTGCAGAAGGCAAGAACTGAAGTTTGGGAACCTCTGCCTAGATTTCAGAGGATGTGTGGAAATGCCTGGATGACCAGGCTGAAGTCTATGGTAGGTTTGGAGCCCTCATGGAGAACATCTACTAGGGCAGTGTGGAGGGGAAATGTGAGGTTGGAGCCCCCACACAGAATCTCCACTGGGGCACTGCCTAGTAGAGCTGTGGGAAGAGGGCCACTGACCTCAAGACCCCAGAATGGCAGATCCATGGATAGCTTGCACTGTGTGCCTAGAAGGCCGCAGACACTCAATGCCAGCCTGTGAAAACAGGGCTTTATCCTGCAGAGCCACAGGGGTGGAGCAGTCCAAGGCATTGGGAGCCCACCTCTTGCATCAGCATGCCCTGGTTGTGAGACATGGAGTCAAAGTAGATTATTTTGGAGCTTTAAGATTTGACTGCCCTGCTGGGTTTCTGATTTGCACAGGGCCTATAGCCTTTATGTTTAGGCCAATTTCTCCCATTTGGAGTGGGAGCATTTACCCAATACCTGTACCCTCCTTGTATCTTGGAAGCAACTAACTTGTTTTTTATTTTATCAGCTCATAGGCAGAAGGGACTTGCTTATCTCAGATGAGACTTTGGATTTGGACTTTTGAGTTAATGCTGGGATGAGTTAAGACTTTGGGGGACTGTTGGGAAGGCATGATTGCTTTTGAAATGTGAGAAAGACATAAGATCTGGGAGGGGCCAGGGGTGGAAGGATATAGTTTGGCTCTGTGTCACTCTAATCTCATGTCAAATTATAATGCCCATGTGTCAGGGGAGGGACCTGGTAGGAGGTGATTGAATTATCGGGGCAGACTTCCCAGTTGCTATTTTTGTGATAGTCAGTGAGTTCTCAGGAGATCTGTTTGTATAAAAGTGTGTGGCGCTTCTCGTTTCTCTCTCTCCTGCTTTGCCATGGGAGAATGTGCTTTTCTCCCCTTTTGCCTTCTACCATGATGGGAAGTTTCCTGAGGCCTCCCCAGCCATGCAGAACTGTGAGTCAATTAAACCTGTTTATAAATTACCCAGTCTCAGGTAGTTCTTTATAGCAGTGTGAGAACTGACTCATACACTATACTGTGCATTTACTATTTAATTCTGCCTCTGCTTTTGCATAACTTCTCTAAGCCCATTTTTGTAAACAATGGAGAAAGTATTAATATTCTATAATCATTGAATGGAGTGAATAAGAAAATACCTACAAATCACTCTGCATATGGGTCAGTATAGTAAGTGTGCAATAAATGCTAATCCTATTTATATATTCTTTCAGGATTTTTTTTTTCTTAGCACCTGGCTTGACTAATAGTCATACTGCATGAGGAAGAGCCTTTTTTAAAATTTTTTTAAAAGAAAACAAAATTGGTGGCTTTGAAAGGTCACCTCAGTTATTTTGACATGTGGCTGATGTTCACAGTAGGGGCCCTTGAAGCTTCCATTTGGGACACAAATTGTAGGCCGCAGCACTGGAAGCAACCATTACTTTTTAAGAGCAATGCCAGGTTAATTTGCATCTGGTTCTGTGAAGGCAACATCATAAAGCTCTTTCTAACTCTATGATTTCACACATGCAAGACCACTTTATTTAGAGAGATTTTAAAATGTTGACACTACTTATGGAAATTTGGAAATTAGGAAGACTAAAACTTGATTTTCAGCATTGGTAGTGATGATCTGGCCCAGGGAACACTTGGCAGTGTGTTAGGTGGCAGTCAGCACAGGCAGATCACAGCCATCACGAATGATGGCACAGGCTTTGGAAATGAGCCTATCCCAGCACAGCAATCTCATTGGCCTATTTTTAAAAGACACTATCTTAATCTTTTGCCTCTAATATCATATAATATAACTTGTACATTTCTCTGGCAATAAAACAAATACACTTCAGGTTTGTAGAAAATCAACATTTTTAATGTTTGTCAAAAATTGAATGACAAGGAAGACAAAGTTCTAATTTTAAAATACTGGTAGTTATTCTCTAGATGTATTATATATACTTAAGGATGTAGTGGTGCATGTGAGTGTGCATCCACAAACAAATACACTAATATTAATTTAACACATTTATTGTGATTTTTGTTCTTTGGAAAGGAGAGATTGACAAATTTCTATGTATAAACTCAGACCCTTTACAATTTAAGGATATTTCACGGTAAGAAAGGAAGCCAAGAATCAGCTACTAGGGGTAGTTAACGATCCCTAGTTTCCTGTAGATAAGACAGCAAGAATAATGATTTCATAAATGTGTACCAGTGTCAGGCAGACAATAAATGTGAAAGTAGAGGACACTTACCGCATAATATAGTTATTGCTAAGACAAAGAGCATTTTAAAAGGTGAGTACATTTCTGAGATCAACTCAAGGCCCAAACCTTGTGGTATTTTGAGATTTTAACCCTAAGTAATGATCCTGTATTCCTTTCTCATTCTCAACCTGTAGTTGACCAAAAATTACAGGGGATTTTTAGCTTTGCCGTATTTATTAACCTGTATTTTGTTGCATCAAGGAATGATGGTGTTATTTAAAAATAGATACAAAAATCTTACTTATCCAAAGAAATGTATGTTTTAAGAACAATTGGCATGAGAAAAGTGGGCAAAAAACATGCAATTAAATATGTACAACTGAATGCCTAGACCTTCCTAGAACCAGAACCAAAGTACATAAAATATTTGTTGTTTAACTTTTTAGCTGCTCTTGGCTGTCTGATTCAGTGCTCCCTATTCAGGGACAGGTCTGTTTCCTTTGGGATATTTTCTGCCAGCCGATGACAAGGATGCTGTTCCAAAATGAAATTTGGAACCCAATTTTAAATTGAATCTCACCCTCCAGAGTACACAATAGATGGAACCTGCCTATTAAATCATCAACTTTTAATTAAATCCTTTGCAGCTGTAAGTTCCCCATATTCAACAAGGTGATAAATTCATTGTGTTTTAATTTAGTTATATTTCTTGTACTAAACTCACTGCAAAAAAAAGAGGGTATAATATTTACCAAGTTACCAGAAATGGCTTCTTTATGGATTCTTGATCACAGCATAGTGAAGTGTTTAAAAACTTTGGTCAGTAGCAATATGGAGTCAAGTATTGGCTGTAGGAGCAACAAATTCTGTGATCTTGTAAAGTTAAATGGCATCTCTTAATTTTTTTTTTCTTTTAGAGACAGGGTCTCACTCTGTCACCCACTCTGTAGTACAGTGGCACAATCATAGCTCACTGCTGCCTTGAACTCCTGGGCTGAAACAATCTCCTCGCTTCAGCCTCAAGAGTAGCTGGGACTATGGGCAAGAGCCACTGTGCCCGACTTTAAATGACCTCTCTTAACTTCAGCTTTTTAGGCAGATTAAATTACTAACTCTCATTCTTTTCTTCTCCGCTCTCTTGTATCCTCAACACTGTCATGAACTAATTGTGGATAGAGTGTATTACTTCTGTCCTTGACTTTGGGCTTGACAATGGGCTTTGTTTTAGCCAAAGAAATGTGGATGGAGGATAGCGTGCCATTTTTAAACTTAGGTCTTAAGAGGTCTTCTGTGTTTCAGCTTACTGTCTTGCATTTTGTCACTACCAAGAGAAAAGGTTCCCCTGGGTAAATTTCTTCTCTTTGATCCTGAATCCTATGATCAATGCATGAGGAGCAGAGCTGTTCCTACTCAATGTGTCCTGCATGAATTGACTGGCTAACCTGCACATATGTGAGGAATTAATGTATGTTCTATGCTACTCAGATACAGTGATTGTTTTATTACACAACCTTACTGTAGTAATAGAGAACTGACACAATTTTCATATTGGTAAATTTCATATGGTCTCTTAGTCACAGAGATGGAAAAATTAAATTTATTCATTTAAGGATATTAACTGCTACTATCGACAAGGTCCTTTGCTATAAGCTTGGAGGATAAGAGAGGCAAGGTTTCTGTCATTTGGGAGATCACATTCTAGTTGTAATGTATATATTTCAATATTCAATGTTATTTATGACATGGTAATCATAGTAAGAAATAAGATAATTACTAGCAACATGTAAAAAGGCATTTCTAATTTATGTTAGTAATTCTATTGCATGTTTATACCATGAAGGATGGCAAACGTAAAATGAGAACTAAAATACAGCATGAAAATTGGATACCCAATGACTACCTTTGTGAATAAAAATTTTCAATAATAAGAAACCTGTACAGAAACAGATAAAAACTGAAGAAAACTGCAACATAAGGCAAAGCATATGTCTTTAACTTAGCAAATGTTTCTCTACAGGTCTCGAAGCCTGAGAAGCTTCAAGAGGGAGTAAGTTTGATTTAATGATATCACGTAGTGTGAGGGTTAATTTTATGTTTCAACTTGACTGGTCTACGGTGTGTCTAGATATAGTCCTGCATGGGGTATCAACATTTCAGGAAGTCCTAGCAAGAGCAATCAGGAAAGAGAAAGAGATAAAAGACATCCAAATAGGAAGAGGGGAAGTCAAACTATCTCTTTGCTTATGATATAATTCGGTATTTAGAAAACTCCATAGTCTCTGCCCAAATGCTCCTAGATATGATAAACAACTTCAAGAAAGTTTCAGGATACAAAATCAATGTACAAAAATCAGTAGCATTTCTATACACGAATAATGTCCAAGCTGAGATCCAAATCAAGAACACAATCCCATTCACAATAGCCACTAAAAGAATAAAATACCTAGAAATATAGCCAACCATGGAGGTGAAAGATCTCTACAATGAGAATTACAAAGCACTGCTCAAAGAAATCAGAGATGACACAAACAAATGGGAGAATATTCCATGCTCATGGATAAGAAGAATAAATATTGTCAAAATGGCCATACTGCCCAAAGCAATCTGCAGGTTCAATGCTATTTCTATCAAACTACCAATGACATTTTTCACAGAGTTAGAAAATATTATTTTAATATTCACATGGAACAAAAAATGAGCCCGAATAGCCAAAGTAATCCTAAGCAAAAAGAACAAAGCCAGAGACATCAATCATACTCTGCAGCTTCAAACTATACTACAGGGCTACAGTAACCAAAACTGCATGGTACTGGTACAAAAACAGACCCATAGACCAATGGAGCACAATAGAGAGCCCAGAAACAATGCCATATACCTATAACCATCTAACCTTTGACAAAGTGGACAAAAGCACACGATGGGGAAAGGAATTCCCATTCAATAAATGGTGCTGGGATAACTGGTTAGCCATATGCATAAGATTAAAACTGGGCTCTTTCCTTTTTCAAGATGGATTAAAGACTTCAAGGTAAAACCTAAAACTATTAAAATTCTAGAAAAAATAACTAGGAAATACTATTCTGTATATAGTCCCTGGCAAAGGTTTCATGACAAAGATGGCAAAAGCAATTGCAACAAAAACAAAACTTGACAAGTGGGACCTAGTTAAACTAAAGAGCTTCTGCACAGCAAAAGAAACTATTAACAGAATAAACAAACAACCTACAGAATGGAAGAAAATATTTGCATACTATGCTTCTGACAAAGGTCTAATGTCAAAATTTATAATGAACTTAACAAGCAGAAAAGAACCTCATTTAAAAATGGGCAAAGGGCGTGAACAGACATTTCTCAAAAGAAGATATGCACGTGGCCAATAAGCATATGAAAAAAATGCTCTGTATCATCAATCGTTAGAGAAATGCGAATGAAAAACCACAATGAGATAGCATCTCACATCAGTCAGAATTGCTGTTACTAAAAAGTCAAAAAAAAAAAAAAAAAAAAAAACAGATGCTGGTGGGTTTGCAGAAAAAAGGGAACATTTACATAATGCTATTGGGAACGTAAATTAGCTCATCTACTGTGGAAAGCAATTTGGAGATTTCTCTAAAACTTAAAACAGAATTACCATTCAACCCTGCAATCCCATTACTGGGTATATACCCAAAGGAATATAAATCATTTTACTATAAAGACATGCACACAAATATTCATTGCAGCAGTATTCACAATAGCAAAAACATGGAATCAGCCTAGATGCCCATCAGTGGTGGACTGGAGAAAGAAAAGGTGGTGGATATACACCATAATATACTACACAGGCATAAAAAAGGACAAAATCACATCCTTTGCAGCAACGTGGATGGAGCAAGAGGGCATTATCCTAAGCAAATTAACACAGGAACAGAAAACCAAATACTGCATGTTCTCACTTATAAGTGGGAGCTAAGCATTGAGTACACATGAACACAAAGAAGTGAACAACAGACACTAGGGCCTGCCTACTTGAGAGTGGAGGGTGGGAGGAGGATGAGGATTGAAAAACTGCCTATCAGGTATTATGCTGACTATGTGGGTGACAAAATAATCTGTACACCAAACCTTGGCAATGCACAATTTACTCATGTAATAAACATGCACATGTGCCCCCTTAACCTAAAGTAAAATTTGGAAAGAAAAAGACGACATTTCAGTAAAGGATTTCAGTCAAGGATGGTGGTCTGCATATATGATTGTGGTCTCATAAGAGTATAATACTGTATTTTTCTTGTACCTTTTATATGTTTAGATATGTTCAGATATACAAATACTTACCATTGTGTTACAATTGCTGACAGTGTTCAATACAGTCAAATGCTATACAAGTTTATAGGCTAGGAGCAACAGTCTCTACACCATATAGTCTAGGTGTGCAGTAAACTGTACCATCTAGGTTTGTGTATATACACTCAATGATGTCCACACAACAACAAAATCACCTAATTAAGCATTTATCAGAATGTATCCCATACTTAAGTAATGCATGACTGTATTTGGTTAAATATTATTCTGGTGTTTCTGTAAGGATGTTTCTGGAGGAGGTTAACATTTGAGTCTGTAGACTGAGTAAATTAGATTTCCTCTCCTCTGTGAATGGGATTCATCCAATTTATTAGAGGCCTGAATAGAACAAAGAAGCAGAGGAAGGAAGAATTCATTCTCTGCTTATCTTTGAACTGGGACATTGGTCTTCTCCTAGGTTTTGACTCAAACTGGGGCTGAAACTTACACCATTGGCTCTCCTGATTCTCAGGCCTTCAGACTCACACTGCAACTGCACCACTGGCTTTCTTTGGTCTTTAGCTTGCTAACTGTAGATCATAGTTCTTTTCAGCTTCCATAATTACCACACAAGCCAATTCCTTATGATTTACACATGTATACTTATATGTATATACATTCTGTTTCTCTAGATAACCCAGGCTAATACACATAGAAAATACTTTTCTCCTTTTGCCTTTCTGTCCAAATCACATTTAAACATTGCATATCTCTAAACATAGATTCCACAACGCAGAAAAAAAAAAATTACAAAAGATATCTCAAGGAAAAGAGATGTCATACATTTTCTTTGCTATTATTTTTAATCTTTATGTTAAAGCATACATGCAGAGAAATAACCTATTTCTACAATAATGGAATAATAACTTCTAGGGGATACCAGGAAATCACTGAACGTTAGAAAAGAAAGGAAAATCAGAGAATTTTCATTCATCATTTTACATGATAAAATTTCCCCCAGGGAGGAAACTTAATTTGCCTAAGGCCGTTGAGAGGCCAAAGTTGAGATAATACTACTAGTAAGGGACTATTTTTTATCCTGTACTTATTACATGCCTCTCATTCCATGTTTTACATTATTGTTACATTTGATAATCATTGAACAAGTATGCAAGGTAAACATTTGCTTATTCTAATTTCTCAAATGAGGAAATAAAATGTCAAGCAACATGCCTTGGGACCCACAGACATGTGGCTATATCAGGCTTAAAATTCCAACCGTTTTACTGTAGAGCAGTGCTTTTCAAACTTTAGTGTGCCTACAAATCACTTGGAGATGTTGTTAAAATACTTGGACCCTACCTCAGTGTCTGACATAATTGATGTGGAGTAGCCCTCCAGCAAAAGCATTTAAAAAAATCTCTTGTGGGTGATTCTTATATGATTCTAATGTGGAGCCCTGGTTGCAACCCCTGTTTAGAGCCTGTATGGCTGTGTCCCCTATATACCTCGCTTGCCCTTTAGAAAAAGCATTGAAAATTAGGTCATGCTTCAAACTACAAAGTATAAAATTTCTTTTTCCTTAATATTCAACTTGATTTTTAGCAAGCAGGAGAGACTGGAAAACAGGAGTTGTATTTGGTGGAGGGAGGTTGTCATGAAAAATATTTTAGATACAATTAGGACAGAAAGGGAAGATCACTTGGGACAGTGAATGTTAGTATATCAATGTTATAAACCAAAATGATTTCAGTAATATTGACAATATCAACAGCAGCGTTCCAATTGTTTTAGACAAAATTGGAACACTTCTGTTACTACAGTAGTAGACAGGCTTATTGTTCCAAATTTATTTCCTTCCTGTGATAGAATTAAACATCTAAGACCTTTGCCGTGTGAATTTACAGCACCTCCCACCAGAGTAGGTGAATAATATGTCCTGCCTGCAAATGTTGGGCTTGGTATGTGATTTGCTTTAGCCGATGAACTTTACTGACTGTGTTCATGCAGCCAGAGGCTTTAATTGCACATCTAGGGTTCTGATTGGCCTTTTTACTTCTGCTATCAGTTTTGAGAAGATTTTGCTCCAGGTAATCACTGATGCCAGAATGAGAGACATGTGGAACAGATCTGAACCCAAACCCCTAGCCAACTCCCTGTGAGTCACAGCTGATCCACAGAACCAGGAGTGAGCCTTAAATGCGTACTTTTGGGAGCCACTATATTCTGGAGGATTTTTATTTTTATTGGAGATGGAGGAATAATGCAAGGGTGTTTAAAGACAAAAAAACCCCCTGCATCACACGTTATTTTCATTGACCAGCATCTGAAACACTCCCTATCTTTCTGATATTTTGGAAATTTCTGAATGGGTTCTAGTAGAAGGCAGCCCTCTGTTTACTATGGAAGTTAAAAAGCCAGCTAGGGTATGGGCATGCGACCAGGCTCAACCATCAATCTTACCCATATGGTAATTTAAATCTAGATATAATAAAACACAAGAGCAGGGATTGTGAAAAATCCCACTTCTGGGGGACATCAGAAGGGAGATATGAATGGCCACATTTCATTCTGGTGATGGAAGTGGTATAAGCTGTGGAGTGCCATATTTAGTGGTTGTAATACTGGTAGCCCCACCACGCTATTTCTGGGGCACAATTCTGGCTGGTCTCTGGCTGATTATCCTTCATTTTCTCCTGCTTATTTTACCTGCCCCATTTTGAGTCTTCCTAGCTCTCTGAGCTGACAGTTGCCTTTTTGTAACCTGATTCTTGCTTAAATCAATAAAGGCAAGTTTCTTATTTGCAACTAAAATGTCTTCATGTCCCATTTTCCTTTGTTTATTTAGTTCTTAAAGATGTATTGAATATCTGCTACATGTCAGGTACCCTGCTGGACTCTAGAAATAAAGAGAAGAGTGAGGACCAGTTGCTTGCAAAGGATATACAGGCAGCTTTCCATATCCGTTGGTTCCGCATTTGCAGATTCAGTCAACTTCAGACCAAAACTATTCAGGCAAAAAAAAAAAAAACAAAAACAAAAAACGACACCAACAACAAAAAAGTAACAATACAACAACAAAAAATAATAAAAATACGATATAGCAACTATTTTCACAACACCTACTTTGTGTTAGGTACTATAAGTAATCTAGAGATTGTGTAAATTGTTCGGGAGGATGTGCATAGGTTATATACAAATACTATGCCAATTTATATAAGGGACTTGAGCATCTGCAGATTTTAGTATTTGCACGGATCCTGGAACCAATCCCCAACCAATGCTAGGGGACGATCATATACATATATATACAGTTGATTCTTGTTATTCACATTAGTTATAATTTATAAAGTCTCTGCAAACAGTAAATGCTGATCCTTGCCTCTAGGGAAAATATGAGATTAAGTTCTTATGAGCCTCCAGTTATAACATTTTCATCAGTTGATCAATGTATAACCTTATTTATGTGTGTTTCTGCTTAAAGATAGATTATATAGTACATGTTTTTGTATGAATTCAAATGTGTATATATGTTAACATTTAATGTATTGCCATCGGTGCTGTAATTCGTGCTTGAATGAAGCTTACCTAACACATATGTTTTCTCTGTAAGATATATGATAGCCTTCTTAAGGTTAGGAACATTAGACTGCACTTCAGCACTATGCTTGGGAGCCATTTTAAACACTTAAATCACCAAGAAAAATCACAAAAATGTAAAAAAAAAAAAAAAAAAAGAGCACTAGAAGTACCAAGAAAGAAACACTTGTTTGCAGTATGAGACACAAAACAAGAAAGTGGAGTGTTACCTTATTCCACCTCAGCTGGGAACGTGCATCATGAGTGACTCAAATGTTCATCTCTTTGCTCATTTTGGGAATGGCCTGGAAAGAGTGCAGCGAGCACTGATTTTGGGTTTACAAATGAATTTCAATACATGTGAATTTGCAAATATGGCATCTGTGAATAAAGATCTATTACATACTGATAGACTGGATATAGATCTAGAGCTCTAGAGATCTATGTGTGTGTATAAATAAGCAGTTTCAAGGTTTGGTGTATATATATATATATTTTTTTATTATTATGCTTTAGGTTTTAGGGTACATGTGCACAGTGTGCAAGTTTGTTACATATGTATCCATGTGCCATGTTGTTTTGCTGCACCCATCATTTAGCATTAGGTATATCTCCTAATGCTGTCTCTCCCCCCTCCCCCCACCCCACAACAGCTTCCTGTGTCCATGATTCTCTTTCAGTTCCCAACCATGATGAGAAGGTGTTTGGTTTTTGTCTTTGCGATATTTATGAGAATGACATGAACTCATCATTTTTTATGGCTGCATAGTATTCCATGGTGTATATGTGCCACATTTTCTTAATCCAGTCTATCGTTGTTGGACATTTGGGTTGGTTCCAAGTCTTTGCTATTGTGAATAGTGCCGCAATAAACATACGTGTGCATGTGTCTTTATAGCAGCATGATTTATAGTCCTTTGGGTATATACCCAGTAATGGGATGGCTGGGTCAAATGGTATTTCTAGTTCTAGATCCCTGAGGAATCGCCACACGGACTTCCATAATGGTTGAACTAGTTTACAGTCCCACCAACAGTGTAAAAGTGTTCCTATTTCTCCACATCCTCTCCAGCACCTGTTGTTTCCTGATTTTTTAATGATGGCCATTCTAACTGGTGTGAGATGGTATCTAACTGGTGTGAGATGGTATCTCACTGTGGTTTTGATTTGCATTTCTCTGATGGCCAGTGATGATGAGCATTTCTTCATGTGTTTTCTGGCTGCATAAATGTCTTCTTTTGAGAAGTGTCTGTTCATGTCCTTTGCCCACTTTTTGATGGGGTTGTTTGTTTTTTTCTTGTAAATTTGTTTGAGTTCATTGTAGATTCTGGATATTAGCCCTTTGTCAGATGAGTAGGTTGCAAAAATTTTCTCCCATTCTGTAGGTTGCCTGTTCACTCTGAGGATTTTATTTTTTGTTAAGATAAGGTCTTGGTCTGTTGCCCAGGCCAGACTGGAGTGCAATGGTGCAATCATAGCTCACTATAACCTCAAACTCCTGGGTTCAAGCCATCTCTTGCCTCAGCCTCCCAGTAGCTGGGACCATGCCTGGATTATTTTTAATTTTTTATAGATATAGGATCTTACTATGTTGCACAGGCTGCTCTTGAACTCCTAGGCACAAGAAGAGGAATTCTGCTGAGGGGCAATGAATGATTATTAGTGAGAATGAAAGGATTGGGGACAGAGATTGGCCTGTAAATATTTCTCTTTGGAATTGACATGAACCTGAGCAACAGACATTATCTTGTGAAAGGGTCTGTTCAGGTGTGGTTACATTCTGAATCTTCTTTCTTTAATAGATAACAAGATACAGGGAGGGCACTGAATCTTCTTTCTTTAATAGATAACGAGATACAGGGAGGGGAAGAAAAAAACAATTGTTCTCTATGGTGGGACTTTACTGTCTTTATATAAATAGGACAAAGGGCTCCTCTAGTGTCTGCTGATGTGTAACAGCTTTAATTAAAAATCTTCATTATACCAGGGAGCCATATTTTGGGGTGAAATTCCTTGTGCTCCTTAAGAAGAAAACTTTAGAAAACAAAACAATAAGTGGAATTTCATAGCTAGCTTCAGCTCATCCTTGGCTCTTCCTCTTGGTCTATGGATATTAGGTATAAATCCCCTCAAGCTAGCTTCTCCTTGCAGTTTTGAGGTATTTGACAGCTTTTCATCCTGTGCCTTAATTTTAGACCAAGAGAAAACTTAAGAGTCCAAGCCCAGCAGCTTACAAACAAGGAAACTGGTTGTAGCCCAAGTGACTTAGCCAAGAAAAGAGCAGATCTACTGCAGAAGGAATATCATAGCCAAAGTTTCTGCATAGTGAAACTTTTTGGCATTGAATGCTGGCTTCACCCAATACAGAAAGTACAGACTTATACTTAACTTTAGGTACTTATTGTACTTAACTTTACAAAGCCTCAGTTTTAACAACCATAAATTAGGATTAATAATCAAAATACCATCCTGCTAAGGGTTTTATGAGAACTCAGTGAAGAAATCTATTTTATATTTTTAGATTTATGTTTATTCACATTTTTACTCCCTTCCAAAACCCCAACAATAAGGTAGAAATGTAATTTTTAGAAAACATAATTGCACAAAATACACACACACACACAGAGAGAGAGAGAGAGAGAGAGAGAAAGATAGCAGAACTATATCATCTATCTATCTATCTGTCAAAAGTGAATGGAGGATCCATAATTTCCTTGATAGTGAGGAATAAACTAAACACAAGACTTGGAGTAACCAGCTACCACAGTCTGAGAGAGTGAGAAGACAGCCAAAATGGTGACCAATTGTTACATAAACCACAGAGAACAGAAGAAGAAAAAAATCCCAAGGGTTTTCAGACCTAATGTGATGAACTAGATGGCAATCTGTATAAAAAGATAGAACCACAAATTTTCACTCCTTTCACCTATAGCTAGCAATTACCCATAGAAATGGAGGTTGATTCTCTGGAAAAATTGATGCAGGATATTTTCTTCACCACTTCGTGGGAGTTGCCAGAGGGGTGGCTCATTTATTCAGCCTACCCCACACAACCCCTCACAGGAGGAAGTGTGCAAGCCAACAACTGCAGGAACTAGAGCAAGCAAGTGCAGGAACCAGCCACTTTAGCACCTGCAGTTGTGAACTCCATTCACTCGGGTCCACTGGACTCCACTCCTTGCAGGAGGGAGCACACAGACAAGTGAGTACAGGAACCAGCCACTATGGTGCTGGCAGAAATGAACTCCATGCAGGCCCTGCAACAGCGTCCAGGTTGGGTGTCTGCGACCCCAAGGCCCCAGAGGGCGTGGTACAATGCTCTCTTAGCTCTGCTGTCTACAGAAAGCAGTGTGTTACCAGCTCAGCAGGCCCTCTGCCTCATCACATGGGGTGGCTGCCCTCTACCAGTGAGGGCAAAGGGTCAGTGTGATAGCCTTTTTGGGTACTCGCACCAGGGGCATCCTGAATTCTTATTCAGTGACCAAGAGGAATGAGGTAACATGGACACGAAAGCGGCTCTCAGCACAGAGAGGAGCTGGAAAGGGGACAGGAAGGGAAGCTCGATCTCCCCTGAAGTCAAATTGCCTTTCTGCCTCTTTCTTCCAAAGGCAAGTTGCCTCATCCAGCCACTGTCTCAAAGTTGCCTCTTCTTAACATCCAACTGCTTCTTCCTGACATCCAGCCACTTCTCTCTGCAGCTGAGTCTGGGATCTTTATAGGCACAGGATGGGGGTGGGGTAGGCTATAGGTAGTTTTGGAAAAGGCAGCGTTTGATTGGTAAAAAGACATTATTCAAAAATAACCAATCAGGAGAGAGCAGGCACACAGAGATGGAAGTTCTCACTTTGGGCCACAGGTTTCAGGCTCTTCGGCTCAAAGGTGGGGTTTTGCCAAGGACCTGCCCCGTCTGCCTAGAATCTCTCTGCCTCCTGCCTCTATCAAAATGAGCCTAAATAATGATAGGAGGTGGGGCTTAGAAATGAAATAATAGGGCCGGGCGCAGTGGCTCAAGCCTGTAATCCCAGCACTTTGGGAGGCCAAGGCGGGCGGATCACGAGGTCAGGAGATCCAGACCATCCTGGCTAACACAGTGAAACCCCATCTCTACTAAAAATACAAAAAAATTACCTGGGCGTGGTGGCGGGTGCCTGTAGTCCCAGCTACTCAGGAGGCTGAGGCAGGAGAATGGCCTGAACCCGGGAGGCGGAGCTTGCAGTGAGCCAAGATTGCACCACTGCAGTCCAGCCTGGGTGACGGAGCAAGACTCCGTCTCAAAAAAAAAAAAAAAAAAAAAAGAAATGAAATAATAGTGTAGCAAGTTCATCTTAATGATAAAGACTAAGGCGGGAAGAGGGAAATAGCAAATGCAAACTTTCAACTATGATTTGTGTAGTAGTACAATATCGAATCTAATAAATTAAAGATTTCATTTTATTAGCCCTGGAAAAGGCAAAGTATTTCTTGAAGGAGTTGTAAACCAAAGATAAAATTCTTAGCCCCTAGAAAAATCTGAGCAGATCCCTTCTCTTCACCCAGAGCATTGCAAAGTTGACCTGAAAAACTAGTTCAGGCCATGATGGGATGGGGGGATCAGACATGCATCATTATACCCTCCTCCCCTTTTGGAATTCAGCAAAAGCTCACCATCATTAACATCAACCAGACCTTAAATCTGATAAGAAACATTTACAATCTATTTTCCCTGAAGCCTACTACCTTTATCTGCATAATAAAACTTTGGTCTCCACAAACACTAATTGTAACCCAGAAATTCCTTTCTATTGATTCCAGGTCTTTAGATAACTTAACTCTTTCAACTAATTGCCAATTAGAAAATCTTTAAATTTACTTCAGTGGCCTGGAAGCCCCCCACTTGAGCTGTCCCACCTTTCCGGGTCTAACCAATGTATATCTTACATGTATTGATTGATGTATCATGTCTCCCTAAAATGTACAAAAGCAAACTGTAGTACCCCAAACAACTGGGGCACACGTCGTCAGAACCTCTTGAGGCTGTGTCACAGGTATGTCCTTAACCTTGGCAAAATAAGCTCTCTAATTTCATTGAGACCGCTTTTAGATACTTTTGTGATCACAGGGTATAACTGTTTAACCCTTTTAAAAAATGACTAAAAACTGTTTTACATTGTTAATTTAGTAGATGAACACATGACCAAGATATTTCTGGAGTTTGTTTTTTGTTTTTTGTTTTGAGACGGAGTCTCTCGTCACCCAGGCTGTAGTGTAGTAGTGTGATCTCAGCTCACTGCAACCTCTGCCTCCTGGGTTGAAGCAATTCTCCTGCCTCAGCCTCCCAAGTAGCTGGGATTACAGGTGCCCACTACCATGCCCAGCTAATTTTTTAACTTTTGTATTTTAGTAGAGATAGGGTTTCATCATTTTGGCCAGGCTGGTCTTAAACTCCTGACCTCAGGTGATCCACCTGTCTCAGCCTTCCAAAGTGCTGGGATTACAGGAGTGAGCCGCCATGCCCAGCTGTGATATTTCTTATATAATTTCCACTCTGGGGAGTTTTCTTTGAGGCCAAATACATGACTTCTTTTCCATATTTATTTATTTTCTAAGTGTTTGATGAGGATAAGCGAGGAATCTATATCTTCTATAGAGGATAACAACACAAATATGTATTTGCAGGTATGTTTATGTGTATAAACATCAAGCTGGTTAAGTCTCTTATCCAAATCATTGTGTGTGTGTGTGTGTGTGTGTGTGTGTGTGTGTTCTTACTTTTTTATTTACTTGATTTTTAGTTAACGGAAGGCATGGATTAGAAAATTCCTCTATATTGTATTTTTTATCAAGTAAAATGAGAAAGTAAATACCTATCATTGGGTGACTCCTTAAATAATGATTAAATAATTACATATTATAATCATTAACTAAATGATTAACCATGAGATCTGCAGTGAGGGAATGGGAGAGTTTCATTTTCTATTAAAAAAAAACAAAAACCCCTGCAGATTGGAGAGATACAGCCTCCAACGCAAAACAAAAACCTGCTCCAAAGGGGAACTGAAGTGTTAGAGATTATCAAGGCAAAAACCACAAGGCAGGGGAGGGAGGCAGGGGAATGAGGAACAGAGACTTGATAGGAGGACCTTTAAGCTCAAAATCACCAGTCTCTCTCAGTTGACTGGTTCCAGGTGGTTTGCTGCTGGTGAGTTGGGAAATTTCCAGTAGGAACTGGTTTGGTTTGGACCGCCTGTAATATTTTTACCAAGTGTCTGACACTAGCTACCTGGAGATATTATCATATCCCACTTTTACCAAGTGTCACAGGCAGTCCAAACCAAACCAAGTGTCACAAAGTACATGATTGCTCCTTCACTAAGCTGTGGCCCCCTGATTTTCTCTTAACTTTGAACACCTCAGTTAGCCACATGGAATCCATTTTTTTCTGCTGGCTGGGGGCATACTTTAAAATAATAATGTAATATAAAATATGTAGTATATAGTTTAGTCATTATAAACTTTTATATGCACAGTATATGACTAAATAATTATATCCAACTATAATGAAATATAAAGTAGCCAATAGAAAAATAGACATAGATCTTTTATTAATAAGGATGATGCCAAAAACATAAAATATAAAGGTAAAAATAAAGTTACAAAATAGAATTATAGCTATTGTATAATTTTATATTTGTTGAAGTAAATACATGTACATGCATGTACATGGTTGCACAGTTATGCACAGAAATAAATTTGGAAGGATATGCCCCAACATATTAACACTGGTGATTTAGGATTTGGGGGATATAAGTGATTGCCACTTTTTCCTTTATTCTCCTTTGAATTGGTCTGACTTCTATAAGTATACTTTACTTTAAATTTAAACAAAAAATAATAAAACTGGACTGGGCATGGTGGTTCATGCCTGTAATTCCAGCACTATGGGAGGCCAAGGCAGGTGGATTAACTGAGGTCAGGAGTTCAAAACCAGCCTGGCCAACGTGGTGAATCCCCGTCTCTACAAAAATACAAAAATTAGCTGGGTGTGGTGGCGGGCACCTGTAATCTCAGCTACTTGGGAGGCTGAGGTAGGAGAATTGCTTGAACTCAGGAGGCAGAGGTTGCAGTGAGCCAAGATTGCGCCACTGCACTCCAGCCTGGGCAACAAGAGTGAAACTCCGTCTCAAAGATAATAATAATAATAATAATAATAATAATAATAATAATAATAACTACTTTCATTTTGAAATCACTAGGTAAATTGACTGTCATTAATCATGTTCCAAAGATAACTACTTATTAAATTTACTCTTGTCTATCCAAAATTTCATAAATTAAACAGAATTAAACATAAAACAGAACAACTACTCATATTTATTCGCTCTTGAAGGTTGCTCAATTGTCAAACACAAAAGTCAATATGTCATTATAAAAGATAGGAAAAACCGAAGTGTTTTCCTACTCTCACAGAACTCAACACAACACTTCTGACACACCAGAAGTGTGGGAGTTGTTTCTCTACACACCAAGCAAGTCTGCAGGGGACACCAGTTGGGTGTTGTCTAATTCAATTCAATTCTGACACTAGCTTCCTGGAGATAGAGTCAGATTCCACAAGTTAAAGGCTCAGTCCTACAAGAATTCTCCCTTATTTCATATGCCAGGTGCAAGTACCAGCTTGTTTTACCTGTGCTTCTGACCAACAGGTTAGGGCTATGATTTAAAAGGTTCCCAATCTCCTTCTCAGATTCCTTTAATTTGCTATTGGAAAATAAAAATAAAATCCCAAGCAGCCAGGCACGGTGGCTCACGCCTGTAATCCCAGCACTTTGGGAGGCCGAGGCAGGCAGATCACAAGGTCAGGAGATCAAGACCATCCTGGTTAACACGGTGAAACCCTGTCTCTACTAAAAATACAAAAAAATTAGCCGGGCATGGTGGTGGGCGCCTGTAGTCCCAGCTACTCGGGAGGCTGAGGCAGAGAATGGTGTGAACCCGGGAGGCAGAGCTTGCAGTGAGCCAAGATGGTGCCACTGCACTCCAGGCTGGGCGACAGAGCGAGACTCCATCTAAAAAAAAAAAAAAAAAAATCCCAAGCACCCCAATCAACTGAGCAAACCCCTTATTTGTCTTGGCCAACAGGACCCCAGGGAAACTTTAAAAACTGAGTTCTAGGCCATGACAGGAAAGGAGGTTGATGACACCTAGTATGTCCCTTCCTTATTAGCTTTTAGCCAGAATCCTTTCCTAAGGCATGAGCAGAAGCCAGCTCTAGAAAACAAGAAAAGGAGGACACATTCTTTTACTGCCTTCAGTCCGTCATCTGTGGTTACTACCAGATTCCCGCTCCTCTTCACAGTTTCAACTTCACAGCTCACCAGTTTCACAATGAATCCCTTCCTGAAAACTGACCACCATCCCAGATAGGTTTTGGCAGACCTGAGGAGGTTGCTCAGTGAGGGTTTTGTGTCACCTTTTAATATGAGAAGACCAAAAAGTCCACCCTCAGATTACACTAATGCTGCATTTTTTAAACAAGCAATCCATGAAGAGGCATGAAGCTTCATTGAGCATGTTCATGTTTCTCATTTCATAAACATTCATGAGTCCTCATATAGCTTATAGAATATGTACACTTAGCCACCCTGCTCAGCATAAATTCCTGTCTTATGCTTCCCTCCCTTGAAGCACTTTCACTGGATGCTATACTTCCCAGACTAACAGGAAGGCCACCCTATAGGCTGCATCCCTTTATGAGAAATAAAGCTCCCCTTTCCAAATTTATGAACCTCATGATGATTCAGTTGACACTAGGAAGGTTCATAAGTCTCAGGCGAATCACGTTGCCTTTCTCAAAGGTTACAGGATATTGATTAGGGGGTTGAAACTCCCAACCCCCTAATCACGCCTTGGTCTTTCTGTTGACCAGCACCCATCCTGAAGCTATCTAGGGGACCCTAGCCACCAGTCATCTCATTAGCATGCAAAATACACTCATCACTTTGGAGTTTCCAGAGGGTTTAACAGCTCTGTACCAGGAACCAGGAGCAGGCAGAGACCAAAAAAATATTTCATATTACATCACAATATCACAGAAGTCTATACCTCAGAACTCTGTAAAATACCACTGCAAATCCTGTTACTTCTTGCAAAGTACTTGTGTTATTTAGTTAAATAATCCAATAAGCGCATTCTCAAGCTGTAGCTTTGTTTATATTTTCTCTAAAGATATGTTCCCAAGTAATAAAATATATTTGCTGTTTTATTTGCCCAGTTGATCCTTAGAAATAAGTAGTTTTTTTTTTCTTTCTTAAAATGCATTAGAGACTATAGATATTTAGAAATAACTTTTGTTTGGCTTATATGGGTATTACCTGATGCAATAAATTACTATAATCTTTTCACAGAGGAGTTTTAATTCTGTAAGTTGTTTACTTTGGGATAAAGATTTATTAAGTCATGAAAGTGTATATAAGCATTATGCTAGCATTTTTGATGACAAAACATACAATAAATTGTATTATTTATATGATTTTTACTTTCATACAATGAGGAATTTAATTTGAAATCTGTTCATGGACTTGTATTTCACTACTGAGGCTATATTAACTACTGGAAAGGGGCTAAGATATATGTTTTTAATTTAATTTTCCGAGTTTTTGATGGAGAATGCTTTGTAACTTTTACATGACATATATCAGATCAAAATTTACTATTCACATTCCACTTACTAAAAGTGCCCAAGCCATATGGTTTCTAGGTTCTAGTCTTATTACCACATAATATGTTCTTTTAATCTCTTCTTTAGCACTCAAAACAAAAATGCGGAAATCCAAGACTCTGAGTTTCACTGATCTTGTATGGTGAAGGGCCCACTCCTATTTTTCTTAAAGTTTTTAAACAGTCCTAGAAAATTGGTTTTCATACAATAGATCACCATTTCAGATTTTTTTAATGTCAATATTCACGTTTTCTCAAGCAGAGAGTTCTGTTTTAGTGCATTTAGTTGATTTACAAATGACTTGTACTGACTAATGTATAAAACATCTTAATAAGAGAAAGGGTTTTATCGTGAAAACTGTGCGAAAGTCCTAAGTCCAATATCATAAAGGGATTAAAGTCTTAAGTATTACACTGTCCTCTAAATTAAGGAAGTTGTCTCAGCTCAATTTCTAGCAGTTTCTGAATGTGATTTAACTGGATATGCAGTGATTATGTATCTTGTTGCTATCCATTTCTGGGAGGATTAACTCCATTTAAATGAATTCTCTTTCTCAATATTTATTTCAAATAATTCCCTAGACTATCTTAGCTTATGTTTAAATAACTCAGGAAGTTATTTCATGTGGAAAATCAAAAAACCTAAACTTCAAATTTCAGTGTTATTAAGCTTTTCTTCTTGAGCAATCTAATGATAGGGTGTCAGTGCTGGGATGCTATCAACAATGAGAACACTTAATAAGTCATGAATATGCAAGATACAATAGAGAGTGCTGATTTAGAAATCTTGAGACTCTACCTGATCTGCTTTTCCTTAATTTAATTCCAGAAACAATTGCTCCAATGCCTATTTTGTAAAATAACCTCATCAAAGATGATTTTAAAACATCTCTCTATATTGGATACATTATATTAATAAATTGATCATATCATCATTATTTATCATGTTGCTGATATGCAGAGAATCCAGGAAAGATAGTTATGAAGGAAGGGTACTTGCGAGTACCTTCCTTCAAATATTCTAAGTCAATTGAGAGATTTAAATTTCTGTTGACATTCTATTGTTATTGTCTTCTTAGTGATATTTGTAAATGGTTTCAAATATGGCAAAATAGACATAACATTAGATTTACCATTTTTGCCATTTTTAAGTGTATACTTTAGTGGTATTAATTATATTCGTACTGTTGTTCAATCTTTACCACTATCCATCTCTAGAACTCTTGCTACGTTCCCAAACTAAAATTCAGTACCCATCAGATGATAACTCCCTATCTTCCCCCTCCCTCAGCACTTGGACAGAACCACTATTCTACTTTCTGTCTCTGAATTTAACCACTCTAAGTACTTCATATAAGAAAAATCATAGAATATTTACCTTTTGTGAAAAGGTAAATTTACCATTTACATAATGCCCCCAAGGTTCATGCATGTCATAGTGTGTCTGGAGTTGGTTCCTTCCAATGGGTTCATGGTCTCACTGCAGACCAATGGAGCTGCGGACCTTCGCAGTGAGTGTTACAGCTCCTAAAGATGGCACAGACCCAAAGAGTGGGCAGCAGCAAGATTTATTGTGAAGTGCAAAAGAACAAAGTTTCCACAGGATGGAAGGGGACCTGAGTGGGTTGCTGCTGCTGGCTGGGGTGGCCAGCTTTTATTCCCTTATTTGTCCCCTCCCCATGTTCTGTTTCTGTCCTATCAGAATTCCCTTTTCTCAATCCTCCAGTCTTGCTGGTTGGTCCATTTTACAGAGCACTGATTGATCCATTTTACAAAGCGCTGATTGGTGCATTTTGCAGAGCGCCGACTGGTGCATTTTACAATCCCCTTAACTGATTGGTGCATTTTACAATCCTCTTGTAAGACGGATAAGTTCTCTAAGTCTCCACTTGACCCAGGAAGTTCAGCTGGCTTCACCTCTCAGTAGCGTATGTCAGAATGCCCTTTTTTAAGGGGGAATAATATTCCACTGTTTTCATATATATTTTGCTCATCCATTTATTCACTGATGGGTACTTGGGTGGCATCTGCCTTTTATTATTAATAAATGCTGCTATGAATATAATGTACAAATATCTCTTTGGGTTCTTGGTTCAATTCTTTTGGGTATTTAACCAAAATGGAATTGCTGGATCATATGGTAATTCTATCTCTAATCTTTCAAGGACTTGCCATACTGTTTTTGACGTGGCTGCAGCATTTTACATTTCTGCAGTAATGCACAAGCATTCTAATTTCTCCACATCCTTGACAACATTTGTTATTTCCTTTTTTGTTTTTTTATAATAGCTATTCTAATGAGTATGAAGTGGTGTTATTGTCCTTTTGAGGCTGAACATATGCAGATGATTCTGTTAAAAAATACACCTGGTCAGCCTTAGAACTTTAAATAAGAAACGATTTCTCAGGTTTTTATTATATATGGAAAATAGCACATAGACCTACTTACGGAATGCCAAAGTTATTCTGAACCTCAGACCAGTTCATTCATTCTTTCAGTGAGTTATATTAATTGCTTTTACTATTTTCCTACCATTGTGCCAGGCAATAGCAAGGGTGCTCACAGTCTGGTATAAAAAATCAACAACTAAACAAACAAGGTTGCCATTATAGGGAAAGTCTTTACGGTTGGAGAGCATGAGAGCAAATTAAGTAGACCAGTCTAAAAATCAGGAACAACTTTCTCCAGGAGGTAGAACTAAGTTCACACTTGAGTGAATAGAAGGCAGCAAGAAGGGAGAAGAAACTAGAACATATTCCAGATATTAGGAACCAACTTCAAAATTTCATTTGGCCTTTCCTGACAGATTTTAGTAGCTCAGAGTTCATTTGCTGCCCAGCACAATAAACCAGTTAGTAAGTTGGAAAAATGACTTACTGGTTGCCTCAGAAACTCACTTTTATGAATAAAGGAAATTTGTGGAAATGTACTTGATCCTATTGATTTGAGCATCCACATGTTAATCTGGAATTTTCTGGCATAGGTGTCATATGCCCACATACAGAATTACATGCTCTCTCTCCAAAAACATGCTTAGCTACAGTTTTCAATGAAAGAGGATCCCACAGCTAATGTGGTACAAGAAACTGTACTTTCTCCCTTCCTGCAGCTCAGAAACACAAGGATCCTGAAGCTTCTGGGGCACAGACATGCAGGCATTGCAGAGGTAGAACCAAGTATGTATACTTAAAGATGGCAGAATCAGAGAATATATCAAAAACAGTAGTAA
>NW_026652279.1:18724885-18779556 GCF_009828535.3 Hylobates moloch | reverse complement strand
GGGGGGGGCGGGGACAGCATTAGGAGATATACCTAATGCTAAATGACGAGCTAATGGGTGCAGGAAATCAACATGGCACATGGATACATATGTAACAAACCTGCACATTGTGCACATGTACCCTAAAACCTAAAGTATAAAAAAAAAAAAAAAAAAAATCCTCTTCTCCCCTTTCCCATAAATAATTTTGCCAGGATCCAAGCCCACAGTCTTTATGTAGCCTGAAGATGATATGTAAGTTTTTGAACCTCATTGAGGGGTGAGTAATTGCTGTTTTTCTGCCTTGTATGCATGTTAATAAGTTTGTATGACTTTTCTCCAATTAATCTGTCTTTTGTGAGCTGATTTTCAGTGGACCTTTAGAAGGTGAAGGGAATGTTTTCTTTTGGCCCCTATACTTTGGTTAGGTTATATGTCCTTTAGGAAAATAATATGATAAGAAAAAAATATATATCTCATCTTCTATAGTAGAGAACAAATGGAACCGTGTTCATTTGCATTTAGTTCATTCATCTGCATTTAGTTCAATGTTTTTGAATGACCTCCCATCTATCTATATATAAATATATATTTAAAAATATAATATATAAATATATATATATAATATATATAGAAACGAACTACTCATCATTATATATTTATATATATTTATATATTTTAATTTATATGTAAATATATAAATAATATATTTATAAATTTTAATTTATATGTAAATATATAAATAATATATTTATAAATATATATGTAAATATATGTATACTTTAAGTTCTGGGTTACATGTGCAGAACGTGCAGTTTTGTTACATAGGTATACACGTGCCATGGTGGTTTGCTGCACCCATCAACCCATCACCTACATTAGGTATTTCTCCTAATGTTTTCCCTCCCCTAGCCTGCCAACCCCAACAGGCCCTGCTGTGTGTTGTTCCCCTCCCTGTGTCCATGTGTTCTCATTGCTCAACTCCCAGTTATGAGTGAGAACATGTAGTGTTTGGTTTTCTGATCTTGTGATAATTTGGTGAGAAAGATGGTTTCCAGCTTCATCCATGTCCCTGCAAAGGACATGAACTCATCCTTTTTTATGGTTGCATAGTATTCCATGGTGTATATGTGCCACATTTTCTTAATCCAGTCTATCATTGATGAACATTTGGGTTGGTTCCCAGTCTTTGCTATTGTGAATAGTGCTGCAATAAACATACGTGTGCATGTCTTTATAGTAGAATAATTTATAATCCTTTGGGAATACGCCCAGTAATGGAATTGCTGTGTCAAATGATATTTCTAGTTGTCGATCCTTGAGGAATAGCCACACTTTCTTCCACAATGTTTGAAGTAATTTATACTCCCACCAACAGTATAAATGCGTTCCTATTTTTCCACAACCTCTCCAGCATCTGTTGTTTCCTGACTTTTTAATGATTGCCATTCTAACTGGCGTGAGATGGTATTTCATTATGGTTTTGATTTTCATTTCTCTAATGACCAGTGATGATGAGCATTTTTTGAAATGTTTGTTGGCTGCATAAATGTCTTCTTTTGAAAAGTATCTGTTCATATACTTTGCCCATTTTTTGATGGGATTGTTTGTTTTTTTCTTGTAAATTTGTTTAAGTGTCTATCGGCCACTACTGGGAGGTGTCTCCCAGTCAGTATACGCGGGGTTCAGGGACCCACTTGAGGAGGCAGTTTGACCCTTAGCATAGCTCAAATGCTGTGCTGGGAGGTCTGCTGCCCTCTTCAGAGCCTTCAGGCAGGGATGTTTAAGTCTGCTATAAGCCCCTGACTGAGTCTGCTGCCTTTTTTACAGAGATGCCCTGTCCAGAGAGGAGAAACCTGGCAGTCTGGCCACAGCAGCCTTGCTGAGCTGTAGTGGGCTCCTGTCCAGTTCAGACTTCCCAGCAGCTTTGTTTACACTGTGACCATGAAACCACCCACTCAAGCCTCAGCAATGGCAGATGCCCTTTCCCCAACCAAGCTCGAATGTCCCAGGTGGATTTTAGATTGCTGCTGTGCTGGCAGCGAGAATTTCAAGCCAGTGGATCTTAGTTTCCTGGGCTCCATGGGGGTGGGACCTGCCAAACCAGACCACTTGGCTCCCTGGCTTCAGCCCCCTTTTCCAGGGGAGTGAATGGTTCTGTCTTGCTGGTTTTCCAGGCCTCACTGGGATATGGAAGAAAAAAAGAGCTCCTGCAGTGACTTTGGTGTCTGTCCAATTGGCCCCCCAGTTTTGTGCTTGAAACTCAGGGCCCTGATGGGGTAGGCATTGGAGGGGATCTCCTGGTTTGCGGGTTGCGAAGACCGTGGGACCAGCGCAGTATCTGTGCTGGAGTTCCTCAGGCTCAGACCTTCATGGCTCCTCTTGGGTAGGAGAGAAAATTCCCAAACCCCTTGTGCTTCCCGGGTGAGGCAACGCCCCACCCTGCTTCAGTTCACCCTCCGTGGGCTGCACCCACTGTCCAACCAGTCCCAATGAGATGAACCAGGTACCTTAGCTGGAATGCAGAAATGACCCGCCTTCTGCGTCGATCTCGCTGGGAGCTGCAGACTGGTGCTATTCCTAATCGGCCATCTTGAATCCTCATTCAGTTCATTTCTTTATGTAGTGACTATTACAGAGGGTATAAAAAAGAGGTATTTTTACTAATATGCACAATGTTTTTATATAAAATGTTGCTGTAACATGCAACAATGTGTGAAAAAATATGAACGTGACAATTTTCAATTCAGAGGACTTCTGTTTCTGAGACAATTCTTTCAGAAAAAAATACAGACAATAATGGAGGGATGGGAAAGATACAAAAAATGAATTAATTTCCCCTGGAAAAGGGGGCTGAAGCCAGGGAGCCAAGTGGTCTGGCTCAGCAGGTCCCACCCCCATGGAGCCCAGGAAACTAAGATCCTTTCTTTGATACTTAGAATTAAAATATCATCTAATATTATCACTTTACGACTTTATATATATTATATGTAATCATCCTAATATATGTATACATATATTTCTCTTTGATTGGGATTTATAATTGTTTCTAATTTGGGATCAACAATGATTTTTACAAATATCTTGATTTTCTCCAGGGCAATTAGTGCTTTCCTACAGGAAGGGTGACTATTACAATGGTGGTAATAAATAGTGAGGACATACTTTCTCTTTAAGAATTAAAAACAGGCCCGACACAGTGGCTCATGCCTGTAATCCCAGCACTTTGGGAGGCCGAGGAGGGCAGATCAGTTTAGGTCAGCAGTTCGAGACCAGCCTGGCCAACATGGCTTAACCCTATCTCTGTTAAAAATACAAGAAGTAGCTGGGCGTGGTGGCATGCGCCTGTAATCCCAGCTACTTGGGAGGCTGAGGCAGGAGAATTATTTGAACCCAGGAGACAGAGGTTGCAGTGAGCCAAGATCATACCGTTGCACTCCAGCCTGGGCAATAAGAGTGAAACCCGATGTCAAAAAAAAAAAAAAAAGAATTCAAAACAAGTCATGGAGTTGAAACAGAGCCAATGTCCTTTTATTAGGTTGGTACAAAAGGAATTGCTTTTATGCCAATCTAATACATGGTGTCATGAGTCCATGGAAATGGAGACTAGCCTCCAAAATAATGTTATAAAGAGGGCATTTCCTGTCTCAATAACAATAATTGTGGACAAGAGAATATTGAGCTTTATGTCACTTGTAACCTTAAAATCAACTGCAATTAATTTACGTTGATAATGGCTATAGAAATTCCAGAGCTGGACAGGCATAAAATGGAGAATAATCCCATCTGGAACCTGGAGTTTCATCATCCGGGAAACAAATGCACTGAATCATCACAGTAATAACTTCTATGAGTTTTGCAGTTTAGTGAAGGCTGTGGGGCAGAAAGTCAAAACCGCCACCAGAGAACAATGACCACAAATAAGCTTTCATTATCTAATATGTGAAAATGCCACTCATTTAGATTTATGCCTCAAAATGGATTTGTAAAGTCAATAGATGCTGAATAAAAAATAAGAAAAAGGAAATAATGATGCAGTCTTATAATTCATTTATATAATTCCTTTTCCTTTACAAACTGTATGAGGTTTGGAAATAATGCAAGAAATGATACTGAAATATAAGCCACTCAAGAAGATCTGGTTTGGATGAGTAAATGTTGCTGTTGAAAAAAATTGATAACTACAATTAATGTGATTTATTATAGGTCCAAATAAATTGCTAAAAACTGGAAAAAATGATTTGGATGACATTTATTTGGTACTTATATTGTGTCAGAGGACATGCAGTGAACTGTATACTGTAATGTACATTTATCATCTCTAACCGATGACACCATAATGATCCTTTTTTAACAGATACAGAATCCAACGTTTAGGAAAGTTAAGTCAATTGCCCAAGTTCTCATGACTGACAAGTGGCAGAGCCACAACAGAGAACAATCCTACTTATTACAATGCCTCAAGTATACCCATGTCAGGCAGCAACAATTTTTGTAGTATTGTGTAGGTCATGGTAGGAAACTGCTATATAGAAGATGTTAACATTGAAAATCCACAGATTTTTTTTAAAAGTATGATTCTAGCCAGTTTATAACAGCTAAGTTCATCATCAGTTACAATTTTTAATTGCTTACACCACATTTTTTCTTAATAGAAGAACGTCTGCCATTCTGGTGGTTCAAGATGTGTAAATAAATAAGAGAAGCAAATGGGACCTCATCAGAGGTTGTGATCTATATTGTACCAAACAAGTGAATGAGAAGTGAAAAATACTATACTCAAGTAACTGGATTTTTCTAAATGTTTAATAATTGCCCAAAGGCTGATTAAATTTTTCTTTATTCCTTTTTTTCTTTTATTTCTTTTAAAATTTCAATTGGTCATTCAGTAAACTGTATTTGAGGTAATATGGAGGGGGACTTTATAGGATCAGACAGAGCTAGGTTTGATTCCTGACGTGGCCACTTGCTTGCTTTTGGCCTTGGGATTAATTGTGATGCTTTATCTTTCCTGTCTGCTGTGATAGCCAGAATAATGGCTCCCCCAAAATCTCTATGTCCTAATCCCGACAGCCTTTTCATATGTTAGGTTACATGGCAAAGGGAATTAAAGTTGCAGATATAATTAAGGTTGCTAATCAGCTGACCTGGTGATGGGGAGACTCCTGGATTAACTGGGCAGAGCCAATGTGATCGGGGAATCCTTGAAAGAGTTAGAGGAAGATGTGACTGTGAAGAACCAAAGAGACAGCCACTTGAGAAGAACTCTGTCTGATGTCACTGGCTTTGGGGACAGAGGAAGGGGCCGTGAGCAAAAGAATTGTGGGCAATTTCTGGAAACTGCCCACAGTTTCTAGAGATTGAACAAAGAAACAGATTCTCTTCTAGAGCCTCCTGGAAGAAACACAGCTCTGTTAACACTTTCATTTCAGCCCAGTAAGACGACTTTTGACTTCTGGCCTCCAGAACTGTATGATAATAAACTTGTATTGTTTTAATCCGTTAATTTTTTGGTAACTTTAGTTAGAGTAGCATTAAGAAACCAATACATTTGGCAGTTGAATATATTCAGAGTATGGTTGTTTTGAAGATTAAATAACATGTGTGACATGCCAAGTCCAATTCCTAGCACAGTGAAAAAATCAATAATGGTCACTGCTATTGATTTAATTACTTTTATAACAAATATTACATAATAATAATTATTATTATTAAAATACTGAAGAAAGCAATCAAAAGATACAAATTGAGCTACATTTTGCTAAAAACAATGAGAAAGCTTGGATCCACTGGTAAGTGATATTCCAGGAAATGATTGAAAACCTTAGTATTTATAGTAGGCAGGATATAAACTGTGACAAGTATTAACATTTAGAGAAAACAGAAACCACAGGAGAGTCTCAGTATTCTTTTTATCCTACTGAGCTCTTTAATGAATATATTTAAATACTTGGAATAAATCTCTGTGTTTATTTCAACAAAATTTGATAGCATCAAAATTCCTAAGGGTGAAGATACTTAGAATTTCCATTTTCATGAATAGCTTCACTTTACAGACAGCTGACTATATGTAATCTCCATAGTTTGGATTTTGATAGAAATCATTTTAGAGATCACTTTTACCCTAGTCCCAAAGATGAGTGAAATCAATTTTAACAAATAATTTTATTCCAAATGACTTAAACTTTCCATAGTTCCAAAAGTGATTATTCCATGATACAGATGAGGTTTTTCAATTGTTTTAAGTAAAACATCTTTAATAACACTTATATTCATTTACACAAAGAGTACATACTCAAATTCCATGTTCTGGTAGAATCTTTAGCTTTTTACTTCTGTTTTCTATGATGCATGAGTCGATTTTTAAAGCTTAACACAGTGTTTTTTTCAGAATCAGGAAAGAGTTTTGAAAACCAAGCTTGCATTTTACATTTCTTTAGTGATACCCCTCCTTAGAAACCCATTTTTATGACCCAGATACTGGGTAACAAATTCTCTATTGCTCTTCTCCATTCACAACCACAGAAGTTAAACACTACTATGATCAGCCCATGATTTAAATGATATAATGTGGATAACATAGATAATGTCTTACACATAGTAGGCACAGAATAGATTTCATAGTAAGTTTGCTACTCTGTAGAGATTGTCTTTAGCCAATGCTTTACACAGACAACAAAATTAACTTATGGACTTAGATTGGGTTAACCCAATATGACTCATTTGTTTATTCATAAATATTTATTCATTTATTCATGAATAGTTGTGTGTAATATATATAAAGATACTTTACTTGGTAATTAGGGGATAATACAAAGATACATAAAGAACAGTCAGTAATTTTGAGTCATCCGTGAATAAGGCAGGATAAGAGTGAGGATTAATGCACAGAATTTGCGCTGGGAACAAGACGTAGAATATTGTGAATAACAAACACTGAAGTTGTCATGGGGTGTCTTGAAGTTGTCTTGGGGTGTTGCTTCACCAGCCAGAAACCTCTGTGGCCAGTGTTGCCTTTTACCTGAGTATTGCTTGCACCCACTGGGTTCGATCTGCCCACTAAGCCTCTCAGGCTGTGCTTGGCTCATGCTACAAGCCCAGATCCCGCAGCTGCCACGGGCGAGCCAGGCATGGAGCAGTGAGGGATGTGTGGGTGAGTGAGTGTGACATCTGGCCACTGTGCACAGTCAAGCACACTGGCTGCTGCGCCAGGGCGGGTAGCTCCAAGCACCTGCACAGGTGCCAGCTCTGTGTGAAGCTGTGGCTGGACCAGATGTACTGCATGTGGCTTCCACTGCTGGTCACCACATCTGGATGAGGGGGATGCAGTGGAACCTGGAAGCTTGGAGATGCCAGGAACCGCAGAGCCCCAAAGAGAGTGTCAGAGCCCTGGCTCGGGGATCCCTTACTTGTGGGCTCCCTGAAGGGCTGCAGCTCTTCTCTCCTTTTCCTTGCCAGCAACATGGTGAGCGGGGTGATGTGTTTCAGCCTGGTTTGTGTTACAGCTGTTTCAGTCTTACAATTCAGTGGGTACCAAGTCCAGAATGAATGAGGTATATGGACAACTGGAGGGTGAACAAGGAGAAGAGGAACTTAACCGAGAGACAAAACAGCTCTCAGGAGACCTGCAGTGGGTAGCTGCTGTCTGCAGGCAGGTTGTCATGACGTCTGTCCAGCTGTCTGTGGAGAGGGAACCCGCAGTGGGTAGCTCCCTTCCTCAGGCAGGTTGTCACGATGTCTATCCAGTTCTCAGCAGAGAGGAGACCCGCAATGGGTAGCTCTCTTCCTCAGGCAGGTCGTCAGGACATCTGTCCAGCTCTGAGTGGAGAGGAGACCCGCAGTAGGTAGCTCCCTTCTTCAGACAGGTTGTCAAGACGTCTGTCCAGCTCTCAGTGGAAAGGAGACATGTAGTGGTTAGCTCCCTTCTGCAGGCAGATCTTCCCCATATCTGTGTGGGTCTAGCTAGGTTGGGGGTTTTTATGGACTCAGAAGGGAGGAAGTGCATGTGGGTTGGTCCACAGGCGGTCTGAGTGGGCTTGGAAAAAATCACCTTAAGGTCTCACTCTCAGCGGTGGACTCTACCCAGAATTAGTAACCCGGCCCCCAGGCATCAGGCCGTTCCTGGCTTGAAGGTGAGGTTTCATCAGGGACCCACCCCTTTCCTCCTAGGGACGTGTCTGCCTCCCACCATCAACATGCTGTCCACTGTACCCAGGCTGTTCATGCCAAGGGGTGCCTGTAGGCCAGTACCAAGCTGCTCTCAGCCCCTCCTTCTCAGCCTCCCTCCCATATTCATTAGCACCCAAAGTGCAGAGGTGGGTGAAGCGGCAGGGAGCTGGCGTGTCAGCACTGCTCCAAACGTGGGCACACCCAGCTGGGTTGCAGCAGTGCCTGGGCTCAGTCTTAACTTTACTCCAAAACTGGAGCAAGTGCCGGGAGCAGGGAGGGGCCAGGCAGCGGCAGCAGGCACTTCTGAGCCTGCAGAGGCAGGAGTCTTACCTGGCCCCCGAGAGCACAGGGATGCGCAGGTCCACGGCCGCGCTGGGCAGCTGCAGCTCTGCCCAGGAGAGTGGGGCTCCTGTCCAGCCAATTTGGAAGGCGGTGGGACTCCTACTTGTTCCCGACTCCTGCCAACTCCGTGGAGCGCACAGCCCAGGCTGGGCCTCCCATACTGCAGCTGGGGTCTTTGCAGCGGCTGCTCCAGACTGGCCGTCACTGCCATCAAAGTTGGGATACTGTTTGTAGGTAATGACAAACCTCAATTCATGCTAGATGTTCTCAAAAGTTTTGTGTTTTGCGGTACGTTTTCAGATATTCAAATTATTTTTGGTTCATGCGAAGACGGTAAAAGATTCAAAACAAGACTTTATAAAATAATGTATGAATACAATTACCTTTAGAGTGGAATGTGGTTCATAGAATCTATGTGAGTATCTACAGTTTTTAGCTATTCTTGATAGCCCCTCAACAATATAAATTTTTTGAAAGTAACTGTGTACTGCCATAGCTCCCTCATTTACACACAACAGCAAATTCTGGTGCGTGCCAGACCTTTCTCGAGATTTCCTTGATGTTATGTTCTGTTTACACTTTATTCTGTCGTACAACTTGTTTAGTTATGTTCTCTGTTTCCCGTAAATATGCAATATTTAAATATCTTGATTCCTACATATATTATTTTATTCTATCTCTATAAGTATATTAATTATGGTATTTACGATTTTCCTCTGTTTTTATCGTTATTTTTTTCTTCGTAGTCTCAGTTTTCTGTTTTTATATTTTCTCTGTGTTTGTGGCTTGTTTCAAGTGTCTGACAATCCTTGTTTGTCTTCTCAAATTAACATGAGGCAATTGAAAGTTCTTTGGAAACTTGGTGCAGGGAATTGAGACTTGCCTGTTTTGGACATCGACAAAGAACGATCTGGCTGAGCCATTTTATGGAGACCTCTAAATGAATGTTGCCTTAGGTCTATTCTTTGGGTTGGTCAGATTCCCCAGTTTCCTGGCTGACTCACAGTATTCCAGAAATTGAGGCGTCTGAGGGGATAAACATTCATGAGGTAGACATACTTTATGACATAAATACTTTTAGAAACATTGAATGTTTTGTTCAGGAATATGCGTAATAGGAGTAGGAAACTGGTGCTGCAAATTCTTGAGAATTTTTGATAATTTATGGTACAAATCAGGTGGTCTCTTGTCCCTACAACTAGCTTGAGATTCATCTACTTGCCTCTCTCTCTCCTGGAGTAGAACCATTGGTCATTCTGCTTCTAAATTAAAAATTATTAATTAATTAGTTAATTTTCACTGTTACCATCTTTATCATTTTCTCTTTTTTTGGTGATTCTTTGCTTTATAACACAGTGACAATTAAAGGATACACATACATGCACGTACATACTCCCAGTCACTCTAGTGCATTTTTTTTCATGGAGCAAATGGAAATAAATATAAATACAGCCAGGCTCAGTGGCTCAGGCCCATAATCCCAGCACTTTGGGAGGCCGAGGTGGGCAGATAGGTTGAGCTCATGAGTTTATGACTAGTCTGAGCAGCATGGAGAAACCCTGTTGCTACAAAAAATACAAAAATTAGCTGGGCATGGTGGTGCATGCCTGTGGTCCCAGCTACTTGAGAGGCTGAGGTGGGAGGATGAATTGAGCTCAGGAAGCACAGGCTGCTGTGAGCCAAGATCATGCCACTGCACTCCAGCCTGGGTGACAGTACCAGACCTTGTCTTAATAAATAAATAAAATATGAATTATAAATTTTTAAAAAGGAAGCTGGGAGTATCTTATAGATTTTTATATTAGGTATTGATTTTATACATAGTGCAAGAATGTGAATTTCCACATGTGGAATGGTGCAAGTTAGGGGTTCTGCATTCCCGTGGATGCCTCTTTCCCTTCATATCCAGAGGATCACTTGTACAGAAAACGCAGGTTTATTTTTTCCTGACCGTGAGATGCATAGCCTTAATTTCTAGGCTTACACAGGCAGACCTCACAACCTGGTATACAGTGGTATGCCCATGATTCAAATCCTTCTTAGAGTGGAAATTTCCTTTTGTTCTGGCACCTGGACTTTCCATATTATGATTTTTGATCTTAAATCTGTATTTACATATTTTGAAAGAAAATATATGCTTTATTTGTCAATTGTTTATGTTTGTTGCAGGGATGAAGGCTTTTCATTTCAGTTCAATTTTCCATCTTGATTACAGTATTCTTATCATTAAAATACATTAAAAATGGACACAATTTATAATGCCATCTCAATTATTAGGCAGAAAATAAGTTAGGGATGAGACAAATTTGTCATATGCAAATAGATGACACATTTATAATTTCAAATCACACTTATTTATTTATGTTGCTGCCAGTAGAAAGGAGAAGCAATACAGTGCTAACTCACTGTGAACTTTAGTCTGCTAGATCTTTCTGGTACTTTTCTACTTTGCTAATAACATTCATGCCATTCTCACCTTTATATCTTGGATTGTCTGCTTTTCATTCTAGATTATCTTTCCAATCGGTAATTTTAATCTTCCTTACCCTTTTATCACTGGAAAATACTTTCATCATTAGTTTCTGGATTTTCTCCAATATTTGTATAGTTCTATTAGTCAGCTGCCAAAACTGGCGTAAGGCACATGGGTACATGCTGACTAGAATGACAAAGGGGATAGAAAGAGAGATTCTCACATCCTTCCTTTCCCCAGCAGTCTCTTAAAAATTTCTTTGTTTTTATTGATAGATTAAAATGTTCAGCCAGCAATGTTCATGCCTTTCATCATGGCTGGTTTTGATGTTTCACAATTATATTTGCATAGGAAGTTATCTGTTAAATTTTTGCACTGTGTTTTACTGAGGAAAGAAGAAATTTAGATGGTTTGATAAAAGACTGACTCACAGCCTGTGGGAATCACATATATCATCTTGGTTCATCTCTAATTCCATTTCTAAGAAGAAAGTACAAATACAGAAAAGAGGGGAAAGATGGGAAGTGAAGAACGAGAAATGGCTGGACAGTTAATGATGCTTATTGACCAGCCAAAGCGGCAGCATGGGCTTTGTTTCTTGGGATAATAAGAAACATAAGAATAGATAGATAAGAATAATAAGAATAGATAACCAGGTCAGGAGCTTACTGTCTTGTACCCCACTAATTTCGGTTATCTCAAGAAAACATACTCTGAAGTTAGAGGGCAGAAATATCCATTTTATATTATACTAAGTTTTGTTCTAAACCACAATACAGTGCTTTCCTTATTCTTAATTATTAGAAAAAAGATTATATGTACATTCTAGACAAATTATAATTATATCCAGTTTATAATGTAATGGTAGCAATACAGTATATAATTATATACAGCTTTTTTGTTGCATCTAAGATGTCATCACTTACAGGATGCACCATTATTTTATGTATGTCTGTGCTAGATGTGAAGGTCTTGTCTCTCAACTTCAGACCCATCCTTTCATGTTCTGCTTTGTCATGTTGGTGCTGAGACTCTGAGCCCACATTTGCCCTTTGCTAGATGGCTCCCTGTTAGGATCTCCCAGCAGGAATTGCTATGGGGAGACAGGAAGGCTGAGGAGGAAGAAGAGACTTGTTCCTTGCTCTTTGTTTTCTGCCCCTCTCATGACACTGTCATGTCAATGTGTTGAGAATATTTTATCTCGGTCCTTGGTTTGACTTCTTATTTTCTAAACAGTGTGCTTCTAATTTTAACATTTATTTTAATTTTGACAATGTCCAATTTATCAAATTCTTTTCTATTTTTAGTGCTTTATGTTCTGTCCAAGAAATATTTGCCTATTCCAAGTTGTGAAGATAGCCTTCTGTTTCCTTTAGAAAGATTTATATTTCTGGATTTTATATTTGGGGCTATGATCCATCTTAAAAATAATTCTTGTGTACAGAGTTAGAACTCAAGGCTTAAAAAAAAATCATATGACTATCCATTTGTTCCAATATCATTTGTTAATAGAGGTTTTCCTTTCCCACTGAATGGACTTGTCATCTTGGTTGAAAGTCAACCGACCATATATGTATGGGAATATTACTGTGTTTCTAGAGCCTTGATTATCTTTCAGTTATTTCTCTCTCCTTATGCTAATGCTACTCTCAGAATGGGGTGGGCTAGACCGTCACGTCTTTTCCTGTTATTCTTGTTTTCCTTCTCCTTCTCACATCTGTTCTCTTTATCCATCTTGTTCTTCTCCATCTTGCTCTTCTTCCCCACTTCCTACTCTTTCTCCTCCTCCTCTCTCAAGATTGTTTTGCATATTATAGATCTATGCTGTCCAATATGTTAGCCATCTGCCCAATGTGGCTTTGAGCACTTAAAATGCAGCTATCCTGATTCAGATGTGATGCAAGTATAAAATATACACTGATTTCAAAACATAGATTAAAAAAATGTAAAATATCTCAATAATTTTGCAATATTGATCCCTTGTTGAAATGATAATATTTTGATTATATTCGCTAAATATTATGCATTATTAAAATTAACTCTACAGTTCATTTTTACTTTTATAAAGTGGCTACTAGAAAATTTTAAATTATGTGTATCTCACAATATATTTTTATTAGATAGTACTGTTTTTAGATTCTCTTGAATTTCCACATAAATTTCAGGGTTAAGTTGTTAAGTTTTTAAAAAAATATTCTGCTAAATGTTCCTTACTGATTGCAGCGCATCTATATATCCATTTAGGGAGAATAACTGCCTTAACAATATTTATATTGTCAATTCATAAATATAGTTTATATCTACATTTATGTAGGTCTTCAATTCTATCAATTATCTGTAGTTTTTTATGTGAAGGCTCATGCTATCTTCTTCTTTTTGAAAGATATATTATTAGGAATTTAAGGCGTCTTAAACTTTTTGAATAGTATTGTTTTTAAATATCATTTATAATTTTTTATTTCCATTATGTAATAATATGATTGATTTTTGCCTGCTAACCATACCTTGTAACTTTACTAAATTCACTTTGTTCTACTAGTTTGCTTGTAGATTCCTTTTGATTCTTCATGAATTCTATATTTTCATTAAATAAGGAAAATATTGTTTCTTTTTAAAATTCTTTATGCTTTATTTATTTCTTACATCATTGTAAAGTCTAGGAGATACAGTAGAGAAATTTTAAGAGAAAAACATTCAGCCTTTCTTCACAAAGTAGAGGGATCCAAGGATACTTGTATGTATTTTTTAGATGGCTTTTATGACATCCATAAAACATCATTTTATTATGAGTTTGCTATGAGCTTCTGTTATTAATGGATATCGAATTTTGTCAAATGCTTTTCCTACACCTACTGAGATTATCATATGTTTTTCTCTTTTGTTCTGCTAATGTGGTGTATAATAGTGACTGACTTTTAATTATTAAGCCAGACTCATATTCATAGAATAAAATCTACTTGGTTATAATGTGTTAACTTTTTGTACATTAATAGACTCTGTTTGTTAAAAATTTATTAAAGATTTTTGCATCTGAGTCCATGAGAACAATTACTTTATAATGTTCCTTTCTTATAATATTTTTGTTAGCATTTGGCACTAGAGTAATGCTGGCCTACAAAAATAAGCTGGGAAAGTTAACCTCATCTGCTGTTTGTTAAAAAAGATTATATAAGAGTTAATTTTTGCATAATTGTTTGAAAGAATTCAGTAGTGAACAAACTACAAGGTCAAACAGTAAGAGAAAAAGAAAGGAACAAAAATATATATAAAACAACAACAAAAACCCTAATGAACAATATGATAGGAACAAAGCCTCACATGTCAAGAATAACCTTGAACATAAACGGATTACATTCTCTGCTGAAAATATACAGAAAAGCTGAATTTATGGATGAAAAAATCATGATCCAATGATATGCTGCTTACAAAAACTCACCTTACCCGTAAAAACACATACAGACTAAAAAGTAAAGTAATGGTAAAGCGGCTGCATTGTCTATGGTATATACCCTGGGTTTGTCCTTGCCCACCAGGAAAATTTAGGACATGGACATACACGTGATGTTTAGGAACAGAGGTTTAATAGGCAGAAGAGAAGAGAAAGAGAAACAGCTCCTTCTATAGAGAGAGTGGCCCCAGAGCGGAAAGGAGCGGCTGTCAGCAGCTGCACCAGATTTTATAGTCTGGTTTGAGGAGGTGGTGTCTGATTTACATAGGGCTCACAGATTGGTTCCATCAGGTATGACATTTACATAGTGCATGGGGAAGTCTGGTCACCCCACCCTAATCTTATTATGCAAATGAACTCTCTCCTTGGCTGTTGCCATCTTGTCTGTTTCTTACTGTCCATGTGGGTGACAAAGAGAAGGTAAGGTGGAGCCATCATCTTGAATATGTCTCGTCCCTATTTCCTGTCAGCATTCATCTTTGCAAGCTGCCAGTTTGCTTGTCTCTGTCTGTAGCTCAACTTTACAGGCTGCTTTTGTTAGAAAATGATTTTGGGCTGCTTTTCATTAAAAAGAAAAGCCTTACTGAGGACTCCCATACCTTTACTATCTGCCTAAGTAATTTCATCTTAACTCCTCTATCAACAGAAAAAGATATTCCACACAAATGGAAAGGAAAGTTGAGCAAGAATAACTACACTTAAATAAAATAAACTTTAAGTCAAAAACAACTTTAAAAAAAGGACAAAGAAGGTCATATATAATGATAAATGGATCAATCTAGGAAGAGGGTACAATAATTATATATACATCTGATACTAGAACACTCAGATTCATAAAACAAATATTACTAGAGCAAAAGAGATAGCAAAAGTACATTATAACAATAGTCAGGGACTTCAACATCCCACTCTCAGCAGTGGACAATCTAGACAGAAAATCAACAAGAAATATTGGATTTAAAGTGAACTTTAGACCAAACGGACCTAACGGATATTTACAGAACATTCTCTCCAATAACTACAGAATATACACTCTTTTCATCAGCACATGGAATATTCTCCAGGATAGACTATATTGTAGGCTACAAAAAAAGTCTTAACAAATTTTTGAAAATTGAAATCCTATCAAGTATCTTCTCTGATCATGGTGGAATAAAACCAGAAATTAATACCAAGAAAAACTCCAGAAACTATACAATAAAACTCCAGCAACTATACAATTACATGGAAATTAAACAACATGCTCCGGAATGATTATTGAGTTGATGAAGAAGTTAAGATGGATATTTTAAAAAATTATTGCAACAAATCAAAATAGAAACATAACATACTAAAATAGATGGATACAGCAAAAATAATGCTAAGAATATTTCTAGAAACAAATCCCTACGTTAAAAAAGTAGAAAGATTACAAACTAACAGTCTAATAATACACTCAAGGAACTAGAAAAGCAAAAGCAAAGCAAACCAAAAATTACTGTAAGAAATAATAATGATCAGAGCAGAAATAAATAAAATAGAAACTTTAACAATAAGAAGGGCTAACAAAATTAAAAATTGTTTTTTCAGAAAGATAAACAAAATTGATAAACCACTAGCTAGACTAACCAAGAAAAGAAGAATGAATACCCGGATGAACAAAATAAAAAATTAAAAACAAGACCTTACAACTGTTACCACAGAAATACAAAACATTGTCAGGGACTATTATGAGCAACTATATGCTGATAAACTGAAAAACTTAGAGAAAGTGGATAAATTTTTGGATACATAAAACCTACTGAGATTGAATCAGAAAGAAATATAAAACCTGAACTGAACATTGAATAGTGAGACTGAATCAGCAATAAAACGTCTCCCCAAAATAATAACAAGAAAAGCCCAGGACTGGATAAATTCACAGCCAAATTCTACTAAATATACAAAATGAACTAATACCCATCTTCCTGGAACTGTTTCCAAAAATCAAAGAGGAAGAAATTCTCCATAACTCATTTTATGAGGTCAGAATTACTGCATTACCTGGATACTCAAACCAAAGTGACAACAACACAAAACTATAGGCCAACGTCCTTGATGAATAGAGATTTAAAAGTCCTCAAGAAAATACTAGCAAACCACATTTAACAGCACATCAAAAAGATAGTAAAACATGATCAAGTGGGATTTATAGCAGGAATGGAAGGCTGGGTCGACACATGCAAATTAATAAATGTGATACATCACATCAACAGAATGAAGGACAAAAACTATATCATCATCTCAATAAATACAGAAAAAGCATTTGATAGAATTCAACATCTCTTCATGATAAAAACTCAACAGACTAGGCAAAGAAGGAACATACCTCAAAATAATAAAGGACATATATGTGAAACCTACAGGTAACATCATACTGAATGGGGAAAAGTTGAAACTCTAAGAACTGGAACAAGACAAGGATGCTCGCTTTCAACACTCATAATCAACATAGTACTGGAAGTCCTAGCCAGAGCAATCAGGCAAGAGAAAGAAATACTACAAAAAAGGAGGTTAAATTGTCCCTCTTTGGTGATGGATGGTATGATCTTATAGCTAGAGAAAACTAAAGAATGTACTAAAAACTCTTAGACTTGATAAATGTATTCAGTAAAGTTGTAGGATACAAAAATCAACATATAAAAATCAGCAATGTTTCTATTCACCAATAATGATATAGCCAAGAAAGAAATCAAGAAGACAAATCCAAATTTAGCGAATTTGTTCATATAATCAAAATTATCATACTTACTGTCTGAACATGTTCATTACTTTCCCTATTCTTTTTGTGTCTGTAAGCTATGAAATGTTTCTTTCTTTCCTAATATTAAAATTTTGTGTTTACTCTCTTGTTTTTTTCACTAGTGTTGTTATGCTTTTATAATTTTTTTGTTCTTTTGAAAGAGAAACTTTTAACTTTGTTGATGTTCTTTTTGTCTTTTTTCTAATTTATTGATTTTTATTATTTCAAAAATATTTCCTTTCTTTTTTTATACTTTCCATCCCTCAGATGAAATGCTTCAGCTAGGTACACAGGTGAGCCATCCTTTTCACTAGATTATTCACTATATGTATTATATTTATTTTAGTCTTTGTCTGATAGTTTCAACTTGTAGGTCATTTCTTAGTATCTTTCAATGGAACGTTTTCCCTTTTGACCATGTGTAATTTATTTTCTTCCTTCTTTGTGTGCCATGCAATGTTTGGTTGTATATTGGATATTCTCTATGTACAAATAGTACAGAATCAATAAGTCATATTTATTTCCCCCAAATGGTAACCATTCTTCTATTTGATGTCAATATGGGGAACTATAGTTTAGCTTAAAGTGGAACTTGGTCTAGTCTTTGTTGCAGTTTCAATCATATTCAGTTCACTACTTCACATATTTTATGGTGCAGAGAAAAACAAATCCCTTTCAGTAGGACTTGGGATCTGAGCATTGACAAGATTCCAGAACTTCCTTCATGCTTTGCAGTTTAGCTGATCCATTTCTAAGCTGTCTGAGATTTCTCCCTGGTTTTCAGCGCCTGTATCCCAGATTTCTGAGTCACTGGGGATTTCTTCATCAGTTCTTTCACCAAATTTCTCTGCCTTAGAAGATTTCTTAGTACTCTGCTGTCCTGCCTCCAGCCTTTGGTGGGTCACTTCATTGTACCCACTGAAGACTAAGAGAGCTTTGAAGGAAGGCATCTCAGCTATTATGTCATGACCTCAGTCCTTGGAGGGTGGCTGTAATGCACAAAATGAAGGCTCAGAATTCCATAGAGGGATATCAACTCCTCTGTTGCCCTGCACTCAACCTTTGATAGCCTGCTTTGCACTTGCTAAGGTTCAACTTGCCATGATGAAATTTCTCTTGCTACCCTATCCGTGCACTACATCTCTCTCAGCTTTTCTTCCATGACTGTAGTCACTACATCTCTCTAAGCTTTTATTCCTTGACCCTAGTTCTTGGCAAACTACCTTGAGGTACTTGCTTCTGGTTGATAAGAGGAATTGGCATTAAGGTAGAAATCCTCAATGGTAAGGGCTTTTTAGGAATCTCTTCTTCATTTCAGCCGCATGTAGTTATAACACTGTTAAAAGACTGGCTGATCTTTAATGTCTGTCTTTCACTTACCTTCAGTTTATGATATATATATCATTTTCAACACTCTGGCAGGGATTTAAAAATGGGTTTCTTTTTTTCTTGGCAGTGTTGTCGCTTTCTGAAATTGAGGTTATTTAGGCTTGTTAGTGTTCTTAACTCTTGGATTTTCTTTATGATTTTGTCACTTACATGGCTTATTGTCATTGTTTTGGTGGATATTATTCACGTGTAGTTTTTTTACTTTCTAATCAGAAGAAGCAGTCTAATATAAATTTGTCCTAGAATTACATTTTTAGCTTACTTTAATTCTTATCTACTTTTCTTCTTTATTTTTGTTCTTTATAATCTCAGGTACTTCTTAACTAATTGCTTCCTTCTATTTCAAAGAGGCTGTGTCTCTTTGAACTTATGAAGATGCAAGAGGTTTTTATAAAAGATTTTAAACCAAAATATTAATTACCATTTATCAAGTATTTACTATGCCACTCTATATGGCACTTGTAGTTATTAAAATCCCAGAAACTATGAGGTATTGATTGTTATTCCTGCTTTCCAAAATTGTAAACTCAGCATAGACTTATTAAATTACATGCTTAAGATGATAATGTTTAGTTCGTGTATAATATGATTGAGATTCTAACAGAGATTTATCTAATTTAAATATTGTGTCTCCATACATGTGTGTGTTCATCGCAGCACTATTCACAATAGCAAAGACATGAAATCAGCCTAGATTCCCATCAGTGATGGACTGGGTAAAGAAAATGTGGTACATATACACTATGAAATACCATACAGTCATAAAAGATAATGAAATCATGTCCTTTGCAGCAACATGGATGGAGCTAGAGGCCATTATCCTAAACAAATAATTGCAGGAACAGAAAACCAAATACTACATGTTCTGACTTATGATTGATTTTGATGAGTGCTTCATCAAAATCACTAACCATCTTCCATTCATGATTAGTGGGAGCTAAACATTGAGTATACATGGACACAAAGAGGTGAACAATAGACTCTGGTACCTACTTGAGGGTGGAGGGTGGGAGAAGGATGAGGATTAAAAAACTACCTATCAGATATTATGCTGATTACCTGGGTGCAAAGTAATCTGTACACCAAACCCCCATGACATGCAATTTACCCATGTAACAAACTTGCACATGTACCCCTTGAAGCTAAAATAGAAGTTGGAAAGAAAACAACGACAACAAAACTATATTATACAATCATTTTCAAGTATTATTACAACTAAAAATTTCCTAATTTTATCTCTGGTTAAATGCTAATATATGCAAGTAAGTACAAATGTAAGAGCCATTTTAGATCTGTTGTTCTAATTTACAATATCTTTTACAATTCAGTCAATTTTTTTTGTATTTCCTTGCTACTTTATTCTGACCAGCTTTTGAACCATGCTGAAAAGATATTTATTTATTAGGTAACTAGTGCTTTAATAAAGCAAAATTCTAATTAATCACTAGTTGTGTGTTCCAAAGTACGTACTGTTTAAGACAATCTAGTTCATAAAAATAAGAAAAATTCTAATTATACAACCAGTTATGTCATAAAAATCATATCTTTATTTCACAGAGCCAAACACAAGCAGAAGTCTACTAAAACTACTAGTGTTAACAATGAAAGCTGGAAGTTGGTCATTTCAATAATTAAATTTCTTTTTTTATTATACTTTAAGTTTTAGGGTACATGTGCACAATGTGCAGGTTTGTTACATATATATACATGTGCATGTTGGTGTGCTGCACCCATTAACTTGTCATTTAACATTAGGTATATCTCCTAATGCTATCCCTCCCCCCTCCCCCCACCCCACAACAGGCCCCGGTGTGCGATGTTCCCCTTCCTGTGTCCAATGTTCCCCTTCCTGTGTCCATGTGTTCTCATTGTTCAGTTCCCACCTATGAGTGAGAATATGCGGTGTTTGGTTTTTTGTCCTTGTGATAGTTTGCTGAGAATGATGGTTTCCATCTTCATCCATGTCCCTACAAAGGACATGAACTCATCCTTTTTTATGGCTGCATAGTATTCCATGGTGTATGTGTGCCACATTTTCTTAATCCAGTCTATCATTGTTGGACATTTGGGTTGGTTCCAAGTCTTTGCTATTGTGAATAGTGCCACAGCAAACATACGTGTGCATGTGTCTTTATAGCAGCATGATTTATAATCCTTTGGGTATATACCCAGTAATGGGATGGCTGGGTCAAATGATATTTCTAGTTCTAGATCTCTGAGGAATCGCCACACTGACTTCCACAATGGTTGAACTAGTTTACAGTCCCACCAACAGTGTAAAAGTGTTCCTATTTCTCCACATCCTCTCCAGCACCTGTTGTTTCCTGACTTTTTAATGATCGCCATTCCAACTTGTGTGAGATGGTATCTCATTGTGGTTTTGATTTGCATTTCTCTGATGGCTAGTGATGATGAGCATTTTTTCATGTGTCTTTTGGCTGCATAAATGTCCTCTTTTGAGAAGTGTCTGTTCATATCATTTGCCCAATTGTTGATGGGGTTGTTTGTTTTTTTCTTGTAAATTTGTTTGAGTTCATTGTAGATTCTGGATATTAGCCCTTTGTCAGATGAGTAGATTGCAAAAATTTTCTCCCATTCTGTAGGTTGCCTGTTCACGCTGATGTTAGTTTCTTTTGCTGTGCAGAAGCTCTTTAGTTTAATGAGATCCCATTTGTCAATTTTGGCTTTTGTTGCCATTGCTTTTGGTGTTTTAGACATGAAGTCCTTGCCCACACCTATGTCCTGAATTGTATTGCCTAGGTTTTCTTCTAGGGTTTTTATGGTTTTAGGTCTAACATGTAAGTCTTTAATCCATCTTGAATTAATTTTTGTATAAGGTGTAAGGAAGGGATCCAGTTTCAGCTTTCTACATATGGCTAGCCAGTTTTCCCAGCACCACTTATTAAATAGGGAATCCCTTCCCCATTTCTTGTTTTGTCAGGTTTGTCAAAGATCAGATAGTTGTAGATATGTGGCATTATTACTGAGGGCTCTGTTCTGTTCCATTGATCTATATCTCTGTTTTGGTACCAGTACCATGCTGTTTTGGTTACTGTAGCTTTGTAGTATAGTTTGAAGTCAGGTAGCATTATGCCTCCAACTTTGTTCTTTTGGCTTAGGATTGACTTGGCAATGTGGGCTCTTTTTTGGTTCCACATGAACTTTAAAGTAGTTTTTTCCAATTCTATGAAGAAAGTCATTGGTAGCTTGATGGGGATGGCATTGAATCTATAAATTACCTTGGGCAGTGTGGCCGTTTTCATGATATTGATTCTTCCAACCCATGAGCATGGAATGTTCTTCCATTTGTTTGTATCCTCTTTTATCTCATTGAGAAGTGGTTTGTAGTTCTCCTTGAAGAGGTCCTTCACATCCCTTGTAAGTTGGATTCCTAGGTATTTTATTCTCTTTGAAGCAATTGTGAATGGGAGTTCACTCATGATTTGGCTCTCTGTCTGTTATTGATGTATAAGAATGCTTGTGATTTTTGCACATTGATTTTGTATCCTGAGACTTTGCTGAAGTTGCTTATCAGCTTAAGGAGATTTTGGGCTGAGACAATGGGGTTTTCTAAATATACAATTCATGTCATCTGCAAACAAGGACAATTTGACTTCCTCTTTTCCTAATTGAATACCCTTTATTTCTTTCTCCTGCCTGATTGCCCTGGCCAGAACTTCCAAACCTATGTTGAATAGGAGTGGTGAGAGAGGGCATCTCTGTCTTGTGCCAGTTTTCAAAGGGAATGCTTCCAGTTTTGCCCATTCAGTATGATATTGGCTGTGGGTTTGTCATAGATAGCTCTTATTATTTTGAGATTCATCCCATCAATACCTAATTTATTGAGAGCTTTTAGCATGAAGGGCTGTTGAATTTTGTCAAAGGCCTTTTTTGCATCTATTGAGATAATCATGTGATTTTTGTCATTGGTTCTGTTTATATGCTGGATTACATGTACTTATTTGCGTATTTTGAACCAGCCTTGCATCCCATGGATGAAGCCCACTTGATCATGGTGGATAAGCTTTTTGATGTGCTGCTGGGTTCGGTGTGCCAGTATTTTATTGAGGATTTTTGCATTGATGTTCATCAGGGATATTGGTCTAAAATTCTCTGTTTTTTGTTGTGTCTCTGCCAGGCTTTGGTATCAGGATGATGCTGGACTCATAAAATGAGTTAGGGAATATTCTCTCTTTTTCTATTGATTGGAATAGTTTCAGAAGGAATGGTACCAGCTCCTCTTTGTACCTGTGGTAGAATTCGGCTGTGAATCCATCAGATCCTGGACTCTTTTTGGTTGGTAAGCTATTAATTATTGCCTCAATTTCAGAGCCTGTTATTGGTGTATTCAGAGATTCAACTTCTTCCTGGTTTAGTCTTGGGAAAGTGTATGTTTTGAGGAATTCATCCATTTCTTCCAGATTTTCTAGTTTATTTGCATAGCGGTGTTTATAGTATTCTCTGATGGTAGTTTGTATTTCTGTGGAATCGGTGGTGATATCCCCTTTATCATTTTTTTATTGTGTCTATTTGATTCTTCTCTCTTTTCTTCTTTATTAGTCTTACTAGTAGTCTATCAGTTCTGTTGATCTTTTCAAAAAATCAGCTCCTGGATTCATTGATTTTTAGAAGGGTTTTTTTGTGTCTCTATTTCCTTCAGTTCTGCTCTGATTTTAGTTATTTCTAGCCTTCTGCTAGCTTTTGAATGTGTTTGCTCTTGCTTTTCTAGTTCTTTTAATTGTGAAGTTAGGGTGTCAATCAATTTTAGATCTTTCCTGCTTTCTCTTGTGGGCATTTAGTGCTATAAATTTCCCTCTACACACTGCTTTGAATATGTCCCAGAGATTCTGGTATGTTGTGTCTCTGTTCTCGTTGACTTCAAAGAACATCTTTATTTCTGTCTTCATTTCGTTGTGTACCCAGTAGTCATCCAGGAGCAGGTTGTTCAGTTTCCATGAAGTTGAGCAGTTTTGAGTGAGTTTCTTAATCCTGAGTTCTAGTTTGATTGCACTGTGGTCTGAGAGACAGTTTGTTATAATTTCTGTTCTTTTACATTTGCTGAGGAGTGCTTTACTTCCAACTATGTGGTCAGTTTTGGAATAGGTGTTGTGTGGTGCTAAAAAGAATGTATATTCTGTTGATTTGGGGTGGAGAGTTCTGTAGCTGTCTATGAGGTCCGCTTGGTGCAGAGCTGAGTTCAATTCCTGGATATCCTTGTTAACTTTCTGTCTCATTGATCTGTCTAATGTTGACAGTGGGGTGTTAAAGTCTCCGATTATTATTGTGTGGGAGTCTAAGTCTCTTTGTTGGTCTCTAAGGAGTTGCTTTATGAATCTGGGTGCTGCTGTATTGGGTGCATATATATTTAGGATAGTTAGCTCTTCTTGTTGAATTGATCCCTTTACCATTATGTAATGGCCTTCTTTGTCTCTTTTGATCTTTGTTGGTTTAAAGTCTGTTTTATCAGAGACTAGGATTGCAACCCCTGCCTTTTTTGTTTTCCATTTGCTTGGTAGATCTTCCTCCATCCCTTTATTTTGAGTCTGTGTGTGTCTCTGCATGTGAGATGTGTTTCCTGAATACAGCACACTGATGGGTCCTGACTCTTTATCCAATTTGCCAGTCTGTGTCTTTTAATTAGAGCATTTAGCCTAGTTACATTTAAGGTTAACATTGTTATGTGTGAATTTGATCCTGTTATTATGGTTTTAGCTGGTTATTTTCTCATTAGTTGATGCAGTTTCTTCCTAGCCTCGATAGTCTTTACAGTTTGGCATGTTTTTGCAGTGGCTGGTACCGGTTGTTCCTTTCCATGTTTAGTGCTTCCTTCAGGAGCTCTTTTAGGGCAGGCCTGGTGGTGACAAAATCTCTCAGCGTTTGCTTGTCTGTAAAGGATTTTATTTCTCCTTCACTTATGAAGCTTAGTTTGGCCAGATATGAAATTCTGGGTTGAAAATTCTTTTCTTCAAGAATGTTGAATATTGGCCCCCACTCTCTTCTGGCTTGTAGAGTTTCTGCCAAGAGATCAGCTGTTAGTCTTTTGGGCTTTCCTTTGTGGGTAATCAGACCTTTCTCTCTGTCTGCCCTTAACATTTTTTCCTTCATTTCAACTTTGGTGAATCTGACAATTATGTGTCTTGGAGTTGCTCTTCTTGAGGAGTATCTTTGTGGCATTCTCTGTATTTCCTGAATTTGAATGTTGGCCTGCATTGCTAGATTGGGGAAGTTCTCCTGGATAATATCCTGCAGAATGTTTTCCAACTTTTTTCCATTCTCCCTGTCACTTTCAGGTACACCAGTCAGACGTGGATTTGGTCTTTTCACGTAGTCCTTGGAGGCTTTGTTCATTTCTTTTTATTCTTTTTTCTCTAAACTTCTTTTCTCACTTCATTTCATTCATTTGATCTTCCATCGCTGATACCCTTTCTTCCAGTTGATTGAATTGGCTACTGAGGCTTGTGCATTCATCACGTAGTTCTCGTGCCATAGCTTTCAGCTCCATCAGGTCCTTTAAGGATTTCTCTGCATTGGTTATTCTAGTTAGCCATTTGTCTAATCTTTTTTCAAGGTTTTTAACTTCTTTGCCATGGGTTCGAACTTCCGCCTTTAGCTTGGAGTATTTTGATTGTCTGAAGCCTCCTTCTCTCAACTCATCAAAGTCATTCTCTGTCCAGCTTTCTTCTGTTGCTGGTGAGGAGCTGTGTTCCTTTGGAGGAGGAGAGGCGCTCTGATTTTTAGAGTTTCCAGTTTTTCTGCTCTGTTTTTTCCCCATCTTTGTTGTTTTATCTACCATTGGTTTTTGATGATGGTGATGTACAGATTGGGTTTTGGTGTGGATGTCCTTTCTGTTTGTTAGTTTTCCTTCTAACAGTCAGGACCCTCAGCTGCAGGTCCGTTGCAGTTTCCCGGAGGTCCACTCCAGACCCTGTTTGCCTGATTATCAGCAGTGGAGGCTGCAGAACAGCAGATATTGTTGAACTGCAAGTGTTGCTGCCTGATCGTTCCTCTGAAAGTTTTGTCTCAGAGGACTACCCGGCTGTGTGAGGTGTCAGTCTGCCCCTACTGTGGGGTGCCTCCCAGTTAGGCTACTCGGTGGTCAGGGACCCACTTGAGGAGGCAGTCTGTCCATTCTCAGATCTCAAGTTGCATGCTGGGAGAACCACTACTCTCTTCAGAGCTATCAGACAGGGACAGTTAAGTCTGCAGAGGTTTCTGATGCCTTTTGTTTGGCTATGCCCTGCCTCTATAGGTGGAGTCTACAGAGGGAGGCAGGCCTCCTTGAGCTGTGGTTGGCTCCACCCAGTTCGAGCTTCCCGGCCACTTTGTTTACGTACTCAAGCCTTGGCAATGGCGAGTGCCCATCCCCTAGCCTCGCTGCTGCCATGCAGTTTGATCTCAGACTGCTGTGCTAGCAATGAGAGAGGCTCTGTGGGCGTAGGACCCTGCAAGCCAGGTGTGGGATATAATCTCTTGGTGTGCCGTTTGCTAAGACTGTCAGAAAAGCGCAGTATTAGGGTAGGAGTGGCCTGATTTTCCAGGTGCCATCTGTCACCCCTTTCCTTTGCTAGGAAAGGGAATTCCCTGCCCCCTTGCCTTCCCTGGTGAGGCAATGCCTTGTCGTGCTTCAGCTCAGGCTAGGTGCACTGCACCCACTGTCCTGTACCCACTTTCTGACAATCCCCAGAGAGATAGACCGGGTACCTCAGTTAGAAATGCAGAAATCATTCGTCTTCTGTGTCCCTCACGCTGGGAGCTATAGACTGGAGCTGTTCCTATTCAGCCATCCAAGAATTCTCTTGGAATTCTTTCTTCCGGGTTCTTAATTCAGAAGTCTCTTTCAAAATGTGGATTATTAGAATGCCCTTTCATTTTCCTTTCTGTTTATATAAAAATGTTATGTTAATTTTACTATTCTTGTTTTTGTTGTTTTTTCACTATCTAATGCAGAAAACTCTGTCTCTCAAAACTCAGTGTTTGCCAAATTGTGAGTATAGATTTGCCTCACTCTTTCACAAATTCTGTTTGAAGCCCCTTCTCAGAGACTGTTGTCTGTATCTTTTGGCCCAATTCTGTTCTGACTGATCTTCTTCTACACTGCTGTGGTTTGAATGTGTCCCCCAAAGTTCATGTGTTGGAATCTTAATCCCCAATGCCACAGTGTTGAGGAGTGGGAATGTAAGAAGTGATTAGGCCATGAGGGCTTTGCCCTCATGAGTGGATAAATGGCATTATCACAATAGTGGGGTCCTTACAAAAGGAGGAGTTCAACCCCCTTCCTTCTCTCTCTCTCACCCATCTGATGCCTTCTGCCACATTATGATGCAGCAAGAAGTCCCTCGCCAGGTATGGCCCCTTGACTTTGGACTTCCCAGCCTCCAGAACTGTGAAAACATAAATTTCTATTGTTTATAAATTACCCAGTCTCTGGTATTCTGTTATAGCAGCACAAAATGAACTAAGATGTATATCCTCTGCCTCACTCTCTATTGCTCTGTACAGATTAAGTTCCAGAATTCATGAATATTGAGGCTGTCTCCACTCTTGTGTACATGGCTTTATTTGTTGGAACATCCTTTGCCTGATGCATTAAGCCTTAGCTGTTTGCCTTTATTGAAACATAGTTCTTCCAGGTATAGCCATCTTTAACCACATACAGAAAAAGAGGTTTTGGTTTTCCTCAAAAGCAAGCACTCATTCATCAAAATGGAATGTCTAGGTGTTTTAGTAGATACAGATATACTATTTTTTAATGGCTTTTGGTTGGCGGGAATGAGGAGATATTGGATTAGCTTTCAATTTCAACAATTCAGGTAAGGCAACACTATAATTTTGAATTACATCCAAAAACTCTAAAGAAATGAAAAAATCATATTATACAATAATCATGTTTTCTAGGTGGTTTTAAATTTTCTCTTTTCATGTAGTATAATAAATAGTTTAGCCAAATGTATGGAAAATCTGAATGCATAATTTTAACTAGATGCTATTTTAAACCAGAAGCTCTGAAGTAACAACTAATGATCATTTTTCTTTTCTTTTTTTTTCCCTTTTTGTTTGTTTGAGAAAGTGTCTCACCCTATGGGTGCAGTGGCACAATCATGGCTCACTGCAGCTTCAAGCTCTCAACTTCTGGGCTCAAGCAATCCTTTCACCTCACTCGCCTGAGTAGCTGGGGCTACAGGGGTGTGCCTCCATACCCAGCTAATTTATTTTATTTTTTTATAGAGATGGTATCTCACTATGTTTCCCAGCCTGATCTTGAACCCCTGGCCTCAAGCCATTCTCTCATCTTGATGTCTCAATGTGCTGGGATTACAGGTGTGAACCACTGCACGGTCTTTCTTTTTCTAAGTCTGAAAACTCGTTGAAGATCTCTGAATGGTGGACTTTAGTAATTCACTTCAGCAATGAACCTTATATTTGAATAATGATATAGCTAAAAATTATGTATAACAGTATTATAATAATTTGATAATATTACAGTATTATAATTTTATAATATCACAGTATCATATTAGTGTTATAACACTGTAATGTTAAAACACACTTCTAAAACTCATGGCTTTGATCTATAAGTCCATATTTGCGTTAGGAGATATACCTAATGTTAAATGACGAGTTACTGGGTGCAGCACACCAAGTATATGGTGTATGTATGGCACATGTATACATATGTAACTAACCTGCACGTTGTGCACATGTACCCTAAAACTTAAATTATAATAAAAAAAATAGCCATGACCAAGCTTTCTCTAGATCACTGTTGAAAAGAAGCAATGCAAGTCATGCAACCCCACCACATATGTAACTGTAAATTTTCCAAAAGACATATTTAAAAAGTTAAAAAGTGAAACAGCTAGAATTAATTTTCATAATGATTTTATGTAGCTCAATGTATCAACAATTATTTTAACATGTAACCAATATAAAATTACTTTTAAAATTAAAAAATCTGTTTCTGTTGTGATAGAGTGTTCTTACAACAAATATAAACCATTTTTTTCAGGAGAAAATTAACTTTTCTTGCTACTGGAATGATGGAAAATTCTCCCATGAGCTTTCATAGAGAAGACCCTATGTGATGTAGTGAACATTGTTACGCATTATTTCTCATTACAAGCAAATATCATACTATCAAACCTCACTCAGGTCTGCAAGAAACACACAGTAACACGATTTGAATTTGCTTCTTCGTGAGGATATGTTCTAAGAAAAGTGAATGCTGGGAAGCCGATCAGTTAGGTGTTCTAATTTTCAGATCTAAGCTTTGAAGAGGAGTTATGAGATTAAGATTTTAATCTCTGGCACAAATCTGGAGTGCACATTTTATGGTAATACAGAAGGGCTTATTCATAAATTTTGACCTTCAATAATGAACGAGGAGAGAGCTAAACAGACCTACTTGATAATGGAATCAAGGGGTCCTAACAGTGTGCCCTAGGGCATGGCTAATATTGTTTTTTCCTGAAAATAGTTCTGAGTAATTTAGACATACAAATATATTTCTTTGTCATTATTTGGAATTATTAATAAAGTGACAAGCAAAATGACTGGGGGACAAAGCTACCAACAATATCTCCCAAAACCTTACCATGAAATAAAAACCCTATAAATATTTTAAAATCTTTTTAAAGCCACCCAAGATAATATAGATATTTTTTCTAATTTTAAAATTTAAATTCTACATTTACTAAAGTGATTATTTTTATTCTAGCTTTACTCAGCTCCTGTGTGATTTATAGTGCCCTTAATCTTTAGGAACAGGCCTGTACATAAAATACGCATTATTAATGTCTATCTCTTCCCCAAATTCATATTGATTATGCCATATGTTGTGAAGAATCATTGATCACTTAACTTATCAATTCTTTATGCAGAGTGATGAAGTCTAGTTCATAAATCTATGGCAGTAAATTTGTTAGACCAATCTTTTTTCACAGGGAGTTTCCAGCATTCAAGTTAATGAAGGACTTTATTGTGCCCATTTCCAAACACAATGCCACTTACTGACAGGCACTCATTAATTGGGTGTGTGTCCCTTTAAATCTTTGGATTGCCTGGAGTTGAATGATTTAGGCCTCAACAGAGTGTACTTTAATTAGCCTTGAGGAAATCACGGTGGGGATGAAATAAGTTGGCTTGTTATTTTTCTGTTTACACTACCACCAAATAAGAGCATGTAATTGGATTTTTGAAAAGCATTGTCAGTCCTCTGGAGTATGCCTTATTTACAGTTATGATTGCCTTATCTAATATGAGTGTCACACCTCCTAAAAAAGGGCCTTTTTCAGAGTCTGAAAGGTGTTGCATCAGGAAGACTCTATTTAAATTGTGCCCCTGCTGTCTAGGCCTCCACTTGATGCACTTAAAAGGAGGCCTGCCACATTATTCGATATCACTGTGTGTCTGCAACTGTGCTGCCTAGTGCTGGTACACCAGTGTCTTTCCCACTTGGGGCTGCAAATAACAGAGAAAGGAAAATCAATCATGGATAAAAGTTACAGGATTCTGTTTGCGAGAGTAAGCAATTTAGATGCTTCTCTGTACTTCCTACAAGTCACAAGGGGATAGGAAAGAAATCTCTCTCATATCCTCTTGGGCACAATAGCTAGTACTGTTTTCTTTCACAGAATGTCAGTATCAACTGGAGAAGATTCAAGAGAATAAGTGTGTCTGTGTGTGTGTGTGTGTGTGTGTGTGTGTGTGTGTGTATGTAGGTATAATCACATAGTAAAAATATTTCAAGCACTTAGATAAAAAACCATTCAGATTAGCAAAGAGTCAATATTCACCTTCCCCTACCTTTTTGATCTTTCATTTCTAAGTTACAATCCTAAAATGTAGGTATGCTCTAAACTCAAAATTTGTTAGAACAAAAAATTTAGGGCTAATATTACTATGAAATAATTTCTCTCATGTCAAAAAGATGTCTTTCTTCTAAAGAAATTGTTTGAATTAAATGATGAAGGGGGATCATTGAGGAATAATAATTTCTGGTTACGTAAAAATCAGGTTATTCCCAGTTATATAAAAATCAGACAGAAAATGACAAGAAAGCTACAGATCAATATTGCTTAAAAATAAACATGCAAAAATATTTAACAAAATACTAGAAAGTATAATCCAGTAATACATAAAGAAAATATTATAAAATGGCCACGTGGGGTTTGCCCCAGGACTGCAAATTGAGTTTAACATTTGAAAATCAATCAGTGTAATTCACTATATTTACAGAGTAAAGACAAATGGTATAATCATCTCAATAGGAACAAGCAAAGTAAAGAATTTTGATAAAATTCAATATCCATTTATGATAGAAACTTTCAGTGAACTAGAGATAAAAGAAAACTTCCACAATGCAATAATGGCTAACATATCACCACAGTTTAATGATGAAAGACTAAATTATTTTCCTTTTAAGTTTGGGAAAAAGACAAGGATGCCTATTCCCACTGCTTTAATATACAGCATTTTACTGAATGACTTAGTGGGTGCGAGGGGCTGGGGATGGGGTCCATAGGCAAGCAAGTTGGAAAGCAGACGTAAAACTTTATTAATAGACAGCATGATTGGTATGCAAAAAGGGAATCCATAATATGAAAAGCCATTAAAACTAGTAAGTGAATTTAGAAACGTTTCAGGATACATGGTCAAGATATAGAAACAATTGTATTTTTATATATAATTTATATCTTTAGGAAACTAAATTTAAATAGCAATGTCATTTTTTATAATTTATTTTTTAAAATATATTTTGTCTTTTCTTGTTTTCTGTTTTGTTTTGTTTTTGAGACAGAGTCTCACTTTGTCATACAGGCTGGAGTGCAGTGGTACAATCTCAGGTCACTGAAACCTCTGCCTCCTGGGCTTCACCAATTCTCCTGAGTAGCTGGGACTACAGGAGCATGCCACCATGCCTATTGTTTGTTTATTTTTTGCGGAGAGATGAGGTCTCACTGTATTGCCCAGGCTGTGCTCAGGTGATCTACCCACCTCGGCCTCCCAAAGTGCTGAGATTACAGACGTGAGCCACCACTCCTAGCTAATGCCATTTTTGATAGCTCAAAAATTACAAAACACTTATTAGAGACAAATTTAATATAATCTATAAGATGTATACACTTAAAAGTGCAAAATGTTGTGAGAAATGGAAGGAAATCTTTTTTAAAAGAGACAGGTAAACCATAACCGTATATTGGAAGATTCAATGTTATTAAGATATTCTCCAAAACGGGTCTATACCTTCAATACAACTTCAATCAATATTCTAACAGACTTTATATTTGGAGGAGAAATTGAGAAACTATTATAAAATTTGTGAAGGAATGCAAAGGATCTACAGTGGCCTAAATATTTTGGAAAAGAACAAAGTTAGAGGCCTTATGCTACTTGATTTCAAGATTTTCTGTTATGCTATGGTAATCAAGATCTAAGGTAGACAGACACATACATGGAAGGAACAGAATAGTCTGTCCCAAACTAGACCACACAGATATGTTCAATTGAGTTCCTAAAAAGTAACCATGGTATTTCAGTGGCAGGGACATTGGTAGGGTGGGGTGCAGTGAAGAATAGATTTTTTAACAAATAATTATGAGACAGCTGGGTGTTGATATGGAAAAATGAACTTCAACACTTACCTCAGGCAATGAACAAAAATGAATTTAAAATGGATTATAATCCTGAATGTAAAATCTAAAGCTACAGCTTCTAAAAGAAATTATAAGAGACAATCTTCGTGACTTTGGATTAGGCAGAGTTTTCTCGGAGGACACAAACTAGAAAAGATAAATTGATGCATTTCACATCCTCAAAATTAACATCTGTTCTTCAAAAGACATCATGTAGAAAATATAAAGCAAATCATATATACATCTGTGTGTACTGTTTGTATGTGTGTGTATCTCAAATATTTTATATTCACAATACATAAACAACCCTTACAGCTCAATAGAAAAATTACTCTCCCCACCACATTGGGCAAAAATTTGAACAAATACTTCACAAAATAAAATATAGCCAATAAGTACATGAAACTCTGCTCAATATCATGGATCATCCAGGAACTTATATGAAAACTAAAATGAAACAGGACCACATACTCATGAGAATGACTACAATTAAAAAGGCTTACAGTACCAAGTGCTGGTGAGAAAATTCAGTTCCTGGAGTATTCATACATTGCTGCTGAGAATGTATAATAGTAAAATTTATTTGAAAAACTGTTGGCCGGTTTTATTTTTATAAAAAGCTAAATATATACCACTTGTATGAACTGGCAGTAACACTCCTTGGGGTTTCCTTAAGAGAAATGCAAACATATGTATACACAAAAGATATATATATACACACACACATATATATAGGATTCATAGATGCTTAGTTTTAATACCTTACAACTGGAAATAACCCACCAATTCGTAAACAAGTGAATGAATACAAATTATGGTACTTACGTAGAATGGAATACTATTCATCAATAAAAATCAAAAGAAATACTGCTATATGTTGCATACAACAACATAGGTGAATCTCAAAAACATGCTGAGCAACAACAAAAAATCTAAACCCAAATGAATACAAGCCTATTACATATTCTGTTTACCAATGTGATAAGGAATGCATTGCTGATAGGGCAGCAGCCTCAATGAGAAGCTTTGGTAGATGTCCTCTCTAGGCATGGCTAACTGTAGGAGACACTGTTACTGAACGGAATTATGTAGTCGCTAAGGGGCTTATAGAAATCCAAACTAGTAGTTATCTGGTGGAAGTAAGATGAGTGCAAATTATCTTCATGAGTGGCTAGGTTAGAAAGGGTTGGAGTGACTACCAGGAGACCTGACCCATGAGGAGCTAGCTATAGAGATGGTTAACAAAATGTGCTGTCACTAGGGTGTTATGTTGTCTATGCAGCCAAAAGAAATTAAAGATGTATAATCAGAGGCTCATGTTAACTGCCTTAATAAAGGTTTCCAATCCTAAATCCATTCTCAGAGTGGAAATATCCATTGACTGAATAGCACATCACCCCACTATATCAATGACACCCTGTCAATTTGACTAATGAGCAAGAAGTGTAAAATAGGTTTGGAGTGAGATAAAGGTTCTTCACAGAGTAGGATATAAAGCCTAAAACATAAAGGCATCCAAAGGTAACAACCAGGATAGAGCCCTAGCAATGCCAGAGTACACAAGTAAATTAGATGAGTTGATTACCAAGAATGCTATGCCATTTGCCACTATTGTACTGATCCCTGTCCCTTACCAAACACCCTCATATCTTCTTGGGAGTGCCTTGTGGCAGACTGTTGAAGGAGGAACAATTTTGTATGAATAAGTTAGCTAAGTATTTTGAGTGTAGCCAAAAAGGGATTGGTGCTGTACTGTGGTCCCCTCTTGGTCAAGGCCTTGAAAGACAGCAGTAAGAGAGATACCCCCAGTAGACTGAGCTTTGGGCTGGTCATCCATCTTATTCTACTCATTCCTTTTATGTAAAAAGAGAAATCGCCTAAAGTAAGAATATCCATGGATTCATGGACAGTGCCACATAGCTTATCTATTTAGTCTAGAACTTGGTAGAAGAAAGATTAAAAAACTGAGGACAAGGAGATTTGAGGAAAAGACCTGTGAATGGAGTGAGCACATAGTAGAAAGCTCTTTGTACCCCATTTTGGCACCCATCTGGGACAATCCACCATGTAAGAGGCAGTAAAAAATCAATTAGACTGAAGACTTGCCCAGCTGACTTTGTTGGCCTTTGTTACAGACCACCTCCATGCCGGCACGGCACAATGAGTTCCTGAAGGGAATGGTCATGCTAGCAGAGTTCGAGGTTCTCTATGGCTCTAACATCATGAGCTTCCTCACAATAATGCTATTTTAGCTAGTGTGGAAGCTGAATATTCAATCTGCTAGCACAGAAACCAACTGCGAACACCTCTGATATGACACCGTCTCCAGAGGAGACTAACAAATCATTTAGTGGCAGGTAAAATACATTAAACCCCTTTATTTTAGAAGTGGCAGGGATTAGTTTTAATGGTGATTGTCAGATTTCGAGGGTACAGATTTGCATTTGCCGCCTGCAGGAATAGAAGCAGAACCACCATCTGAGCACTTACAGAGTATTCGATCCATCAACATGAAATTGTGCATAATATTTTCTCAGACCAATTGATATAGTATGGACATTGACCCCTTCAAATCTCATGTTGAAATGTGATCCCCAATTTACAGGTTGGGGCCTGGTGGGAGGTGTTTGTGCCTTGTGGACACATACCCCATGAATGGCTTGGTGCCCTCTTAACTGTAATGAGTAAGTGCTCACTCTGAGTTCATGCCAGATCTGGTTGTTAAAAAGAGTTGGGGACCTCTCCCCTCTCTTTCTTGCTTCCGCTCTCTGCTGTGTGATGCACCTTCTCTCCTTTCACCTTCCACCATGGGTGGAAGCTTCCTGCAGCCCTCACCAGAAGCAGATGCTGGTGCCACACTTTTTGTACAGTCTGCAGAACTGTGAGCCAAATAAACCTCTTTTCTTTATAAAGTACTCAGTCTCAGGTATTCCTTTATAGTAATGTAAATGGGCTCAGAGAGGATTTCCTCAGGCCAGAAGTTCAAGGCTATAGTGAGCTGTGATCATGTCACTGCACTCCAGCCTGGGCAACAGAGTGAGAGACCCTGAATTAAAAGAAAAAAAAAAGAAAGAGCGAGAATGTCTGCTGGCCTCTTCACACAAGTCCTCACATGGAAAAGCACCTTAGGAGGGCTACCATTTGCTCAATGCAAATGGACTAATTCCTTCATAGCAATGCAAACACAGCCATGGACTCATTTTACAGCAAAGTAACTCTGGCAGTGGACACATAACCATGGGGTCCACAGATTCTATCACCCTGTGCCCATTAAGTAGAATACATGACATTAAGGGCCCAGAGGGGAGACAGAAATGCTTTCTTCTCCACGAGCTTAGGTTCTGTGCCTCTATAGGTCTTGTTTCCTCTATAAGAGATAGGGTTAGAATCCTATTTAAGTACAAGCTTTGAGCTTTGTCTGCTATCTTTTCATTTAGGCTCCTCATACCAAGGAACTCTCCGGGCAACAAAGGAATCATTACAGTGGTAGGGGTAGTTGACTCTGGCCATCAAAAGCAAATAGAGCTGTTATGACACATGAGGGGGAGAGGTTCGCAGGGAAGAAGAAGTTTGACCCTTAGGTACTTCTCTTGGTACTCTGCTGGCCAATTTTAATGGTAAATGGACCAGGAAAGCATCCACAACCTGTGAACTCTGTGCTGACTGTGGTCTCAGACCCTTTGCTGATGAAGTTCTGTGTCACTCCATTAGCAAAGACACCTTGCATAGTAACAGAACCTGCGGAATGTGAGAAAAATCTAGAATGAGAAGTAGAGGTGAAAGATGATGAGTATCAGCTGCAGGCCTAAGACAAACTGCAGCGGTGAAAGCTCAGAGCAACAAGGTGAACTGCCTCATGTTCTGTGGCTTAACCTAGTACAGGGAGATAATTTGTATAGGAGAAGAAATCAGTGTGTTTATTTTCTCTGTGTTGTTTTTCTTCTTGAAACATTAATGAAGAAGACTGCCTTTTAGTCAAAGACCAAAAGTTTGCTATTGACCAGTCCCTTAAGATCAACTCTCTCTGCCAGGACTTTCTTGTGGGCCTGGACTATACGATCCAGTTTAAATTATAAGAAAACTTGGCCCTGTTTAAGCTTGGTTTTACTTCTACCAAAGTTGCTACATGAACTTAATGCTTTTCTTTATTCTGCTACACAAAGGTCACCACTGTGAGATTTATTTGATTTTGCAGTCTGGCTAATTAATTTGTTCATTCTGTGCACTCAGCATCAGCACTATTTTTTGGAGCAGTGCTACCAAAGCAATAGATTAATTTACATGGTACAATGCATCTAGAATAATCATTACCCCACAGAATTGTTATTTCTTGGATTCTAAGGAGAGAGAAGATGTTTCCCTACTGAGATAAAAAGATTCTATTGCAGTTTTTCATTTAAAAAGAAAAGAAATGTGTCTAAACTTTTAAAAGGAGAACTTTTGAAACTTTTAATTTAAATATACTAACTCTAACGCACTATTTTCCTGACTATTCTGGATAAATAGCTTTGAGTTGCAAGGACTAAAAAAACCCCACCTAGTGATATTTTAAATAAAGGATATAGAGAAATCTAGAAATTTATGGAGGGCAACAAGTACAGAAAACATCATTGGGAAAAAACAAAAGACTGCCTGTTTTTATTTCCCAATTCTCAAAACTATGCCTATCTTTTTTCATGCCACACAACCATTTCTTCTGTTTTATTTTTTATCTCTATGCGAATTGCTTCTTACTCTCCGTCATCTATTTGGACATGGTCCATTATGGCTTACCATAAAAACAGCCTAAGCCCCTCAATATTCAGTGCTATTAGCTCAGCTACCCATTGTCCTTCAACATCCCAGATGAATCTGACCAGCTTAACTTAGATCAGGTGAAAACCACAGCCCAGTTGGCTGAAGGTAGTTAGGGAGGTGGATCATAGATTTGAACAGGCTCTCTAAGTCCAGTCCTTCAGCAGTGACATTTTGTGGGCAGGCATGCCCAAAATATGTCTATTACTCTGATCCAAAATTTGTCAGATTTTCTGGGCTCCAGCTAGAAAAATAAACATGCTTTTATTACTTAGTTTACAACTGGTTTCAATGACAGTATTTAATTAAGTTTATAGTACCAATTGAGGCTCCATGGTGTAGAATGTATTTGGACTAAGGAGTAATATCCACTCCTCAGGCAGGTCAGGATAACAAAATTAGCTGGTGTACAATAAGTGGTTGAATGTTACAAAATGAAAGACAAGCTGTCACAATGGCAGCTTTTGGCTGCATGCAGACACGCTAAGCTTTGATTTTTGCCACAGATATACAAACAACAGAAATAAGAAATTGTTTTAGCAGATTGGAATGTTCCATTCTAAATAAATCTCTATAGCATAAACATCAATTGACAAAGACAAATTCAGTATATGACTCAATTAGAAAGTTTGATTTTTCATTTTTTACCAACTAGCACATTATTGGCACAATATATAACTATGGTATGAAAAGGTCTACAGAATTTTGTGTACTTTGAAGCTCTATAGGAAAATAAAATTCTATATGTAATTGCCCCTCCATAGCTAAAGCAAGTCAACTCTTCCTGACACCAGAGATGGTGTCAGTAGTTGTGTATATCATTTAATGTTGGTCTTCCTGCATTTATCAGTCTGTAGCATGATTGCTGCATTTGTACCAAATTTATAATAATTTATGACTACCAATTTTATCTTTCCTAATAAGTGCAAAAGCTGTGAGATTGTTGAAGCTGCTGCTAAGCCAAGCTTTATAATTACAATTAAAAGAGAAAACAAAACAAATTCAATGCCATCAAAATTCATGCATTTAAGAAATTTAACAGTTCATGAATATATCTATGTCTATAGCTTTTATATGCCTTAATGGGCATAGGGACAACACATACCCACATATCTTTAGAACCTAAATGTTCATAGAGAAATTTCTATATATGTAGAATGAATTTGTATTTTATTATTCTATTTTACTTTATTTTATTTTTTTTGAGACACAGTCTTGCCCTTGTCACCCAAGCTGGAGTACAGTGGCATGATCTCGGCTCACTGCAACCTCTGCCTCATGGGTTCAAGCGATTCTTCTGCCTCAGCCTCCCGAGTTCCTGGGATTACAGGCACCTGCCACCATGTTCTGCTAATTTTTGAATTTTTGGTAGAGATGAGGTTTTACCATGTTGGCCAGACTGGTTTTGAACTCCTGACCTCAGGTGATCTGCCCACTTCAGCCTCCGAAGGTGCTGGGATTACAGGGGTGAGCCACTGCATCCAGCTGCATTCATATTTTAAAATGTACTATTTAATCTGAGAGAGATTTTTCCCTTCAACAAAATCGTGTCTTGTCATCATATTTAATTCTTCAATTTTCAGGATTTTATAAAAAATGCATTAAATACAGATGCAGGATCAAGTAGAAAAATAAAATTATTCTTATATTTATAGACAAAATATGCTTCAATTATCTAGCCATTTGTAGTAAAATCTGCTTCTGCATAATATTTTCAAGATAATTTTCTAACTTGATTTGTGGTATAAAGCAGACTAAATCAGTGTTTCACAGTTAATAGAATATGAGAAATATTACAGAAGTTTGTTGTATATGTAAATAGAGTATAAAGAAGATATCAAAAACCACTGGATAAAATAAAGCCACATGTTTATTGAAAATATATCTTCCCATACAAATATGCTTAACTCAAAACATACTAATTAATTCTATTACCACTTATTACTGCTTCATTTCTTTAATAACAGCTTTATTGAGATATAATTCACATGCCATAGAATACACCTTTTTAACATGAACTGTTTAGTTTTCTTTATATATTCACAGGGTTGTGCAACCATCACCACAATCTATTTGAGAACTTTTTTGGCCTTAAAGAAGCAAAACAAAACAAAACCATAATCATTAGTAATCACTATATATTGTTCACACTTCCTAATCCCTGGCAACCATTCATCTACTTTCTATCTTTATAGATTTGCATATTCTGGATAGTTCATATAAATGGAATTGTAAAATATGTGACCTTTCGTGTCTGAATGTTATCACTTAGCATATTTTTTACATTCATCTATGTTGTATCAATAGAATGTATCAGTATTTGATTTCATGGCTGTTACGGAAAATATGATCATACTTTTTTATCTGCTTATCAGTGGATAAACATTTGGGTTGTTTTCACTTTTTTAACCGCTTGGAAAAATGTTGCATGAGCATTCACCTGGAAGTTTTTTGTGTGGACATAGCATTTTCAATTCTCTTACATATCTAGAAGTAGAGTTGCTAGGTCATATGGTAACTCTATGTTTAACTTTTGATCAATGCCAAATTGCTTTTCAAATTGGTTTCACTCATTTACATTTTCACCAGCAATGCATTAGGGTTCCAACATATTCGAATTCTTGCCAACCCTTTTTATTTTTCAATGGGTATCTCGTTGTTTTGACTTCCATTTCCCTAATGACTCATGATGTTGCAAATCTTTTCATGTGCTTACTGTCCTCATCTTTGAAGAGATGGCTATTCAAACTACTTCCCTGCTTTACAGTTGGCTTGTCTTTTATTGTTGAGTTGGAAGAGTTCTTTATATATTCTGGATATAAGTCCTTTATCAGAGATATGATTTGCAAAGATTTTCTCTCATTCTCTGGGTTTTCTTTTCATTTTATTAATGCTATTTTTTTTCAGGACAAATATTTTAAAGTTTGATGGAATATAATTTATTTTTTTCTTTTGTTGTTTGTGCTTTTATTGTCATAGGTAATAAACTAATTAATTGACCCAAGGTCTGTAAGATTTGTTTTTATTTCTTCTTCAAAGTGTTTTATTGTTTTAGCTTTTACATTTAGGTCTTTGTTCCATTTCAAGTTAATCTGACATATGTTAGGAGTTACTGGTCCAACTTCATTCATTTACATTAGCTATATAGTTGTCCCAGCACCATTTGCTGAGAAGACTATCCTGTTCCCAGTGAATGGAGGGTCTTAGTAATCTTGGTGAAAATCACTTGACCATGTACATGTAAGTTTATTTTTGAACTCTGAATCTCTCAGTTCTATTCCTTTGATCTCTATGTCTATCCTATGCCAGTACCACATTGTCTTGATCAATATTTCTTTGTAGTAGGTTTTGAAACCAAGAAGTCTGACTCTTCTTTTGTTCTTTTTCAAGATTGTTGTGGCTGTTCTGGCCCGTTGCAATTCATGTGAATTTAGAATCACTTTGTTAATTTCTACAGAGAAGTCAGCTGGGATTCTGATGGGAATTGCATTGAATCTGTAGATCTACTGTGGGAAATACTGCTATCTTAACAATGTTTAGTCTTCTGATTCACAAACATGAAATGTTTTTCCAACTATTTAGATTTTTAATTTCTGTCTGCTATGTTTTATAGTTTTAAGAGTATAAGTTTGCACTTCCTTTGTTGAATTTCTAAGTGTTTTGTTCTTTTTTATACTATAAGAAAAGAAATTGTTTTCTTAATTTTATTTTCAGATTGTTCATTGCTAGTATAGAATTACCATTGATTTTTGTATATTGATCTTACATCTTGCAATCTTGTTGAAGTCATTTATTGGTGTTCTCTCTCTCTCTGTTTTTCTGTCTCTGTGTGTGTGTATCCTAAGTATTTCCTATATAAAAAAAATCGTGTTATCTGGGAATAGAAACAGTTTTACTACTTATTTTCCAATTTGATTGCTTTTTATTTCTATTATTGCCTCATTGCAAGTGGTTAGAACTTCTAGTCCTATCTTTAAGAATTGTGAGAACACACATCTTTGCTTTCTTCCAAGTCTAAGGTGGGAACACATTCAGTCTTTCGCTAGTAAGTATAATGTCAGCTGGTGTTTGAGATGGCTTTTATCAGATTGAGGAGTTTTTCTTCTATTTCTACTTTGGTGAGTGCTGTTATCATAAAGGTATGGTCCATGGGATCACTTTGTATTATTTCTTTCAAATGTATTGAAATTACAATTATCTTCAAAAAATTATCATAATAATTTATTATTTTAAATAATAGTTCCAAATGTCTCCTCCCTATACATTTTTATCTTATAGGTATTACTATGGATTATACTTAATCATAAGAATGTTGCCATTCTCTTAAAAATCAACATGGGCTCTTTTAAAATATTTTTGACAGATTACCCCAGACCTATTATGAAAGTTTGGCTGAAGCATGCTTTATGTAGAAAGTACTGAGTATTAATTAAAAGCCATTTCCTCTTCTGATGTAGCTTAACTGTTTAGAGGGCTTGGATAATATAATTTCATTGAAGACCAAGCAGCAATCCAGTATTTTGCGTCTACCAAAATTTGTGACAGTTCCCATGGTTATGAATGCATGAATCATCGTTTTCTCTGTGAAGTAGTCCTGATTGCCTTCCCTACGTGCCAGGGAAAAAGTAACTGATATAGGCCCATTAAGCTCAGATTTCACAATCACTGGCTTTAAGCTTCCTTGTTCAAGAAATTTTCTGTGGTCTCCACCATCCTGATTTTCCTAGTGCTTTCATAGTGTTGAGTCATTTTGAAATGATGATGAGAACATACCCTCTTCCTGTGTGTTATGATCAGACAAGTAGGAGCAAATATGCCTGCGCCCAAGAGTTTTATAGCTCTTTTAATTCATTCAACGGATCAATGTGCAGCCACCCAGACCCCAGAGCACTTAAACTTTCAGGGTAGCTAACTCACAGTAGGTCCCAGGACCACCTATTTGCTTTCTAATTGTGCCCCCAACAATATAGAAACCTTACGTCCTGAATGCCAGCAATGGAATCTGGAGAAATACGATGTAATCTGTCTTTTTATTTTTTGTAACTTTACTCTTGGTCTTTTTGGCGTGGTTCTATCCTTGTATACTAAAAACTTTGCAAATAGATGTAGGGTCCCTAATTATCTTATGTCTGAGGATATCTCTATTGTTTTGTTTCTATGCTCAACAACAGAAGTTACCGTACACAGACACCAAAATTATATCAATCATCATTTCAGTGAGGGACAAGGCAAAAGTAAAGCAATATAAGAATAGAGAAATTGCAAGTTCTCATTGCTAGTGTTTTTAAATAAGAAAGAAAAGTGTAGGCTGGATCAGTGCCTAATCTTGGTGAAAAAAAAATGCACACAAGCCATGGCAGGATTTCTTTTATTAGAATCCTATAATGTAATTGAGCATGTATGCTTAGTAAGTAAACCCCATGCCCACATTAGTAATTTTAAGTAATCTTCCATATAACCTTAGGAAATAGAAATTATCTACATTTTATAATTAAAGAAACTAAGGTTACAGGTTATTATATAAATAACCCACAAACAGGTAGTAAATGGCACAGTGGGCATTTGAACCTAAGACTTTCTGATTTCAATGTGTTTTCTCTTTTTATTACATCTTACTGCCGACCTATGAATCATTATCAAATAAAAAAATAGTTGAATTAAAATAACTGAAAAGACAATGAGAAAATAATGAAAACATTGAGGTTAATTTAAAAAATATTGGCTCACGCCTGTAATTCCAGCACTTTGGGAGGCCGAGGTGGGCGGATCACGAGGTCAGGAGATTGAGACCATCCTGGCTAACATGGTGAAACCCGGTCTCTACTAAAAATACAAAAAAAAAAAATCAGCCGGGCGTGGTGGCGGGCCCCTGTAGTCCCAGCTACTCAGGAGGCGGAGGCAGGAGAATGGCATGAACCCGGGAGGCGGAACTTGCAGTGAGCCGAGATCGTGCCACTGCACTCCAGCCTGGGTGACAGAGCAAGACTCCATCACACACACACACACACACACACACACACACACACAAATTATCTCCATTTAAAAATCATTCCATTTGAATGTACTTTCAAATGGTTTACAAAAAGGTACAAAGATCTGAAATATGTAAGTCTAATGATGCATAGTTTATTTACTATAAGGTAATTCATTAGGGAAAGGATTGTCTTTTAAAAAGTGGTGCTAGAATAACTGAAGAACAATATATACAAAATAAAATGAACCTCAGCCTTTACTCTTACCGCATACCAAGTATAAATTGAAATGTGTCATAGACTTAAACATTAGATAAAATAACAAAATGTCTAGAAAATACAAAGGAAAAAAATCTCTGTGACCTTGGCTTACTCACAGATTTCTTAGGACACAGAAGGGAAAAATCAAAGAGATAATTTGATAAATTTGCCTGCATCGAATTGAAATATTTTGGGTGAATTCTATTACATATGCCTTTATAAACCTGAATTTTTAAAAAGTATTTTCTGTAAATTTACTATGTTAGTTTATAGGCAGTGAGTTTGCAAAGAAAGCAATAAAATCTTCCTCCTCAAAGAATTTGTAGTTCAATGATAACAATCTAGACAAACAATAGATACAAAATAATATAATCAGGGCCATAACAGGAAGATAATATAGGAGCTTGGAGAAACACCGCTGATTTCATCATGTGAAAGATGTAGAAATGGAGCTAACTAGTTTTAAAAATTTAGTATATGATACAGATGACGTTGTGAATACCAGTGATGAGAACAGGATTTTTCAATAACAGTAAAATAGCTATCCCTTTTTAAGTTCTCACAGTGTGCAAATATTTAAATTTTATTTTTAACTATTTTTTGAAGATTTGTAGAGAGAGTTCTATTCTCCTGCCTCAGCCTCTTGAATAGCTGGAATTACAGGTGCACAACATCACACCTGGATAATTTATTTTTTAAGGTAGAGACAAGGTCTCACTTTTGTTGACCAGGCTGGTCTCAAACTTCTGGCTGTAAGCAGTCCTCCTGCCTCACCCTCCCAAAGTGTTGGGATTACAGGCCTGAGCCACCACGTCTGGCTAATAATTATTTTCCATTTATGAGGTAATTTAAACCACAGAATTCTATGAGGCATGTATTGTTGATACTGTCCCCACTATCAATAAGGACATTTGAGCACAGAAATGTTAGGTAACTTGTCCAAGGTCTCACATGAAACCATAAAAATACCTAAAAGAAAAAATGGGAAAAGCTTATAATATCGGAATGGAAAACAGTTTTCTTAGCCATGACAGAATCCCAGCAGCCATAAAAATGTTTGATAAAATTGGATATAAAAATTAAATATTTGCATCACAAAATACTATGCAGAAAGCTGGTAGACAACTGATAAATTGGGAAAATATTTTCATGAGAAATTGCAAGGATTAGGAGTATTAATTTTCTTAATATATAAGTAATACCTACATATCAAATAGAAAATATTCAATAAAAATGGGTAAAGAGTATGAAACTCAACCTGAAAAAAGAATGTAAAACACCCTTATTAAATATAAACAGGGGCTAAACTTCACTCATAATAAGAAAAATGAAAATTAAATAAGATACTACATTTTACTCAGCAAATCTATAATGCTGAAAAATTAATACATTGTATTTATTGGGGTGGGGCAACATGTACAATTATATATTGATAATGGGAGTTGAAAATGATACCCCTATGGAAGGCAACTTGTAATATTTGTAAATATTTGTAATGCATATGCACTATTCAGGTAATAAGACTTCTAAAGTTAACTTTAAATTTATATTCAATTATGTATAATAGTATGCATGTACAAAGATCTTCATAACATGCTGTTTATAATAGTAAAGTACAACACTATTAAAAATAAGAAAAAAATTAGCCATAGGCAACTACAGAAGCAAAATTATCAACAGCCAGTTTAAAAATATGTTGTTTTGTTCTTTGGGCTTAGGATTGTCTTGGCTATACAGGCTTTTTTTTTTTTGGTTCAATATGAAATTTAAAGTAGTTTTTTCTAATTCTGTGAAGAAAGTTAGTGGTAGCTTGATGGGATAGCGTTGAAACTATAAATTACTTGGGGCGGTATGGCCATATTCACGATATTGATTCTTTGTATCTATGAGCATGGAATGTGTTGCCTTTTGTTTGTGTCCTCTCTTATTTCCTTGAGCAGTGGTTTGTAGTTCTCTGTGAAGAGGTCCTTCACATCCCTTGTGAGTTATATTCCTAGATATTTTATTCTCTTTGTAGCAATTGTGAATGGGAGTTCACTCATGATTTGGCTCTCTGTTTGTCTGTTATTGGTATATAGGAATGCTTGTGATTTTTGTACATTGATTTTGTACTCTGAGACTTGGCTGAAGTTGCTTATCAGATTAAGGAGATTCTAGGCTGAGATGATAAGGTTTTCTAAATATACAACCATGTCATCTGCAAACAGAGACAATTTGACTTCCTTCTTTCCTATTTGAATACCTTTTATTTCTTTCTCTTGCCTGATTTCCCTGGCCAGAACTTCCAATACTGTGTTGAATAGGAGTGGTGAGAGAGGGCATTCTTGTCTTGTCCCGGTTTTCAAAGGGAATGCTTCCAGTTTTTGCCCATTCAGTATGATATTGGCTGTGGGTTTGTCACAAATAGCTCTTATTATTTTGAAATACATTTCATCAATACCTAGTTTATTGAGAGTTTTTAGCACGAAAGGCTGTTGAATTTTGTCAAAGGCCTTTTCTGAATCTATTGAGATAATCATGAGGTTTTTGTCCTTGGTTCTGTTTATGTGATAGATTATGTTTATTGATTTGCGTATGTTGAACCAGCTTTGCATCCCAGGGATGAAGTTGACTTGATCATGGTGGATAAGCTTTCTGATGTGCTGCTGCTGGATTCCGTTTACCAGTATTTTATTGAGGATTTTCACATCAATGTTCATCAGAGATACTGGCCTGAAATTTTCTTTGTTTGTTGTGTCTCTGCCAGGTTTTGGTATCAGGATGATGCTGACCTCATAAAATGAGTTAGGGAGGAATCCTTCTTTTTCTGTTGTTTGGAATAGCTTCAGAAAGAATGGTACCAGCTCCTCTTCACAACTTTGGTAGAATTTGGCTGTGAATCTGTCAGGTCCTGGGCTTTTATTTTTATTTTTTTGGTTTGTAGGCTACTAATTACTGCCTCAACTTGTTATTGGTTTATTCAGGGATTCAACTTCTTCCTGGTTTAGTCTTGGGAGGGTGTATGTGTCCAGGAATTTATCTATTTCTTCTAGATTTTCTAGTTCATTTGTGCAGAGGTTTATAGTATTCTCTGATGGTAGTTTGTATTTCTGTGGTATCAGTGCTGATATCCCCTGTATCATTTTTATTGGGTCTATTTCATTCTTCTCTCTTTTCTTCTTTATTAGTCTAACTAGTGGTCTATTTTGTTAATCTTTTCAAAAAACCAGCTCCTGGATAAATTGATGTTTTGAAGTGTTTTTCGTGTCTCTACCTCCTTCGGTTCTGCTCTGATCTTAGTTATTTCTTGCCCCTGCTAGCTTTTGAATTTGTTTTCTCTTGCTTCTGTAGTTAATTGTGGTGTTTGGGTCTCGATTTTAGATCTTTCCTGCTGTCTCCTGTGGGTATTTAGTACTATAAATTTCCCCCTAAACGCTGCTTTAGCTGTGTCCCAGAGATTCTGTTACGTTGTGTCTTTCTTCTCATTAGTTTCAAAGAACATCTTTATTTCTGCCTTCTACCCAGTAGTCATTAAGGAGCAGGTTGTTCAGTTTCCATGAAGTTTTGCGGTTTTGAGTGAGTTTCTTAATCTTGAGTTCTAATTTGATTGCACTGTGGTCTGAGAGACTGTTATGATTTCCATTTTTTTGCATTTGCTCAGGAGTGTTCTACTTCTAATTACGTGGTCATCTTTAGAATAACTGTGATGTGGTGCTGAGAAGAATGTATATAATGCTGATTTGGAGTGGAGAGTTCTGTAGATGTCTATTAGATCTGCTTGCCCCGGAGCTGAGTTCAAGTCCTGAATATCCTTGTTAATTTTCTGTCTCATTGATCTGTCTAATATTGACAGTGGAGTGTTAAAGTTTCCCACTATTATTATGTGGGAGTCTAAGTCTCTTTGTAGGTCTCTAAGAACTTGCTTTCTGAATCTGGGTGCTCCTGCATTGGGTGCATATATATTTAGGATAGTTAGTTCTTCTTGTTGCATTGATCCCTTTACCATTATGTAATGCCCTTCTTTTGTCTTTTGAAGCTTAGTTTGGCTGGATATGAAGTTCTGGGTTGAAATTTTTTTTTGGAAGAATATGGTATTCTCTGTATTTCCTGAATTTGAATGTTGGCCTGTCTTGCTGGGTTGGAGAAGTCTTCTGGATAATATTCTGATGTGTGTTTTACAACTTGGTTCCAATCTCCCTGTCACTTTCAGGTACACCAGTTAATCGTAGGTTTGGTCTTTTCACATAGTCCTATATTTATTGAAGGCTTTGTTTGTTCCTTTTTCACTCTTTTTTGTATAATCTTGTCTTCACACTTTATTTCATTACATTGATCTTCAATCTCTGATACCTTCTGCTTGATCGATTTGGCTATTGATACTTGTGTATGCTTCATGAAGTTCTCGTGCTGTGTTTTTCAGTTCCATCAGGTCATTTATATTCTTCTCTAAACTGCTTATTCTAGATGGCAATTCCTTTAACCTTTTTTGATGTGCTTAGCTTCTTTGCATTGGGTTAGAACATGCTCCTTTAGCTTGGAAGAGTTTGTTATTACCCACCTTCTGAAGCCTACTTTTGTCAATTTGTCAAACTCATGCTCCGTCCAGTTTGTTCCCTTGCTGGCAAGGAGTTGTGATACTTGGAGGAGAAGAGGCATTCTAGGTTGACAGACATCTCATACAGGAGAGCTCCAGTTGGCATCTGGCAGGTGCCCCTCTGGGACGAAGGTTCCAGAGGAAGGGGCAGGCAGCAATCTTTGCTGTTCTTCAGCCTGTGCTGGTGATACCTAGGCCAATAGGGTCTGGAGTGGACCTCCAGCAAACTCCAGCAGACCTGTAGAAGAGGTGCATGACTGTTGTAAGGAAAACAAACAAACAGAAAGCAATAGCATCAACATCAACAAAAAGGACGACCACACAAAAACTCCATCTGAAGGTCACCAACATCAAAGACCAGAGGTAGAGAAATCCAGAAAGATGAGGAAAAACCAGCGGAAAAAGCCTGAAAATTCCAAAAACCATAATGCCTCTTCTCCTCCAAAGGATCACAACTCCTCACCAGCAAGGGAACAAAACTGAATGGAGAATGAGTTTGATGAATTGACAGAAGTAGGCTTCAGAAGGTGGATAATAACAAACTCCTCCAAGCTAAAGGAGCATGTCCTAACCCAATGCAAGGAAGCTAAGAACCTAGAAAAAAGGTTAGAGGAATTGCTAACTAGAATAACCAGTTTAGGGAAGAACATAAATGACCTGATGGCGCTGAAAAACACGGCACGAGAGCTTCGTGAAGCATACACAAGTATCAATAGTCAAATCGATCAAGTGGAAGAAAGGATATCAGAGATTAAAGAACAACTTAATGAAATAAAGCATGAGGACAAGATTAGAGAATAAAGAATGAAAAAGAAAGAACAAAGCCTTCAAGAAATATGGGACTGTGTGAAAAGACCAAACCTACGATTGATTGGTGTACCTGAAAGTGATAGGGAGAATGGAACCATGTTGGAAAACACACTTCAGTATAGTATCCAGGAGAACATCCCCAGCCTAACAAGACAGGCCAACATTCAAATTCAGGAAATACAGAGAACACCAGTAAGATATTCCTCAACAAGAGCAACCCCAAGACATATATTTGTCAGATTCACCAAGGTTGAATTGAAGGAGAAAATGTTAAGGGCAGACAGTGAGAAAGTTTGGGTTACCCACAAAGGGAAGCCAATCAGACAAACAGCGGATCTCTCTGCAGAAACCCTACAAGCCAGAAAACCGTGGGGGGCAATCTTCAACATTCTTAAAGAAAATAATTTTCAATCCAGAATTTCATATCCAGCCAAATTACACATCACAAGTGAAGGAGAAATAAAATCCTTTACAGACAAACAAATGCTGAGGAATTTTGTCACCACCAGGCCTGCCTTACAAGAGCTCCTGAACGACATACTAAATATGAAAGGAAAAACCAGTACCAGCCACTGCAAAAACATACCAAATTGTAAAGACCATTGACACTATGAAAAAACTGCATCAACTAATGGGCAAAATAGCCAGCTAGCATCATAATGACAGGATCAAATTCACACATAACAATATTAACCTTAAATGTAAATGGGCTAAATGCCCCAATTAAAAGACATAGACTGGCAAATTGGGTAAATATTCAAGACCCATTAGGGTGCTGTATTCAGGAGACCCATCTCATGTGCAAAGGCACACGTATGCTCAAAATAAAAGGATAGAGGAATATTTACCAAGCAAATGTAAAACAAAAAAAGCAGGGTTTGCATTCCTAGTCTCTGATAAAAACAGACTTTAAACCAACAAAGATCAGAAGAGACAAAGGAGGGCATTACATAATGGTAAAGGGATCACTGCAACAAGAAGAACTACCTATCCTAAATATATATGCACCCAATACAGGAGCACTCAGGTTCAGAAAGCAAGTTCTTAGAGACCTACAAAGAGACTTAGACTCCCACACAATAATAGTGGGAAACTTTAACACCCCACTGTCAATATTAGACAGATCAATGAGACAGAAAATTAACTAGGATATTCAGGACTTGAACTCAGCTCCAGGGCAAGCAGATCTAAAAGACACCTACAGAACTCTCCACCCCAAATCAACATAATGTACATTCTTCTCAGCACCTCATCACACATATTCTAAAACTGACCACATAATTGGAAATAAAACCCTCCTCAGCAAATGCAAAAGAATGGAAATCATAACAAACAGTCTTTCAGACCACAGTGTAGTCAAATTAGAACTCAGGATTTAGAAACTCACTCAAAACTGCACAACTACATGGAAATTGAAAACCTTCTGAATGACTACTGGGTAAATAGCAAAATTAAGGCAGAAATAAAAATGTCCAGGATACAAAGTCTCAGGATACAAAATCAGTGTGCAAAAATCACAACCATTCCTCTACACGAATAATAGACAAACAGAGAGCCAAATCATGAGTGAATTCTCATTCACAATAGCTACAAAGAGAATAACATACCTAGGAATACAACTTACAAGGGATGTGAAGGGCCTCTTCCAGGAGAACTACAAATCTCAGCTCAAAGAAGTAAGAGTGGACACAAACAAACGGAAAAAATTCCATGCTCATGGATAGAAGAATCAATATTGTGAAAATGGCCATACTGCCCAAAGTAATTTATAGAATCAATGCTATCCCCATCAAGCTACCATTGACTTTCTTCTCAGAATTAGAAAAAATGACTTAAATTTCATATGGAAATAAAAAAGAGCCCATATAGCCAAGACAATCCTAAGCAAAAAGAACAAAGCTGGAAGGATCATGCTTCCTGACTTCAAACTATACTACAGGGCTACAGTAACCAAAACAGTATGGTACTGGTACCATAAAAGATATCGACCAATGGAACAGAACAGAGGCCTTAGAAATAACGCCACACATCTACAACCATCTGATCTTTGATAAACTTGACAAAAGCAAGCAATGGGGAAAGGATTCTTTAATAAATGATGTTGAGAAAACTGGCTAGCCATATGCAGAAAACTGAAATTGGATCCCTTCCTTACACCTCATAAAAAATTAACTCAAGATAGATTAAAGACTTAAATGTAAGACCTAAAACCATAAAAACCCTAGAAGAAAACCTAGGCAGTACCATTCAGGACATAAGCATGTGCAAAGACTTCATGACTAAAACACCAAAAGCAATGGCAACAAAAGCCAAAATTGACGAATGGGATTTAATCAAACTAAAGAGCTTCTGCACAGTGAAAGGAAGTATCATCGGAGTGGACAGGCAACCTACAGAATGGGAGAACATGTTTTGCAATTTATCCATCTGACAATGGCTAATATCCAGAATCTACGAAGAATTTAAACAAATTGACAAAAAGCAACCCCACCAACAAGTGGGTGAAGGATATGAACAGACACTTCTCAAAAGAAGGCATTTATGCAGCCAACAAACTTATGAAAACAAGCTCATCATCACTGGTCATTAGAGAAATGCAAATCAAAACCGCAATGAGATACCATCTCACACCAGTTGGAACGGCAATCATTAAAAAGTCAGGAAACAACAGATGGCTGGAAAGGAGGTGGAGAAATAGGAACACTTTTACACTGTTGGTAGGAGTGTAAATTAGTTCAACCATTGTGGAAGACAGTGTGGCTATTCCTCAAGGATCTAGAACCAGAAATACCATTTGACCCAGCAATCCCATTATTGTATATATACCCAATGGATTATAAATCATGCTACTATAAAGACACACGCACATGTATGTTTATTGCTGCGCTGTTCAAAATAGCAAAGACTTGGAACCAATCCAAAGGCCCATCAATGATAGACTGGATAAAGAAAATGTGGCACATATACAGCATGGAATACTATTCAGCCATAAAAAAGGATGAGTTCATGTCCTTTGCAGGGAGATGGATGAAGCTGGAAACCGTCATTCTCAGCAAACTAACACAGGATCAAAAAACCAAACACCATGTGTTCTCACTCATAAGTGGGAGTTGAACAATGAGAGCACATGGGCACAAGGAGGAGAACATCAAACACTGGGGCCTGTCGGGGTGGGGGGCTAGGGGAGGGATAGCATTAGGAGAAATACGTAATGTAGATGACAGTTTGATGGGTGCAGCAAACCACCATCGCACGTGTATACCTGTGTAACAAACCTGCATGTTCTGCACATATATCCCAGAACGTAAAATATAATAATAATTTTTTAAAATGTTGTTTTGTTACCTATGTAAGCGGAAAAAAAAGATCACCTTAAAGAGAAAACTTATGGTGGCTTCTCACTCCTCTGCAACCTCATTCCACACTAGAAAAAAGTATACCAAATTCTGACAAAAGAGCATTTTAACTATGAATATTATATCTGATTAAGATGTCAGTCAAATATAAAGACAATAGACAGAAGCTAGGCACAGATGCTCTCGTGTGTAATCCCAGCACTTTGGGAGGCTGAGGCAGGCTGATCACTTGAGGTCAGTAGTTCAAGGCCAGCCTGGCCAACATGGTGAAACCCCCGTCTTTACTAAAAACACACACACACACACACAAAAAAAGATCAGCTTGGCATGGGGCACACATGTGTAATCCCAGCTACCTGGGAGGCTGAGGCAGGAGAATCGCTTGAACCCAGGAGGCAGGGTTGCAGTGAGCCGATCTCATGCCTTTGCACTGCAGCCTGGGTGACAGGGTGAGACTCTGTCTTAAAAACAAACAAACAAAAAACAGACAGTAGACAGAAATTCTCCAATACAAAATATTCAGGAAACATTGTAACAGTCTTTTTTTGGAAAAAGTCAACCTGCTGGACAACAAATCCAATCAGTTAGGTGGTAAATCAAGACAAAAACTCAACAATAAAGACAACATGATAAATTCGCTTGCAATTAGCATTTGGATTTATTTAAATATAGAAATAACAACAAACGACTCTGAGAAAGATTTTTATAGAACGTAATATAAAGGCTGTAAACACGTATAATATGAAATCAACATCATAATTTTAACGTTAATAAAAAATTTGGAGTTAGAGTAAGGGAAGATGAGGAAAAGTTTGATAGTATTAATATTTTTATCTCTTAGAGAAGCAACAAATACATAAAAAGTATGGAAACAAAAATGAAGGAACTTCTCCACTTCTTACAATGGAATATTAAAGCAAGTATCTTACGATGTAAAGCATCATCAGTTCTTTGTGCTTTATCTATGTAAAGCATAGTAGTAATAAGAAAATTGTCAACTTTTTCTATGATTTTATAAATTTCTAAAAATTTATTTCTACGAAGTTTAAGATAATTAAAATTTTGTGCCTTAAAAATGTAACTGACTTCCTTTTATCTAGGTCTAGCTCCAAATAGAGGCATTGGAATTTAAATCCGATAAAAACATTGGCATTCATCTATACAATTATTCTGGGAGTATTATTGTGGAGGCATATGTAAATCAATAACAATATTTAGGAAGAGGCCATGTTTCTTATGAACTTGAATAAAAATTCTATTTATATTTACATATAATGTATAAAATATAGAAATATAATTTATTTATACATATACTATAAATATATAAAACATATGAAATTACATATATATAGGTCCCCCTTCTGCGCTCTTTGAAAATTATTCCAGGCCAGGCATGATGACTCATACCTGTAATCCTAGCACTTTGGGAGGCCAAAGTGGAAGGATTGCTTGAACCCGGGAGGTCAAGGTTGCAGTGAGCCATGATCATGCCACTGCACTCCAGCCTGGGCAACAGAGCAATGCCCTTTTTCTAAATAAATAAGTAAATTTTAAAAAAGATCATTCCAGCACACCTGAGGAAATTACACTCAGAGAGGCATATTCAATTAAAGAATTTATTATACTCACAGGTAGTGGGGACAGGAGGCAAGGCAAGCCAAGCCATGCAGGGCCATGTGGGAGCAGCTCCCAAGCAGAGGGATCAACCAAGCAGGTGGGGCTGCAGAGAGTGACGACTGGAAGCCAAGTGCCTTCATTAGGGGTTAGGATGGAGGAGCAAAAAACACGAGGGGATTTCATTGCTGTGTTTGAAAGTCACTAGGTCACCTCCCAGCCTGTTTGTGGGGATATTGTGGCATCAGGAAAATATAAAGTTCAAAAATTTTACAATACAATGAGTGTGGGGGGGGTGCTATAAATTAACACTTTAAATTTTTCAGTTCAATTTCTATCTTTGTTTTTCCTCTGTCAACATTTAGTAGAGTTTAATAGATAATGGATAAAAGCATAGACTTTGAAGTCAGAATGACAATGGTTCTAGTCCTAGTTTCTCCACAACTTTCTAAACCTGTTATCTTGGTCAGTTTCTTTAAGCTGTGTAAGCATCAGTTACTGTGAGTGTAAAATTGGGTTAATTATGTTACCTACTTTCTAGTGCTAATGGAGGCATTAACATCATATATAAATTGCCATACATAGTCCCTGAGATAGGGGAAATGCTGAGTGAGAGTTTGCATTTGCTCAGGTATCCAGCATGCTAGTATATTTACAATACAGATTCTCAAAATGAAAAAGAGAAGGGAAAACACTCCTTGCCACTGAGATGTGTATTAACATTTTAGACAGAAGATACATATAGTTTGACTAAGCTTCCATATTATTCTTGTCCTCTATCTGTCTCTTCCCTTGAGAAGACTGCTATAAATTTTTCACTGTCGGGTGGGATGGAGTCTATAATTTTGTAATACTCTTGTAAAGTCCCTTAGAAGAAGACTTTTTGCTTATCTATCCATTATTCTTTGATCTACTTTGTTTCAGCATAGTAATAAATAAAATATAAATGGCAGAAAATAATATTTGTTCAAAAAAACTACTTCTTGCTATTGAATTATATTTCAAAATTATTTTTCCTGAGTAAATTTTTCTTCCAATTCATTCAACTCAAGTTCCTGAGACATTTCTTTTTTTTTTTATTTTTTTTTATTTTTATTTA